>NC_044393.1:31811756-32119970 GCF_006542625.1 Nomascus leucogenys | reverse complement strand
AGGACTGCTTCCAGATTTTGGGTAGGCCAGGGGCAGGTGGGGGCTGGGGCTGCCCTGGGGCCAGAGGGAGGGAAGGGGGCTGTCAGTCCCAAGTCTCCCTATTCGGAGGTCTGAACTGCCCTGAGCCAAGCCTTACCCAGGCCCATTCATCTAAGGGTCACACAACTCCAGAAAGTATTCCTTTTTTAACGTATATTTATTCATTTGTTTGTTTGTTTTAAAAGATAGGGTCTTGCTATGTTGCCCAGGCTGGCTTCAAACTCCCAGCCTCAAGTGATCCTCCGGCCTTGGCCTCCCGAGTAGCTGGGACTACAGGCGTGTACAACCATACCTGGCTTTTTTCAATCTTATTTTTTTTAATTTATTTTTATTTTTAAGTTTAGTATTCCCTTTTGATAGATGGGAAAAAGAAGGCTCAGAAAAGGGAAAATGAAGTGCCCAAAAATATCCAGTGAAGACAGGATTTGAACCTGTCAGGCCACCCAGACTCCAGAACTCACTTTTGACTTTTTTCTACTTTGACTAAAATGAGGTTAAAAAAAAGAAAAATCAGGCAGATTATTGGAGCAACACAAACTCGCTGGGCAATGGAATTTGGAGTCAATCTGTAGAAGGGCTCAAATGCCAGGCTTAGTAGCTAAACTGTATAGTGTGGTGGGGTCATGGGAGCTATAGAGAGCTCGTGAGCTGAGGAGCACAGGTGCCTGTGTGTGGGAGCAGTGACCAAGGAAGCTGGGCATGTGCAATGGGGCAGGACTGTGGAGTGGCCTTCATTGATGATCAGACAAGCAGCCTGTGGCTTGTTCGTGGGCTGCAGAGAGCACTGAGTGTGGGTGAGCTTGGCCAGCAGGTGAATAGGGAAAGGGCCTGGGCAGGGGTGCGGCAGGGCTGGGGGTGGGGTGAGATGGGGTCAGGAGAACCCAGAGTGTCCTGACACCCCCCTGCCTCCAGGCTGAAGTGCCCTGGGAGACCCGCCAACCTGCCTGGTGAGCGGCACCGTGCCACCCAGACAGGGTGGGAGGACCTGGCGGCTGGGCGGCAGCCAGGAGCCCTGCCTCCGCCCCTAGCAGCCGCAGAGACCTCCGTCCCGCCCCGAAATCGCATCCTAGGGTGACAGGATCTGAACCACCTCCAAAGGCCGTCTGATTTATTACCAGCCCGGCTTCCCTGCCGCCTCTTACTATTTATAAAGCGGTTTCCATTCCTGGTGACAGCCTGCCGGCCTGCCAGCCTTCAGGGCGAGCGGTTCCCCACACTTGCCGCTAGGTGGCGATCTCTCCCCACCAAACAGCCCGGTCCCCGGTCCCGCCCCGCCATGGGCTGTCTGGCCAGATTGCGGTGTTATTAGGATGGCGGGTGGACAGGTCCCACCACCTACCCCATTATTCAGACATAGCAACCCCACTGCCTGGCATTCCGCTTTATAGCTGCTGTGTTTGATTGTTTTTGGTGGAAATGCAGATAGCTTGGGATGGAGTCCTTGTGTCTTATAATGCAGAGGGTCCAAAAAGTCCAAGCCCCCATCCCGTTTGTTCTGCCAGGAGAAACTGGTCCTCCCTGATAGGAGTGTTGTGTTGGTGGCAGAACTGACATTGGAAACTGGTCCCCATAGCCCCTATCCTGGAGCCAGGTGTTCCCCAGGTATCACTTGGTGAACTTAATTTCCCTAGATGGGGCCCAGGCCAGAAGGAGGGGGTGGTGCCAAGGGGAATCCTCAGCAGCCCCTGGCACTGACCATGAGGGCTGTGCTCTGTCCCCCAGATGATTGCCCGCCACCCCCGGCCCCCTTCCCTCACCGCATGGTGGAGCTGAGGACCGGGAATGTCAGCAGTGAATTCAGTATGAACTCCAAGGAGGCGCTCGGAGGGTGAGATCTGGGACCCCAGCTGGGCACTCATGGACAGAGAGCCCACCAGGCTCCTGTGGCTTCACATTTTCCCTGTGCAAGGCCCAGGCACACCCCGCTGAGACATGGCCACGTGGACACATTCACCTCTGTGTGGGACACACTGTGTGCAGCTGTCACATGCTGATGTGCACTCAGTGTTGCTGTCACTTACTCAGACGCACCGGCAGCCATTCAGTGCTTCCGTAGGAAATACACAGCATTTTTCTGTCTGTCTCAGCTCCAGGCACCACACTGACCCCCTCATGGTGATTCCTGCTTTGTAAAAAGCCCTGACTCAGTCTTATACCTCTGCAGATCCTCCCTCTGCCTGAAGGTGCCCTCCCCGCCCCCCCCCCGGGGCCCAGGGCCTGCCTGCCCTAAACCTCTAAGGGTCGCATCCCAGGGCCATCCTCCCTACACGCCTGCCCTTCCTGTGCACGTGGTCTGTGTGGTTCAAAGCACCTGCTTCAGCCATTGTCCTGGCAGAACAGCTCACAGCTTCAGGAGGGAGTCAGGGCTGGCTGGGGTGAGTGCTCCCGTCTCACCAAAGGGGATCCAGAGGCACCACTGGGTCTGGGACCAAGTTAGGAACAGAGCAGAGGATGCCACTGACCCTGGTGGGCTCTGGGGTCCCCTCACAGCCTCTTCTCTTTCCAGTGGCAAGTTTGGGGCAGTCTGTACCTGCATGGAGAAAGCCACAGGCCTCAAGCTGGCAGCCAAAGTCATCAAGAAACAGACTCCCAAAGACAAGGTAGTGAGGTGGGGGGGTGGCTGCTGCCCAGGACGGGGAGGGGATCCTTGGAGTGGGCACCTCTCGCCTCCCTCCACCAGCGCTGCTGAACCTGGGGCCTGGTATGGGAGTTTGTTGCAGTGAAAATACTACACAGATAGATGGATGGACAGCCCTGCAGCAGGGGCCTGAGGACCTTACCCATAACCAGATACTTCAGTTAGTGAACTTATCTGGGGACTTCCCCTTTTAGGCATGGGATATTCATGCCCTCTGGTTCAATTCAACAAACACTGATGAGTGTGAGCTCTGGGCCAGGCCCTGTGCTGGGCACTGGGGGTCTGAGAGTGAAGTGGGTGTGGTCCCCACCCTCAGGGAGCTGACGCCAAGGTAAACAAGCCTGGCCTAGAGCTTTGCCTCTAGCACCCACGGCCTGGGCTGGGTTCAGAGGAGGCCACGAGCAGTGTTTGTTGAAGGAAAGAAAGGATGCAGGCAGGTAGAGTGAGGGAGTCTGCTGTGTGAGGAGGTAATAGCAACCTCGTGTGACCACAGCTGTCACTCAGGGAAACTGCGGGGTAGCATGTGGGGGTTCAAGAGAGCTTCTGACTCAGGCCGAGGGGTCAGGGAAGCTTCCTGGACCAGCTGCCTTTTGAGTGAGGGCTTTGAGGAGACGTTCCAGTGGAGAAGGCAGGGGCAGAGTTTCAGGCAGAGGGGACTATGGGATGAAAGGCTCGAGGGCCAGAGATAGCAGAAGGTGCTGTGGAGTGAGGTTCTGGGCATCCCAGGCAGAAACCGCAGTGTGGGCACAGGCCCGATCCCAGTGAAAGCGTGAGAAGCAGCTCTAGTCGCTGCAGCCCTGGGTCCCCATTATGGCTCTAAGCACACTGGAAGGAGTGCATTTTCTATGTGACAACGTCCTCTTTCGTCTCTTCCACTTACAGGGCCTGGGTCCGTATTATTGTCTTCTAGGTCCCAGGCCTCTGTCATAGGCTCTGGCTCAGCATAGATGTTCAGTACCTACCTGTGGCTCAATTAACTGGAGCCAGTTATCAGTTGATAATTATTGAGCACTTCTCCTCTGTCATTCACTGGGTCAGGGGCTGGGGAAATGTCAGTGAACTAAAAACACCCCTGCCCTCATGGGCTGACATGCTAGAGTGGAGGGAGAGACAACCAAAACATAAAGCAAAAAAAAAAAAAAAAAAAAAAAGAAAGAAAAAAGAAAAGAAGGCATGGCATCAGGTACTGAGAAGTGCTAGGAGGGAAAATAAAGCCAGGTAAGGTAGAGGGGGTACAGGGCTGATGGGGGCCCTTTTAGATAGGGAGGTGAGATCAGTCCTCCCTGAGAAAGAGGTATGTGAGGTGAGACCTGAAGGAAGGGGTGGGTAAAGGCAGAAGGGGAGCCATTCTGGCAGTGAAACAAGGGTTAGTGTTTAACCACTGGATCTGGGTAGGGCAGGTGTGGAGAGAGGCCCGATTTACAGCATTTGCCATTTCTCATGGCGTAAGTATTCCTATTATAGCCGATATATCAGCCTACTGATGTGACAGCTGGCTTGCGACTTTCTGAAAGTGACAAATAATGGTGTCTTAAACTAGGAAGGCAGTGGTGGAGGAGGTGCGAATGATTGGATGTATAATCTAGCTTGAAGGTAGACGATGCTGAAGAGTTGGGTTGGAGGGGGGGTGTGAGGGTGCGAGAGTAAGGGAAGAACTTAGGATGGCTCGTAACTTTTTGTCCTGCACCCTTGGGCAAAGCATGGGGGTACTTTTGCTGCCAGGCAAGCCGAGAACAACTCACTTGTGGGGAAGGGATGATGTCTAGGGTCTAATTTTGGACATGATAGATTTGAGATGTCTATTAGACAACTAAGGCAAGTAGACAGTTGGAGATATTGGAGTCTAGAATTCAATGGAGTGCTCAGAGGTTGAGATGTATATTTGGAAATTGATGACTTTGGATAAAATGTAAAGTCATGAGACTTTATGCGGATGCCCAAGGAGAGAGCAGAGAGAGGGAAGCGGTGAGGGGGGAGGATGGAGCCCTCGGCATGCCAGTACTCAGGAGAAGAGCCGGCAGAAGGAAGATGTCCCAGCAGGCATGACTTGGAGTGGTGAGGACCACAGATGTGGGGGTGGGGGAGAGAGGAGAGGCAAGGAAGAGGCTGAGTAGTGATCCAGGCAAGGCTAGCAGGCCTGGTCAAGAGTGTGGGTATGGAGGGTGGGTGGTAGGGAGTGATGGTGCCCAGCTGGTACCCTTGACTTCCCTGGTCCCCAGGAAATGGTGTTGCTGGAGATTGAGGTCATGAACCAGCTGAACCACCGCAATCTGATCCAGCTCTATGCAGCCATCGAGACTCCACATGAGATCGTCCTGTTCATGGAGTAGTGAGTGCCCGAAGTAGTGGTAGGGGCTGGGTGGGGGTACCAGCAGGTGCGGAGCAAGCCGTGAAGGTGTCTGTGCACACAGCATCGAGGGCGGAGAGCTCTTCGAGAGGATTGTGGATGAGGACTACCATCTGACCGAGGTGGACACCATGGTGTTTGTCAGGCAGATCTGTGATGGGATCCTCTTCATGCACAAGATGAGGGTTTTGCACCTGGACCTCAAGGTACCAGACTGGGGCCTCCTGGGAAGGGTCAGGGGCAGTGTCCGACCCCCGAGATCAGTGCTGTCACCAGCCATCCCTCTGCCCTCCCATCCCTCCCTCTCTTCCTTCATCCATCCTTCCCTTCATAGATTCAGAAAGGGTTTATGGAATACTTACCAAGTGCCAGGAGCCAGGGGCACAGCAAAGAGAGAGAGGGAAAAAAAAAAAAAAGACATGGTACCAGCTTTCATGGAACTTCTAATCTAGTACTAAGTATTTGTTGAAAGGGCCTTTTGCAGTCCTGTGAGCCCCAAGCTCAGTGTGTCACACAGACAAGTGGCTAATAGGTGTTGCAATAGCACCTGCCTCAGCGTTGGCCCATGATAGGTACTATGAGTGTCTGATCATTTATTCAAAATCAACAAATATTTCTTGAGGGCCTACTTTATGCCAGGCATTGCTCTAGGTGGTGGACATCCTGTGGTGAACCAAACAGATAAAAATCCCTGCATTCTTGGAGCTCTCAAGTAAGTATAGTGTCAGTATGGCAATGTGCATGAGGTAGGCGCTAACAAAAATGTTTCATGAAAGAATATTGATACCCTTCTTCTTTTTTTTGAGATAGAGTCTCACTCTGTTGCCCAGACTGGAGTGCAATGGCGTGATCTTGGCTCACTGCAACCTCCGCCTCCTGGGTTCAAGCGATTCTCCTGCTTCAGCCTCCTGAGTAGCTGGGATTACAGGCACCCGCCACCATGCCCGGCTAATTTTTGTAGTTTTAGTAGAGACGGGATTTCACCATGTTGGCCAGGCTGATCTTGAACTCCAGACCTCAAGTGATCCACCCACCTCAGCCTCCCAAAGTGCTGAGATTACAGACATGAGCCACTGTGCCCAGCCTGATATCCCTCTTCTGACCTTGTTCAGTACCATGCACATAGTAGGTCAGGAAGAGTAGATACGCTTTTTTTTTTTTTTTTTTTTGAGACAGAGAGTCTTGGTCTGTTGGCCAGGCTGGAGTGCAGTGGTATGATCTTGGCTTACTGCAACCTCTGTCTCCTGGGCTCAAGCAATTCTTTTGCCTTAGCCTCCCAAGTAGCTGGGATTACAGGCGTGTGCCACCACGCCCGGCTAATTTTTTTTTTTTTTTGAGATGAAGTCTTGCTGTGTCGCCCAGGCTGGAGTGCAGTGGTGCAATCTCGGCTCACTGCAAGCTCCACCTCCTGGGTTCACGCCATTCTCCTGCCTCAGCCCCCGGAGTAGCTGGGACTACAGGCGCCCGCCACCACACCTGGCTAATTTTTTTGTATTTTTAGTAGAGATGGGCTTTCACCGTGGTCTCGATCTCCTGACCTCGTGATCCGCCCGCCTCGGCCTCCCAAAGTGCTGGGATTACAAGCATGAGCCACCGCGCCCGGCCACGCCCAGCTAATTTTTGTATTTTTAGTAGAGACGGGGTTTTGCCATGCTGGCCAGGCTGGTCTTGAACTCCTGACCTCAGGTGATCTGCCTGCCTCAGCCTCCCAAAGTGCTGGGATTACAGGTGTGAGCCACCGTGCCTGGCCACAGATAGGTGTATACATTGCAGCAACTCCAGTCAGTTGTCAGTAGCTGTCCGGAGCTCAGTGTGGAGCTCTGGGTGTGGAGCAGGCAAGGGCAGCAGGAGTGCAGGGGGTTGGCAGTCCTCATGGCAGGTGTTAATGCTGTGGGTTAAGTGGCAGGACATGGACTCTTAATGTGGAGGCGCGTGAGCACCCATCAGCAAAGTGGATGGTATTTTCATTCATTCATTCCATAAGCATATGCTGGGTACGTTCCTTAATTCATTCGATAAGCACGTGCTGGGTACCTGCTCCTGGAAAGCCCTGTGCTAGGCATAGGGACTATGAAGGAAATGGTCCCTGTCTCATGGAGCCTCCAGGGGAAACAGACATTCATAAAACAATTACTAACTAAATAGGTCATTTTAAGCAATGAAAAGTGTACGAGAAAATACACGAGAGTAATGAGGAATTGCACTGGGTGAAATTGAAGTCAGCACGGGTCTGAAGCAGGCAGGGAGATGCTGTTGCTGCCTCTAACACCTGTCCCAGTCTTGCTCTGTGCCCAACACTGAGTGAGGGTGCCATCTGCCCAACAGCCCCCTGGGTTAGGTGTGTTAATATCACTGCCACTGACAGAGGAGGACACAAACAGGGTGAGGAGGTGGGTTTCAGTGGGGCCAGAGTGGATGCAGGGAATTTAGAGGCTGATGGAGTAAGTAAGCCAGGAGAGAGATGCCAGGGGCTTGAGCCAGAGTGGCAGTGGGAGAGGGGAGGGAAAGGGGCCAGATGGAGGATACATTTTGGAAATAGAGCCAATCTGATGTGCTGAGGGTTTGCATGTGTCAGGGTTTGGAAAAGAAAGGATCAAGGGTGAGTCCTGAGTTACTGGACAGATGGTGGCCCCTTCACTGAACTGGGGGCAGTTGGTGCCTGCATGATGACATTGGAAGCCTGCCTTTCCCTTGTGAAGGCTAATTTCTTTGGGGTAGAATAGGGTCCCCCAATTAAAATGCAGTGCTCTGGGAAGAAGCTCAGTCGTGAGCCTCTGTATCCTAAAATGTGTTTTTTTCAGGATAACAATACGTTTTTCATCAAAAAAGTGTTTCACGGTCAGGCAGGCTGAGTGCACCCCAGCCCACAGGCCATGTCCTGGGTCTCTTGGCTGCAGGGCTTCTGAGGGCCTCCTGTGTGTAGATGGAGAATCTCTGAAAGGAGATTTGAGTCTGCTTCATTTCCCCAAATGCTTGTACCCTGGGACCCTTCTTTTCTTTCCTATTTTGTGGGACACCAGGCCAAGCTATTAAAATCATTAGTATCTGCTCTGAGTGAATCTATCAGTTGTAAAAGTGCCTTCAGAAAGCGTCTCATTAGAGGACTTGAGTCAAATGTCCACAGAGCCCAGACAAATAACAAATACATGTTGAATGGGAGGGATCGGGGGGTGGTGGCGACCATGGGAGAGTTGGAGGACGTTTGTCTCATCTCAGGCTGTCAGTGGCAACTTGCTCCAAGGCATATGGCCCATGTGGCCAGGGCTTCCGGTGTTTCAGGAGGTGCTGGAATTCCGGGTTTTTGTGCAAAATCTCCTGCCTTTGAACCATTGTTAACTTAAAAATGTTTATACCCTGCAACCTCAGATTAGTCCTGTGTCCTTGTGTGATAGGAAGAGGAAACGGAGGCCCAGAGTGGAGAGGAACTGGGCTTACAGTAGCGTCATCCATGTGTTAACTTGGCTGAGCCCCTACTGGGTGCCTTTGTTAGACCCTGAGGGTGGGACCCAGGAGGCCAGGAGAAGACAATCCCTGGCCTGGAAGAGCCAACCTCGTAGTGTTATATTCACCCCAGAGTGCAGGATCAGTGGTGGTGGCGGAACATCACAAGGCCAGTGCTGGAGTCAGTCATGCGTTCATTTCCTGGCTCCATCGCTTACTTGCTGGGCGACTGTGGCCAAGTCACTTCTGTGTCTGAGCCTCAGCTTTCTCAGCTGCCAAATGGGAATGGACGGTAATAGTACCTCAATGTCACAGTTTCATCTCAAGGTAACAGTGTGTGCCTCCTAGATCTTTGGGAAGGACTGGGGAGCTAAAGTGAGAAAGTGAGTGGACCAGGCCTGACGTTTTGTAGCTCGTCATCCTCACTAACTGGGGAGACAAGAGTAGCACATCTTCCGGCCACCCTGGAGTGGTGTGAAGCCCTGTGTTCCCAAGAGGCTTCCTCTCAGGAACTGAGCTGGCATCTTCTTTCTCTGCTCTCTGGAGCTTCATGTATCTGGTGGTGGTCCTGCACTGGTCCCCCAGCCCGGGGGCGGGGATAGTGGGCTGTCATGCCTCCTCTCCACAGGCTTCTGTTTCCCCATCCTCAGAACTGCTAGAATGTGGTGTTCTTTCATGGCCTTAGATGGCGGGAAATCACACCTGAACCCATCACGGCAGGTCCTGTGCTTCAAGGCCTCGCATAAGCCCCTCTTGGGGGACTTGCCTCAAGATCTCTCTGAGCCCAGAGCAGGCAGGGCTGGAGGGTCTCTGGCAGCTGCCCACTCTGGCAGCTTGGGCCTCTGCCTCAGGGAGCCTGGGGTTTACATGGGCCTGGTGGGAGAGGGAGGGTGAGCTGGTCAGAGGCCAACCCAGGCCACCCCCTTTCTCCTCAGCCAGAGAACATCCTGTGTGTCAACACCACCGGGCATTTGGTGAAGATCATTGACTTCGGCCTGGCACGGAGGTACCACCCGGGTGGGTGGGGAGGGCAAGACAAGCCTCTGAGTTGGCAGGGGACAGGAGTGGGTGGAGGGGGCATGGGTATAGGCCCGGAGCTGTGCTCTGAGCCCTTGGTCTCACCCCCAGGTATAACCCCAACGAGAAGCTGAAGGTGAACTTTGGGACCCCAGAGTTCCTGTCACCTGAGGTGGTGAATTATGACCAAATCTCCGATAAGACAGACATGTGGAGTATGGGGGTGATCACCTACATGCTGTGAGCTCCGATGCGGGCTGTGTTTATGGGGTTGGTGGGGCATGGGGGCGAGCGGCCGAGGCCAAGATTGGCCCTAGGGTCTTGGTAAGGTGGTCCCACCTCCCCTATCCCTCAGTCAGGGGTTTGCTGGGGTTGGGAGTGCTAGGGAGAACAGGAAAGGGGAATGTGGTGCCCATTTTATAGATGGAAAAACCAAGGTCCCTATAAAGGCATAGCATCTGGACAGCAGATCTCGGATGACCTGGGGCAGGCAGAGGGGCAGTGGACATTTCCTATGTGCTCACCACATACCTTGCACTCGTCATTCCTCATCTTCACTGTCACCTGGGAAGCTGGGATGTTTATGCCCATTTTACAGATGAGAAGAGTGAGGCTCAGAGAGGGGAGGTGACTTACCCAAAGTCACTCAGCCAGATTCAAACCCAGGTCTGTCCCACGAGAGGCTGGGGGTCTTTTCAGCACACGGTGCTGCCTCCTAGGATCTGCCCATGTTCCCTACCCCTCTGCAGGTGACTCAGCACCTCCAATCTCACCTCCCTGCCCCCTGCTATCCCCTCCCTCTAGGCTGAGCGGCCTCTCCCCCTTCCTGGGAGATGATGACACAGAGACCCTAAACAACGTTCTATCTGGCAACTGGTACTTTGACGAAGAGACCTTTGAGGCCGTATCAGACGAGGCCAAAGACTTTGTCTCCAACCTCATCGTCAAGGACCAGAGGTGAGGCTCACCCCAGAACCTGAACCGTATGTGTGCAAACTTAGTGTGTCTGAGTGCCGGCAGGGCGGAAGCCAGGTAGAAAGGCCAGCTGAGCCCCTGGGGCCTCACAAGCATGCAGCCCACCGTCAGCATGCTGCCTCTCCCCCAGGGCCCGGATGAGCGCTGCCCAGTGTCTCGCCCACCCCTGGCTCAACAACCTGGCGGAGAAAGCCAAGCGCTGTAACCGACGCCTTAAGTCCCAGATCTTGCTTAAGAAATACCTCATGAAGAGGCGTTGGAAGGTACCGCTGGATTCGGGGTGGGGAGGGAGGGCTTTCTAGTGGGAAGAGCTCCTGGTGCCAGATCCCAGCCTCCACCGTCCCTGCCTTGGCAGGTTCTGTTGACCAGGCTGGGCCCTGTCTGGAAGACAGGGTTGACTTTTTTGTTTTTGCCCTGGGCTGTCTTCTGTCCTAGAGTGGAGACCTCCACCCAGCCTTCCACCCAGCCCCACCCATCTGGGGCTCTGGCTTCCCTCCTTCATTTTTCAAATATTTCTTGAGCGTCTACTACTTATAGGCATTGGGATATAGGAGTGGACAAAAGAGACAAAGATCTCAGTCTTTGTGGACTTACTTTTGGTGAGAGGTGGGGTATTTTCTATCTTTATTTTCTCTTTCAATACAGTCTTGCTCTGTCACCCAGGCTGGGGTACAGTGGCGTGATCTCAGCCCACTGCAACCTCTGCCTCCCGGGTTCAAGCAATTCTCCTGCCTCAGCCTTCCAAGTAGCTGGGATTGCAGGTGCCCGCCACCACACCTGGCTAATTTTTGTATTTTTAGTGGAGACGGGGTTTCACCATGTTGGCCAGGCTGGTCTTGAACTCCTGACCTTGTGATCCACCCGCCTTGGCCTCCCAAAGTGCTGGGATTACAGGCGTGAGCCACTGTGCCTGGCTGAGGTGGGGCATTTTCTAGAGCCCTGGGGAAATAGGCAGGGTTAAAGAGGGCTTTAGAAAAAAAATAAGGGCCTCCTGCCAGGGAGAGGTTGTACTTTTATTTTTATTTTTTTTTAGAGACAGGGTCTCACTCTGCCTCCCCAGCTGGAGTGCAGTGGCGCTATCATGGCTCACTGTAGTCTTGACCTTCTGGGCTCAAGTGATCCTCTCCTTTGGCCTCCTGAATAGCTGGGACCACAGACATATGCCACCACATCCAGTTAATATTTTTAAAATATTTTTGTGGAGATGAAGTCTTGCCATGTTGCTCAGGCAAGCAATCCTCCCGCCTCGGCCTCTCGAAGTGTTGGGATTACAGGTGTGAGCCACTATGCCCGGCCTGCACTTCTAAATAGGGGGGTCAGGAAGGGCTCACTGAGAAGCATGTGAACAAAGACCTGAAGGTGGGGAGGGGTGAGCCATGCCAATACTGGCAGAAGAGTATTCCAGGCAGAGGGAGTAGCCAGTGCAAAGGCCCTGAGGCAGAGGTGTGGTTGGAGAGTTTGAGGAACAGGTAGGAGGCCAGTATGGATGAAGTGGAGTGAGCAAGGAGGTAAGGAATGAAGTCAGAGAGGAAGAGGGGGACAGGAGGTGGAGGGACTCATCAGCCATGGCAAGGGGTTTATCTTTTACTTGGAGCAAAACTGGAGCCATGGGAGTGTTTGGAGCAGAGCGGTCCTCGGTTCAGGTCTGGCTGACCTATCCGTTGAGTGAGGGGACTCCTGGACAATACAGTGTCATGGCGCCTCCCGTGGCCGTTTTGGGCACTGCACCTTCCCTAGCCTGTGACCCTCCTGGACTGAAGGGGACTTACAGGATGCTCAGACACCCTGCAGCTGCCCCCCTGCCCTGGTGTTGACTGGGACTCCCTCTCTTCTGCCCTCTAGAAAAACTTCATTGCTGTCAGCGCTGCCAACCGCTTCAAGAAGATCAGCAGCTCGGGGGCACTGATGGCTCTGGGGGTCTGAGCCCTGGGCACAGCTGAGGCCTGGACGCAGCCACACAGTGGCTGGGGCTGAGGCCACACAGCCCAGAAGGCCAGAGAAGGCAGCCAGATCCCCAGGGCAGCCTCGCCAGGACAAGGCTGTGCCAGGCTGGGAGGCTCGGGGCTCCCCACGCCCCCATGCAGTGACCGCTTCCCCGATGTGAGCCGCCTCGGAGTGTGGCCTGGATCCATCCTGCTAGCGCCTCCCCAGACAGGGCTCCAGCCTGTCAGCCACACCCCAGACTCCAGGCCCCCATTGAAGCCGCTCCCGGTTCCCTCCCCAGCTCCCCGTCTTTGAACTGCCGCCGCCGTGGTGACCCCTGCTTTGCCCCACTGGGAGCGTCCTCAGCCTGGGCCTGCTCCTAGCTGGAGTGCCACGGCTGGGGGTCTCAGCATGTAGGGCTTCTGTGATTGTGGATGGGAGGCTCCTGGCAGGGCAGAAAGGCCGCAACGCTGATTCCTAAGGCCCAGCTGCCAGGGGAGACAGAGCAGGCTTTGTGAGAGAGGACCTCCATGCCCCCACCGCCTCCCCACTCCCAGCAGATAAGGCCGAGCCCACACCATCTGGCCCAGGCTGGCCCCCACCCACCTTCCTTGCGACCACCAACACACAGGAACTCTGTGTGAGAGAGAGGGCGCCCAGCCCAGGCCTGGTGGAGGGGGAGGGGAGAAGCCAAGGGACACAGGAGACCACCCCTGAGCTTGCCTCAGGGCCAAGCCGGCCCAACCCAACCACTCAGGGCCCCCATCTTGGGGGTCACCCATGGCCTCAGATGATGGGGTCAGCAGGCCCAGGAGAAGTAGGAAGGCCATGGGGCAGCCCCCAATCTGCTCTCAGCTTGTGCCTTGTAAATAAATGTACAGGTTGAATGTGGCCTCCTTCCCTCTGTGTATGCCTGCACTGGTGTGAGGTTGCTGATGACCACAGTTCACTGAGCACCTACTGTGTGCCGGACACTTTAGCAATATCCGTCAGCTCACAGTTTGGTGGTTCATGCAGGCTCAGGTGCCAGTCTGCCCAGCACATGATGTGGGCAGGTGGCTTCTGCACGTTGTGCCTCAGTATCCTCACCTGTGAAAGGGAGGTCACAGCAACAGCCTACACCGGGTGTGTGATTTCTGTGTGCCCAGCTTTACTTAAAGCGCCTGTGCTGTGTTAACTCATTCACTCCTCACAGCAAGGTTACGAGGCAGGATTGATTGATTGACTGATTGATTTATGATGGAGTCTCACTCTGTCGCCCAGGCTGGAGTACAGTGGTGTGATCTTGGCTCACTGCATGCAACCTCCACCTCCCGGCTCCAGGTGATTCTCATGAGGCAGGTATTATTATTCCTGTTTTACAGAGGGAGAAACTGAGCCAGAGAGAGTGGGCAGCGCTAGGATCTACCTCATAGGGTGGGGCCGTGGCTGCAGCATCAGTCAGACTGAGGTAAGGCACTTAGGGCTGTGCTCGGCCCAGGGAACGATAATGTTCTTATCCTTACTCCACGTATGAAGAAACTGAGGCTCAGAGGAGAGAAGGAACTTGAATGCCACTCAACAAGTCAGGGACCAGGGCTTGAAAGGAACTTTTTTGTCTCCCAGAGCAAGGCTCTGCCCATGCGTTCACTCTGCCTCTCACCAGGACAGGGTGTAAGCAGAGAGTCCGGTCTCCAGGTGGAGGCCAGGTCTGGCAGGCCTGCGATGCCTTTGCTGGGTTTACAATGAGGGCCTCAGGGGAGAGGACTGTTCTCTGATTTTTCCCAGTGGCCACGGCCACCTCACCACAGGCCAGCAGTGAGGGGCAGGGGAGGCTCCATCTGGGGGCAGCCCAGAGGGCAAGAGAGCTGAGCCCTGATAGAGTGCAGCCTCTCTGGCTGTGAGGATGACTGAGAAGTGGGACTGGCCTATGGGAACAGAGAGGTTCCAGCAGGAAGAGCAGAGACAGCAGTTGACATGCATCGAGCACCTGCCAGCTGCTGGCCCTGGGCGCCGCATTGTGTTGATGATCACATCGGCTGCACACGGTGACTCTGCGAGGTGTTGTGTCCATTTCTCAGAGTGGGGAGCCAAGCCTCAGAGAGGTTCAGCCACTTGCTGAGGGCCACATAATCAGTGGCAGAGCCAGGATTTGTACCCAGATGGTCTGGGCCCAGAGCCCCTGCTCTTCACCACTGCCTGCCTCCTGGGAAACCTTAGGCTTGCCCTCGGACAGAAACCTTGACAGTTCATCCCATCCCTCTCCTGCCTCCATGAACACTGGTCCTCACTGCGATCCCCGCTCTGTTTGAGCCGGGGAGTTCAGAGTCCGGTTGCAGCAGTATCACTTGGGGTGGTGAATGGGTGACTCTGAGGCCTGAGCCTGACTCTTAGTCTGGGGCTTGGGGGGCCTGGGGAACCTGGGTTGGGCTCTTGGTGGGAGGTGTGCTTATGGGCAGGGCCCCTAGGGCTGTGGATTCCTGCCTGCCTGCCTGTCCGCCACCTGCCAGCTGGGCCAGGCCTGTGGTTTCCTCTGAGTGGTTTTCTCGGCCTCGCTGGCCCCCACCCAGGCTGAGCCTCGGCCACACAGCATGTTGATGAGGGATGAGTCACCACCGTGGGGGGAGGGAAGGAAATGAAGTCCAGCCACAGCAGAGATCCAGGGCCTGGATCCAGCTGGGGAAACCGAGGCCAAGATGGGGAAGGTCCCTCATCAGAGACAGTAACAGCTGGAACTAGAACCCAGGACTCCTGACTCCCAGTGCAAGCCTCAGTTTCCCCTTCTGTAATATGAAGTTGGTAACCTCAGCTCTTTTCTCCTCTGCCACTCCTAGGGCCATTGTGACAGTTGAGAGACGGGATGGGGTGCTCATGCACCATATTTTACAGGTGAAATAAACAGGTTCAGAGAGGGAAAGTGACTTGGCCAAGGCCACACAGCAAATTAACATGTCCTGTGCAAGAAGCCCATTCAGAACCCAGCTCCACCCCTTTCCAGGAGCACACCTTAGAAAGCTCTTTATGGTTCATCAGGTGCTTCCTTTGGGCCTCCCCTGGTCCCCAGAGGCAGAGAGTATAGATTCGATAATATGGATGGGGAAATGTGGGTTCAGAGAGACCTTGTTCCCACTGAGGGCCACGGAGCACACTCAGGGCAAAGCTGCAGCCACGGTCCCTGTGGAGAGCTGGGTCTGCCTCTCTGCAGGCTCAGGCCCCAGCCCCATTGCTTTCAGGAACACTCCCATCCCTGGCAGCTACAAGGAAGAAAGATTTTTCATGCTAGGAGCTGCCCTAATGGAGGGAGGGAGCCCATAGCTGGTTTGGGACTGCCAAGCTGGACCAGGACTGAGCAAAGGTTCCCAGGGCATCAGTTCTCTGGGTGTCAGGCTGAGCTTCCCTGCCCCTTGCATGGTTTGCTGTGCCCACCACAGGCACCAGGGCCATGGGCCCCTCCTGCTCAGTGTCCATCTCAACGCTGATGCTGTGTTCTTCCCCTGCAAGGCACTTCTGTGCCTGGGCTTCCCCTGAACGGGGTCCTGGGCCCTCTTTGTGAGCTAAGAAGTGTTAACACTGTCAATGGGAGCGCTCCTCCCAGTTGGTCCCACCCCAGAGAGCTTTCCTCCAAGACCATTTCCTGCCTCAGGGCCTTAGCCAGGCCCACAGTGACCACCCCCCATGGATCTGGAAGCCACTAAGGCCACATCTGGTTTGGATTACATCAGGGCTGGTGACGCTGCCTTTTCCTGTCTGAGTCCAGTGGCCTTGAATTGCGCTGGCCACCTTGGACCCAACAAGGCAGTGGTGGGTAAAGATTCAGCCAGTGATAGGGCTGTGCTGAGGGCATGGAGGAGCCAGGGCTGTCCTGAAGGATGCGCCCACCTGGACCATCTCCTACCTATGAAGCTACCTATGCACCTGTTTCTTCCTTCATGTTAATGGGTAATATTTATTGGCCACCAGGCACTATACCAAGTGATTCCCATCAATTAACTTATTTTGTCCCCACCCTATGAGTAGGTATTTTCATTATCAACATTTCACAGATGAGGAAACTGAGGCACAAGGAGTGTATGGACAAGTCCATGGGCTCCCAGCTGATGAAAAGGGGAATCAGGATGTGAGGCAGGCCATCTGACTTCCCACACAGCAACCACTTCACAACCATTTGTTGAGCCCAGCTCTGGGCCTGGCCCCCAGCGAGAGCCTGGGGATGAATGAGTCATGGCCCTTGCCCATGGGGAGCTCACAGCCTCTGGAACCCCAGTGGGAGGATGGGGATCAGGGTGAAGCTGGAAGGAATCTCATGAAACCATGAGAACAGGAAGGAGACACTAACCCCTATTCTTTTCTCTTCAGTGGGAGTCACACCTAAGCTGAGGGCACACAAGGAGCAGGGCTTTTCCAGACAGAGAGTGAGGAGGGTGTTCCAGGCAGAGGGGACTGCTGTCCAGAGACTTGGAGCTGAGTATAAGCTCATCTTGGAGCAGGCCAGTAGGGCTTTTGCATCAGATGAAGCAGGAAATAGGTCTGGAGAAGTTAGCAGGAGCCCGAATGGCAGGCTGACCTGGGACAATGGGGAGCTGTGGAAGGGAGGTCAGAGATCCTTGCTTACAAAGGATCCCTGCAGCCAGGGAGGTCAGTGAATGGGGGAGAGAGGCTGGAGGTAGGGACACCTGGTGGAGGCTGAGCCATGTGTGCTTGAGAGGCTGTTAAGAACTGTGGGGAGGAGATGGGGGAGATGCCACTAGAGAGATAGGCTGATGACAGAGAGATTGGGTTCCAGGTCAGACAGAACAGGGTTCATACCTACTTATTTGCCCTCCCTGAGCCTCAGTTTCCTGTCTGTAAAATGGGGTAAGAATCATACCTGCTTTCCAGAATAATGAGAAAGTTACATGGGATCTGTAGGTGGAGCCTGGTACAGGCTACTGAGCTTATGTTTGTTTCACAACTGTTTCTCCGGCCCCGGCTATGTTCCAGACACTGCCCTAGGTGCTGGAGACAAGCAATGAATAGACAAAAATTCCTGGCCTGGTGAAGCTTCATGCCAGTGGGGGAGACACACTGAATGGCAATAATGAATTTAGAATGTGTTAGTAGTGGGGGAAATGGGGAATGTGGCCAGGCAGGGCTTCTCTGAGGATATTTGAACAGAAACTGGAGGATATGAGGGAGTGAAGCCTGTGGACATTCATGGAAGATAAGGCAGAGCCAGTGTACAGGCTGCTTGGAGTGAGTGAGGGGGAAGGAAGGAGGAGCTGGGGCCAGACCACAGTGGCCCTCGCCTGTTAACGAAACAGGGAGCCTTGTTGGGGGGGTCTTTGAGAATTTTTTTTTTTTTTGAGACAGAGTCTTGCTCCATCGCCCAGGCTGGAGTGCAGTGGCGTGATCTCAGCTCACTGCAACTCTGCCTCCTGGGTTCAAGTGATTCTCCTGCCTCAGCCTCCTGAGTAGCTGGGATTACAGGCGCCTGCCACCATGTCCAGCTAATTTTTTGTGTTTTTAGTAGAGACGGGGTTTCACTATGTTGGCCAGGCTGATCTCAAACTCCTGACCTCAGGTAATCCACCAGCCTTGGCCTCCCAAAGTGCTGGGATAATAGGCGTGAGCCACCGCGCCCAGCCTTGAGATTTAATTCATGGCAAATTAATGAATGGTGACCATGACTCCATCCATCCACTCCTAAACCTTTTAGACTACTACTATGTGCTAGTCATTGAGTTAGGGAAGATGACAAAACGCATAAGGCAGACCCAACCCTTGGCCCCTGAAGTTTACATTCTAAGGCAGAGACACAATAAAACGTGAGTACATGCGCACATGCGTAATTCTACATTGCAGCAGATGCTATGTCAGCAACATAAATGGGATGCAGAGGGAGAATAATCTGGGGGCATCCAATTAGATGAGGAAGTGCAGGAAGGCTTCTCAGAGAAGGTGATGTGATGTGGGTCGTGGATGTAGGGAGGCAGCCAGTGGGGGCAAAGGGAACAGCCGCTGCAAAGGCCTAGAGATGGAAAAGAAACTCACGGGGAGGCGAGTGTCCTAAGGGAGTGGGAAGGTCAGCCCTCTCTTGTTTGTATTCTCAGGGCAACCTCAAAACTGGCCCTGAGGGCTGTGGTCAAGAGGAGGCAGCCCTGGTCTTTCCGGAGACACCAGGCTGGGTTCTGGCTGACAGTGGCCTGTTTTTAGCCATGGAACCGTTTCCTTCTGCCCCACCAGCTGCCTCCCTGAGTCATCACCTAGTACCAGAAGGGTGGGAACAAGAGATTAGGCACTTCTGGACCTGTGGAGATGTGGGTTTTGCCCTGTGTGAAGGGAGAGATGGACAGGACTATGCTGAGGGCATGAGGTCCTCCAATGGAGTTGTTTTATTAATTCTAATTTCATTCCTGTTGACTGAATTGTACAGGTAGTGTGCAGGACAAGGCTTCCCACACACCAGTCCTGGGGACTGGAATCATTGCTCCCATTTTACAGATGAGGAAACTGAGACTCAGAGAGGTAAATCCACTTGCTCAAGGTCACACAGGAAGGAAGTGAAGATGCCAGGAACTGAGTCAAAAGCCTTGTCTGTGTAACAGTCCTTCCTCCCCCTAAATCCTGTCCTCCTGCCTCCACAGCAGCTAGACACTCCTCTGGGGCATAAATCAGGTTAAGGGAGACATGTCCAGTACCCAAATACCTATTTATTGTACTTAACAAACATTTTGTTTTTTTTTTTTTGAGACAGAGTCTCACTCTGTCGCTCAGGCTGGAGTGCAGTGGCGTGATCTCAACTCACAGCAACCTCTGCCTCCCAGGTTCAAGTGATCCTCCTGCCTCAGCCTCTCGAGTAGCTGAGCCTACAGGCATGTGCCACCAAACCCGGCTAATTTTTGTATTTTTTGTAGAGACAGGGTTGTACCCTATTGGCCAGGCTGGTCTTAAACTCCTGACCTCAAGTGATCCTCCCGCCTTGGCCTCCCAAAGTGCTGGGATTACAGGCGTGAACCACCGTGCCCGGCCAACAAATACTGATATTGTAGCTGCCATGTGCCAGACCCTGTTCTAAGCACTTTGCCAATATTAACTCATGTAATCCTCACAATAACATCATGGGGGTAGGTACCCTCTAGACCACATTTTACAGATGGGGGAAACCCAGAAAGGGGAAGCAACTTGCCCAAGGTCATACAGTTAGGACGTGGCGCCTGGTCTATGGGTGGATGGAAGTCTGGGTGTGGAAGGGATGTTTTGGCTGAGGCCTGGATTCCTGGATTGCATACTCTCCCAGCAGGCGGCATGCCAGGCTGGCCGACAGAACCTCCCGGCTTTTTCTCATCACTGTGGCAGCCTTGCAGGGCCCTGCCCTCCAAGGGAGAGGGTCTCCTTCCCCTCAGCCAAGGCACTGTCTGGGGTGTGGGCAGGAGTGTCTAACTCTGGGCCATGGAATGTCATAAACCAGGGAAGGAAGGGGGCTGGCGGAGAGCAGGCTGGAGATAAGGCATCGGGGAGGAGGGGCTGGCTGAGAAGGCCAGCCTTGTGGGTGGGTGAGGGTGGCCTCCCCAGGGGCCAGGAGTCCTCTCCTCTCTTGGGAGAACAAAGGCCGAGGCCCAGCAGGTGAAGCTTCCTAACGGTCTTTCAAAGCTGCCACACTTTTGTGGGAAGGGGCCGGCCACCTGGAAAGGCAGTGGGCTCCCGGTTCCAGGAACCCCATGTGATGTCGACCATTTTAATGTAGAGAGGATTCAGAAATCGGGCAGGAGATGCCCTTCCGGCTCTGATATTCCAGGAATCTGAGTTGCTATGATTAAAAACTCTGGAAGATTCTGAAATACTCATTTCAGATTCTGATTCTCCCATTTTAGGATTTGATTTGTCTAACTCTGTAAGGGTCTCAATATCCTTTTTTGCTCTCACCTGCTAAAGAGGAGGAATGGGGACTGGGATTCCCTCCTAGAGACGGACACGCTTCCTATGAGGAGGGTCCTTGGTCCAATGAGATGGCCCCATCCCTCCCCTCCAGAGCTACATTAAGGCATCAGAGGGGGTGCCATGGATGGGTTGAGAAGCGGCTCTGCTCCTTTCTTGCCATGTGACCCTGGGCATGTCACCTATCTTCTCTGGCCTTGGTCTCTCCATCTGTGCCAAGGGGCTCTATCTGGGTCAACAGAGGCATTCACTGTCCCTGCAACCCCTGTCCAGATGAGGGTGGTCAGGTGGGAGCCGGAGGTGAATGTTGGTCATGGAAAGAATGTGAAGGCAGGAGGCCCTATGGGTGGGGTCCCTGGGCTGGGCAGCTAGCCAAGGGTGCATGAGATCATGGTGTCTCCTTGCCCAGCACCTCCAGAGAAGGGACCTCCTCCAGGCCATCCCCCAGGTCAGATCTGTTCCTGGGACTCAGACCCTGAGTCAGGCTGCCCTTCCCCCACAACCACTGGGCAAAGGGAGTGAAACGCAGAGAGGTGGGCGCTGGTCCAGGCTCATATAGTGAGTCCAAGGCATGCGCTGAGTCCGGGGTCCTGCTTAGGGGGTTGGGGCTGAGGGGGCCTGTCTTCACTTCATGACTATGTCGGAGGCCAGAGAGAGATGTGCAGAGGGGGCTCTGAGCCTGCATGTGGGCGACCCTTTCACACATTCCCCCAGGGCAAGGGATGAGCAGGAGACTCAGCCTCCTTCTCCACAAGTCCCCACCCTAGTGCAGAGCTAAACCTCCTTGGTTCAGAGGGATGCTGGGGAATGCGGCGGCAGAGGCCTGGGCTCCCCCAGCCCAGCTGGCTTCCCACCCTCCTAGTAGCTCAGAACCCAGGCTGGGAAGGGACTGGGGTCACCAGGGCTCCACAGGAATGTGCAACGGGAACAGCGCCCAGCAGAGGCCTCCTTCCCTGACCCAACTGAGAAAGAACTCTTACCCCTTTGAATCTGTCTGTCTCTGCCTCTGCAGGGTCTGTCTTTCTGTATCTCTCTCTTTCTCTGTCATATACACACACGCAGCCTGAGACACACTGATTCACACAGGCACACACCGTGGTACAGACTCACACAAGAACCTCCTTCCCCCTCCTCACCATGCCCTGCACACAGAGGGCCTTTCCTCTCCCCTCTGCCCCGTGAAGCTGCCCATAGGAGGCTGCACAGACCTTTGCTCCTTCTCCCCATTGTTTGATGGGTTCCGGGCTGGGGTTCAGCAGGCATGGTGGGGAGGGGCCCCACAGCTGGCCTGGCGTTTTCCCAGCCCCTCTCACCCTGCAGGTCCCCCTCCACCCCAGCTCTGAGACTGTGGGAACCAGACAGTTCGGGCTGTCCAGCCGGGCTCGCTTCCTCCCAGGCCCCAGGGGACCTGTCAGGGGAGGAGGGAGCAGCAAAGGCTGAAGTCCTCAGGGCTGCCTGGGCAAGGGAAGGCCTCTGGAGGGCACAGGGCTGCCTGCCCAAGAAGGGGTCTCCAGCCCCCTGGATGTAACCTCGTGGGACATAAGACCCTCTAGACCACATACCAAAAACCAGAATGAGAGTGCCCCAGCATCCCTCCCTCCTCTCCCTATGCCCATGATCCAGATAGGAGGACTGAGGCTCTGGGGAGGAAGCCATTCGCCTCTGCTCCTCCAGTGCTGGGGTCTGTGAGGACAGCAATGTTTCAGATTCCTTCTCTGTTCCTCTAACGAGGACCCAGAATATCCCCATTTCTCCTACTTCCTTGAGAAGGGGTAGTTAGAGAAGGTCAAAGGTCAGGACTCAGTCACTTCTGAATGGTACCTAGGACAGTCACAGACCATGCTGCTGGCCCCAAGAAATGCCATCTTAAAGAGTCACCAGAGGACCTCAGGGAGCTGGAGCCTCAGGGAAGCTCCCCCATTAATGTGGGAAGTCCAAACAGGGGGTAGGTGCTGCCTTTTGAACCCTGGGTGCCCTGTCTGCACAATGGGTAAGGGGTGCCTTTCTAGCCCTGGCCTTCCAGGATTGCAGCAAAGCCCTCCCACCTCTGGGGGCCACCACCAGCTCTGCCCTGACCCTCTTCTCCACCCCTGTGTCCTCACTCAAGCTGCAGGTCAGAGGCTGGAGGGTTGAGCCACACAGATGTGGTTTTGATTTACCCTCTGCCACCCATTTGCCATCTGGAGTTGGAGCTGGTGAGCCTGTTTCCACCACTGTAAACGGGGCCAACCTTCCAAATCACACAGGTGAGATGATATATACAAGCCCGGCACAGGATCAGTGTCACAAATTATCAGGGTTATGACGACTGCACCTATGCAGGCTGTTAAGTCCCAGCATCTGAGACTGGAGAATCAGTCCCTCAGGCCAGCCCAGCCTTGCCCCTGCCCAGTCTCTCCCTTGCCTGTATCCTTCTCTCCCTGCTCCCCATTCCCTACCTCCCCTTCCTCTCCCTTTCTAGGAAACTCCCTGAGAAAGTCCCCAGCAGGAGAAAACCTCATGTGAGACATTCCCACCCGGGGTCTCTGCCCCCACTGCACAACCCCACAGCCACAGCCACCCCCACATACAAGCAGGCACCCTGGCCCTCAGCCCCCAGCCATCAGGCAAGCTGACCCTCATCATCACATTGCTTTATTGGCCCTGAGAGCCACAGAGTAAATCCCAAGAGGCCCCGCTTCCCCTCACCCCCAAGTTTGTCCGGAGGCCCCAGGGGCCTGGCTGAGCACTGCTTCAATCCTGGCTTTCTGTGTGGTTGTCCTTGGCCCACCAGGGCTGGGTCCTTCGAGAGTTCTCCAGGTCCTAGAGCCAGGCTCAGCCCGGAGCGTGAGGGACCTGCAGGGACTGCCCGAGACGAGGCTGCCTTTACTCAAAGAAGAACATTCCTGGCGTCCGGTATAGGCAGGGTGTCAGCCCCAATGGGTAGCCGGAGCCTCCCTGGACAGGGAAGCCACCTGCAACCCAGGGTTCCTTGTGGTCAGCTGGCAGGGGCAGTGGGGCCCGGAGTGAGGCTGGAGGGGTGGGTGGTGCAGGGGAGGGGGCTGCTGAGGACAAGAGGTGCTCAAGGCCTGGGTCAGCCCCCATGCAAAAATTCAGTGCCTGCAGCCGACACTGGTAGCTGCTCCCGATGCCTGCTTCCGGGGACAAGACGGGTGTAGGTGCCTTATTAAAACTCTCAGCCTCCGAGAAGCTGGCAGGAAAGCCAAACGCTGGGCATGAGGAAGATGAGGTGGCCACGGGGAGCTCCCCTGGGCATGCAGGCTTGGGCGTGGAAATCTCTTTGGGCTCCGTGGGTGGCTGAGGCCTGCCATCAGTGGTTGCTGGGCACATACTGGCTGGCATGGCCCCCACCAGACCCCCAAAGCTTAGGCCCTTGGGGTCTGGCAGCTCTGGTGGGAATGAGCACTGCCTGCCGGTCGTGGCTCTGGGGACTCCTGGGTCCTGGCT
The DNA here is from genome assembly GCF_006542625.1 of Nomascus leucogenys. Taxonomy (NCBI): domain Eukaryota; kingdom Metazoa; phylum Chordata; class Mammalia; order Primates; family Hylobatidae; genus Nomascus; species Nomascus leucogenys. The sequence continues at coordinate 32,096,250 of NC_044393.1, read as the reverse complement.
GGTCGCCCTGAGGGGTCCACGGCGTGCCTTGGCGGGGCCCCGGGTGCCCTCAGCACCTGTCCGCCGGGTGAAGCGGCGGCGGCGGCGTAGGAAGCTGCCGTGCTCAAACATGTCGTGGCAGTCAGGGTCCAGCGTCCAGTAGCTGCCCTTGCCTGGCTTGCGGTCATCGCGGGGCACCTTGACAAAGCACTCGTTGAGTGACAGGTTGTGGCGGATGCTGTTCTGCCAGCCAGGCCGGTTGTGGCGGTAGAAGGCGAAGCGGCCCATGATGTAGCGGTAGATGCCACTGAGGGTGGCCCGCTGCCCTGGCGAGCTCTGGATGGCCATAGCAATAAGGGCGATGTAGCTGTAGGGAGGCTTGGTTGGCTCAGTTGTGGGGGCCCCGGGCCCGGGCAGAGGCTGTTGCTGCATGCTGGCCGGGCTGGCCGGGCTGCCGGGACCTGCTGGGTCAGGCTCAGTGTCCAGGGCTGGCGTCTGGAACAGCCTGCCCAGGCTGGTTAAAAGGTCCACTGGCCCAGCCTCCCAGCCTGGAAAGGCAAAAAGGGGTGGGTCTGCTGAGCCATCTTCCCCTCCTCCCTCACCCCACTCCCACAAGGCCCAAGAGAGGCGGGCAGGAGAGGCCAGTAGTGGGAAGCCGAGCAGCTGCCAGGGATGAGGAGGTGGGAAGGAAGGGACTGAGACCCTCAGCCCACGTGTGCTGGGTGGTGGTGGCTGGGGAGGGACAGGATGTGAAACCGAGCGGGACAGAGACAAAAACAAAATGAGGCAGAGTCAGAAACATATGAAACAGAGACAGGGAAAGAAGAGAGACAGAGACAGAGAGAGGTAGAGACATCACAAGAGGGAGAAGGAGAGACAAAGATAAGACAGAGGCAGACACAACGGACAGAGACACACAGAGCCTCTCAGACACTCACAGAGAGACACACACACAGACATACACGTACAGACACACAGAGACACACAGACATACATGTACAGACACACAGAGACACACAGACATACACGTACAGACACACAGAGACACACAGACATACACGTACAGACACACAGATACACACAGACATACACGTACAGACACACAGACACACAGACATACACGTACAGACACACAGAGACACACAGACATACACGTACAGACACACAGATACACACAGACATACACGTACAGACACACAGACACACAGACATACACGTACAGACACACAGAGACACACAGACATACACGTACAGACACACAGAGACACACAGACATACACGTACAGACACACAGAGACACACACAGACATATACACAGAGACACACACACAGACATAAGCACACACACATATACACAGAGACAGAGACACACAGACACATACACACACACACACAGCACATACACAGACACACAGAGACATACACACAAGCAACACACAGACACACAGAGACACAGACACACAGACACACACAGAGACACACACACACAGACACACATGTAGTATAAGGAGAAAGTGAGAATCACTGAGCAGGCAGAAACAAGGAAATCCACAAAGCCAGAGAGAAAGGAGATACAGAGAGACACAGGTGCAAACACAAGGAGTGAAAGGAGTGAATAGAGAGAGAGAAGTGAGAGAGAGGCAGGGCCTGAGCACAGTCCCCCTAGAGTGAGAGAAGCCCCAGGGGCCTCTCTAATCCCTACCTGTACTCCTGCTTTTCCCTCTTCTCTTCCCAGGCCTGTGGTCTACTGCCTTCTCCTGCGGTACAGAGGCCTTGGGGCCACACCACTCCTACCCCGTCCTCCTAGCTCTGGGGTGTCTGCAGGGAGGGGCACCTAGGATGGTAAGGAGAGCCCATGAAATTCAGTTCTCCTGAGCCCCTGTCGCCCCCTAGTGACTGGTGTGGGAAGGACCGCTATCTGGGGAGAGACATTCTCCCTCCCAAGAGGCACCTCAAGACCCTGGCTGAGCCTCAGTTTCCCCATCTCTAACATGGAGCTGGTGACTCCTCAGCTGTCCAGGCCATGGTGGGGAGGCAACAGGTTCCCCTTACACAGAATGCAGCACCCTCATCAAGAGCCTAGTATGAACATGGCTGTGGATTGTCACTCTGAACTGAGGCTACCCCAGCTGCAGCCTGGGGTCAGGAGGTCCAGACAGGTCAGGCCCAGAACAGTCAGGCCTTCTGGAGGAGGGGGCAGCATCCTCTCTGCTCTCCCACTCCCAAGTCACTGCTCACCCACTCTGTACCAGGCCAGCTCACCTCCCCAACCCTACACTTACTTCTCCAACCAACCCTGCTCTGGAGGGCTTCATTGCTTCTTTTGAATAGATGAGGGCTCTGAGGCTCAGAGAAGGTAAGTAAATTCCCTGATGTCTCACATCTAGTGAGTGACAAAGCTGGATATGAGCCTAGGATTCTGTAATTCCTAAATACTGCCTCTTTGGCTGGGCGCGGTTGCTCACGCCTGTAATCCCAGCACTTTGGGAGGCTGAGGCGGGTGGATCACGAGGTCAGGAGATCGAGACCATCCTGGCTAACATGGTGAAACCCCGTCTCTACTAAAAATACAAAAAATTAGCCGGGCGAGGTGGCGGGCGCCTGTAGTCCCAGCTACTCGGGAGGCTGAGGCAGGAGAATGGTGTGAACCCCGGGGGGTGGAGCCTGCAGTGAGCCGAGATCGCGCCACTGCACTCCAGCCTGGGCGACAGCGAGACTCTGTCTCAAAAAAAAAAAAAAAAAAAAAATACTGCCTCTTCAGTGAGGGGCAGGGGTAGCGGAGAGTTGCTGGGTCCCCACTAGAAAACAGAATGTGAACTCCAAGAGAGTAAAGACCATGCTGTTTTGCTGTACCCCCAGAGTCACACACTGGACACTGGAACAGAGGCCTGGAACAGAGGAGGTGTTCAAGAAATGTCTGCTAAATGACTAAACAAACAGCAATTGATTGATTTCTGTCCTTTATCGAATCACTGTTTTCCCCCCGTGGATTATTAATATATCGTTAAAAGAGACTTACAATGTTGGCATCTGTAAGAGGATTCCTATAAATAAAATCAGAACTCAGAAAAGAATAAAAGGCCTGATATGTGGGGTGGAAAACAGCTACTTTATTCCCATGGCAGGGGAACCAACTTTCTGGTTGTAGTCCCCCTTTCCAGTTCTCAGATTCCCTACAACGTACAGCTTGCAAAGACCAGTGGGGCTTGGAGAAGGGCTGGTCTTCCATGTTGACTTCTGCCTTAGGGCTGCATTTGGAGGTCAGCCGCAGTTTCTTCAAAGACAGCATCCTACAGGTGCTGGTACTTTAGTGGTTAGCATCCAAAGCCCAGGGTTCGGCCAAATTCCCTGTTTTGGGATCCTTCCCAGCCCCCAGAATAAAGAAGAGAGACTAGCTGCAGGGAAGAGGAAGGGTCTGTAAATTCAAGGCCCCTGAGAGGCTAGGCAGTATTGTTATGGCTTGATCCCACACTAAACAACCCTGATAATCTAATTATTGGTAAAAGCTTTAAGCAAACGTCTTAATGGACTCAACGGCAGGTTAAGGCTGGCTCTGAGGAAAGCGCTGTTGACAAGTTGGGCTGTCAGCAAGAGACGAAGTCTTGCTTCTGCCCCAGTTGCTGCCTTTCTGGGGCCTCAAGATCGAGTTCAGTTTCCTGCCAAAGCCCCATGCCCAGCTGGGGGGTGGTGTGGCCTACTCTCGAGTTCCAGGGCCCCGTGGCAGAGGAATGGAAGGCCGCGATCCACCTCTGCTGTCCAGCGGACCTGGGTGATGCGCCAGGGGAGGCCCCAAGTCCATGGGCTTAGTGTGGGCAGGGTTGGGTGGGAGTAGGGACCCCCCGTTGGGGGCTGCCTTCAGTGGGTACAAGGGGAGGAAGTGGCCGGCTTAGGATGGAGGCAGCTGTGTTGAAGGTGAGTGATGCCATTGGGGTTGCCAGGGGTTGAGGACCCATCTGGGCACTCGGTTGAGGCACTTAGAGTGCAGGACGAGCTCCCAGGCCAAAGCTGCACCTGCACCTGTGGGGGGCGGGTGGGGCGATGAGCAGACCCTCTCCATTTCTCTCCTCGGGTGTTCCCATGGGAAGTCACAGCCCTAGTTACAGCCCCATCCCTACCCCTATTTTCCACATAGGGTCCTACAGACCCGAGGGTGTTAGAAGGGTCAGAGGCAGAGCTGGGACTGGAGGGAGTGTGGCAAGGGCTCTCTGGAGGGGACTGGAGGGCGTGCTTCTTGGCTGGAGTAGAAGGAGTGACTCGTGCGCCATGATGAGCTGCTCCTCGGGGTGCTCTGTGGGGCCTGGGTCCTCCTCGCCAAAGCACAAACAGATCTGGTACTTTGGGTCCAGGTGACCATCCTGCAGATGGGCACACAATTATATGGTACTGAGACTGTAGGGACTGGGCAAGAACTAGGCAACCCACTGGTGCCCACCTTGTGCTTATTTCCCATGCCCAAGTCCTGTAAGCCTACGTCCCATTATGTGCCCATGCCCTAGGCCCACTTCCACGTCCCTATGCCTGTCCCATGTCCCACATCTGTGCCCACTTCCAGGGCTTACGTCTCTTCCTCGGCCCCTATGCCCACCCCATGCCTTTATGCCCAACCCATGCCCACTGCCACTCACCTATACCTATCTCGTGCTTGGTGCACCTGACATCCACCTTATGCCCTAAGCCAACACATGTACTGAAGACCTGTTCTTATGCTGCACACCCAACACCTCAAGCCTGCCCTGTGCCAGCACCCCATATACACCTGTATCCGTATCTATGCCCAGCCCTCCTGGTGCCCGTATTCTTTCCCATGCCTGATAGCTTTTGTGCCATATTCTTTGTGTCAATGTTCATCTCATGCCCAGCACCCTTAGGCCCATCCCCCTGGGCCCGCATTTAATGTGCCCACTCTCATCTGTTTATGTTCCTTTGCCCACCGCGTCCTTATACCCCCGTGCCCACGCCACTCTGTTCCACTCCCCCAGCGGTCCTACCGCCTGGAGGAAGCCGCGTGTGTTCAGCAGGTGGCAGGTGCGCCCGCGCTCCACCTTGTTGGGCTGCCCTAGGTGCAGGGTGAGCGGGCCGCGCCAGTACAGGCCCTGGCACAGGCGCTTGGTGAACACGCCCTCTGGAGCCACCCAGAGCTGCACACCGCGCTCCAGGTGAGGCAGCAGGCCCTGCAACACGTGGGCGCTGGGCAGTGGGTCGGGGAAGCGAACCTGCTGCAACGTGAGGTGGCGGCCCCAGCAGGCGCTCGGCGGCGGCCCGCGGACTCAGACGACAGCGCTGGGCTGTGCACCCGGTGGCTTCGCGCACCAGCGCTGCGCCAGAGAAGAGCCACACGTGCAGCCAGCAGGCTGTGGGGCGAGAGAGAGGGTGCACGGGCTGGGCGTGGGCGGCGCCAGCTCCCCTCGCCTTCTTACCCTCCCCTTCAAACTCTGCCAGACCCAGAGGTCGTCCCAGCCTCTACCTCGGAAATTTTGGGTGCTCTCTCCCTATCAATGATGATAAGAATTCTAGTAATAAATAGTAGTAAATAATAGCTTCCTGTATAAACGAACTGATAGTCGAGCTCTGTGGTTAAAAGCTGGGGCCATCTGTACAGTGAGGGCATGACCCTCCCAGCAAATCGTCTGGGATTCTAGGAGCCTCCTCCCAGCAAAGATTTTGTTGCAGGTAGAAATAACCGTAACAGCGACAATAACAACAACCTAGCAGCGTCTCATGAGAAACCAGCAATTCTGCTCAGTGGTTATGGTTGTGGGCTCCGCAGCCAGGCCCTTGGATTCTAGTCTATCACTGCCACTTAGGAGCTGTGACCTGTTAGTAACTTTCCCAGGGTTACTAGCTGTGTGACCTCAGGCAAGGTTCTTAACCTCTGTGTCCTGGTTTGGGCATATGTAAAATGGGAATAATAGCAGCATCTGGGGGCTGTGGGGAGCTTGGAAGGGTGCCTGGCATAAACTAAGCCCTCGGGAAATGTTGACTGTTGTGGCTGTTATTGGGAGCCTGGGCTGGGTGCTTTGGGTGGGAGACAGAGGTGGGCTGGCCCCAACCTGGGGCCGTCCCCAGTTCAGCACACTGGTTGGAGGGGAGGCGGTTTCGATTCCTTACCAGGTTGCTGAAGTCATCGGAGGGCATTGGGCACCAGGGGTTTTTGGGGTCCTATGCCTGGCACCCTGGCGAAGGAGAGGAAGCAGTCAGGTACTACCTCACCCTGACCCCAGACCCATAGATAAGGAGGAGGCCAGGGAGGAGGCAGTGCTGGGTGAGGAGACCCAGTCCTTACTGTGGTCAACCAAAGGGCCTGGAAGAGGATAGGTGGTAGTAAGGAACCCTGCTGGGCCAGCCTGTGGGGCCACTCCTTGTCCTCATCCTCTGTGGCAAATCCGGAGCCACCCTGAGCATTGGGAGAAGGGACCGTGAGGGTGGGAGAGGAGGCCTGTGACTCCTCAGGAATTCCCAGACTGTCCCCATCAGTGCAGAGAGAGGTCTGGGTGGACTGAGGGCCAGCTGGCGTTGACGGTGTTACTGAGTAAAAGGGCTGGCTCTCCAATGTGTTAGAAGTCAATATTATGGCACTGGGCTGTTGAGAAAAGAACTTTGAAGTTTCAGAGCTCCAACTCCCCCGCCCCCAGTGGAGGTAAAGAGAAAGTTGATGAAGATGTAGGTATTAGGGCCAGAGATGGGTCACTGTGATAGGGAGAGAAGTGCTGGGGGTAAATGAGGAGGTGAGGGAGCTGGAGATAAAAGGTATGCGGGACAGAGCCGGATGCTGATGCGGGGGTAGGGGTGATGAGAACAGAGCAATGAGCTATCAACGATGGCAGAAAGGTGATGGGGTGGAGATAATAGGGGTGATACAGACAGAATGAGGGAGACAGAGCTGATGGGAACAGTGAGGGAGTCAGAGGTGATGGAGCTGGACCCAATGAGGTGCATGGGGATGGAGTGATGGATCCAAGGAGGACAGAGGAATGAGTGTGGAGAAGATGGGGTGGCTGCAGACAGGGCAATGAAACTGAAGATGGTGGAGGTAAAGGGAATGGCCTCGTGGCGCTGCAGATGGAGGGAGGGCTGCAGGAGAGGTAGGAAAAGGTGGAGGGGGTGGGAGCATGGGGATAGGGCTGGAGCTGGTGCTCTGGAGGGATGAGGTAAATGATGGTGCTGGAGGTCATAGCCAGAGAGGGTGGGGTCAGTGGGTGGCTTGCTGAGAGGTGACTGAGCTGGCAAGGCTGCAGGGGCTGGAAGAACACACTCAGCAGGTCTGACCTGCAGGCAGGCTCAGCCACTTCCCCAGGAGCTTCCTGCGGACTCAAGGGCATGCCTACCTCTTCGGGGGGCGCCCAGGCCCTGGTAACTGCATCAAACAAGAGGCAGCCTGCTATTCCCTGGGCCCCAGGAGGAACCCCCTCAATTTAGATGACCCCAGACGGGTACCCCAGCTCATTGTATGGCCTCAGGCAAGGTCCACCTGTTTCTCGGCCTCAGTTTCCTCCTTTCTTTCTTTCTTTTTTTTTTTTTGAGACGGAGTTTTGCTGTTGTTGCCCAGGCTGGAGTGCAGTGGTGCAATCTCGGCTTACTGCAACCTCCACCTCCTGGGTTCAAGTGATTCTCCCGCCTCAGCCTCTTGAGTAGCTGGGATTACAGGCACCCGCCACCACTCCTGGCTAATTTTTTGTATTTTTAGTAGAGATGGGGTTTCACCATGTTGGCCAGGCTGGCCTCAAACTCTTGATCTCAGGTGATCCACCTGTCTCTGCCTCCCAAAGTGCTGGGATTACAGTTGTGAGCCACTGCACCCAGCCAGTTTCCTCCTTTTCTAGTGGGGAGATAAACTGTGCGGTCTAGGCCTCCTAAATTGACCAGCACATGAGTTTGAGCTCAGTGAGTCCACGACCCACTTTATAGATGAGCAAAGAGATCCTTGTTGCCAGACAGCCATCGTTGGCCATTACCTCCAGGGGCAGGATGGTACATGGGCCACAGCGGCAGACACAATGTGGTCTTGTAGAAGTTGGAGATGTTGGCCGGGCGCGGTGGCTCATGCCTGTAATCCCAGCACTTTGGGACGCCAAGGTGAGTGGAGCACCTGAGGTCAGGAGTTCAAGACTCCTGGCCAACATGGTGAAACCCCATCTCTACTAAAAATATAAAATAATTAGCTGGGCTTGGTGGCAGGCGCCTGTAATCCCAGCTACTTGGGAGGCTGAGGTAGGAGAATCGCTTGAACCTGGGTGGCAGAGGTTGCAGTGAGCCGAGATCTCGCCATTGCACTCCAGCCTGGGTGACAAGAGCGAAACTCCGTCTCAAAAGAAAAAAAAAAAAAAAACTTGGAGGCGTCCAGCTGGCTGCACTCACTCTCGCAGCCCGGAAGGTGGCGCTCTTGTTGAAGGCAGAGTGGAGTCGTTTCTTCCAGGTGGAGGGGCCTCTTTGTTGGTGCCCTCCAAATGCTTGCCCGTGTGCACCACCCAGGCCTAGAGGATTGGGGGATGGGGCTTGGGGGGGCATTTGGAGAGGAATAGCTAAGGCACTGGGCCGTGCAGAGGGATGAGAATCTGCCCTGCCCACTGCCCTTTCTCTCGCTCCTTTTCCCTTCCCTTTCCCTCCCCACAACATATATTATTTGAGCTCCTACTAGGACCCCAGCTAGGGCTGGGGATTGAATGAGGAATAAGATAGACATGGTTCCTGCTCTCAAGCCTAATGGGAGAAGACAGCTGTAATCAGTTAAACAGAAATAACTATATTCCAAATTATGGTTTGTGATAAATAAAAGAAAAAATAGAGTGATGGGATATAAAATCATGGCAGTGGTTTGCTATCTGCCGAGCCATAAAACGAAATCCCTACCTATTGTCATACACAAAGTGGACTCCAGATGATTTTAAAAACCACAGGTAAGAGACAAAATGATAAAAATTAATGGACAATAATGTAGGAGAAAATCTTTTAGGGTCAGAGAACATTTCTTAAAATGTAAAAGGTGTCAGACCCTGTCTCTACTAAAAAAAAAATAAATAAAAACTAGCCAGGTGTGGTAGTATGTGCCTGTAGTCCTAGCTACTTGGGAGAGTGAGGCAGGAGGATCACATGAGCCCAGGAGGTCGAGATTGCAGTAAGCCATGATCACAACACTTCACTCCAGCCTGGTGATCAGGGCTCACTGCAACCTCGACCTCCTAGGTTCAAGTGATCTTCCCACCTCAGCCAAGTAGCTTGGACTACAGGCGCACACCACCATGTCTGGCTAATAGTAAAATGTTTTTTGTAGAGATGGGGGTGTCACTATGTTGCCCAGGTGGTTGGTCTTGAACTCTTGGGCTCAAGTGATCCTCCTGCCTTGGCCTCCCAAAGCACTGGGATTACAGGTGTGAGTTACTGCGCCCAGCCTGGGAGGCTATTTTAAAGAGTGTGGTCAGAAAAGGCCTCTTTCAGGAGGTAACATTTGTGCTAAAACCTGGATGGAGCCTGACGAACAGCTGGGGAAAGGTGTTCCAGTAAAAGAAACAGCAAAGGCAAAGGGCCTGCAGTGAAAAAGAGATGGATAATTCAGGCAAGGCCAGTGTGGTCAAAGAGGGGGCCATCAGGAGATGTATTGCTACATTTCTCTCGTTCAGTGCTGAGGGAGATTTAACTGATGAATTGCGCTCAATCATTGTCCTCAGAGACTCCAGGTCTTGTTGGAAACATGGACACCAAAACAGAAAAGCCACAGTTCCTTGTGGGTGCCAGGGGTGAGACTTTTTGAGGCTTGATTTTATTGTCTGTAAATGTAGGTGTCAATACCACCTAACCTCGCGAGGTTGGGGTAGGTATAAGATGAGCTGGTGCATATAAAATGCTTAGATAAGTGCCTGGCACGCAGTGCTAATTTATTGCGACACTTATTATATTAAGAATAACACTAAGATGACGTGGGCACAGGGCAGAGGGTGCTATCACCATGACTAGAGGAGTATTGGTTTTGTTCATGGCTGTGGTCTCCAAGCGACTAGAATGGTCCCTGGCACACAGGAGACCCTCAGTATGTATTTGCTGAATGCATTGAGCTGGGCCTTGAAGGGTGAATAGGAAGTTGAGAGATGGAGTGACATTTTTGGAAGAGGGAAGAGCTTGAGCAAAGTCCTGGAGGTGTGGAAGGGCGTGGTGCACTCAGGGGTCAGTGAGCAGCCTGGTGTTGCCCTTGCTGGATGTGTGTGTCTGAGGGTACAGTCGATTCTCGTTATTTGAAGGAGTTTAGTTATGTTCTATAAAGTTCCCATAAACACTAAATTAGGGACCAAGGAACCATTGCTCCTAGGGGAAATACAGGGCTAGGTCCCTGCCAGCTTCTGGTCACACCATTTTCATCAGCAAACCAACATATAACCTTGTTTTCTGTGTGTTTCTGTTTGAGGAACTTTATTTAATATGATGCTGATTTATTAAAATTGAACTCACAACCAACAGCTCTAAACCCCATGACTGAACGAAGCTTATCTAGCTTGTTTTTTCCCCAGAAGGCACATGACAGCTTTCTTGTACTCAGGAACACTAGACCACACTTCAGCTTTATGCTTGGGGACCATTCTAAATCACCAACAAAAAAGCACAAAAACATAAACAATGTTGCACTAAACAGACTGTAAAAAGGACACTTCTTTACAGTATGAGAGCTGAAATAAGAAGGCAGAGAACTGCCTTGTTTGACCTGAGCTTCGAATGTTCCTGGGTGGTTGGGGAGCGACTTACCTTTTTTGCCATTCTGTGTACATCCATGAATGGCCATGAAACTGACACAAGTGTTGCTTTGGGGATTACAAATAAATTATAGCAAATACAATAATTTGCAACTACGGGATCCATGAATAATGAGGGTTGACTGTGTGTGGTGGGGGAAAGAGCAAGAGAAATTAAGGAGGAAGAGATAAGCTGAAGCTAGATCATGAATGTCCTTGAAGGCCAAGCTTTATTCCATGAGCTTTGGGCACCAGAAGGGTTTGAAGCTAAGGAGTCACATGTGTGTGACAGTGGTGGATTGAGGGATGGGTCAGAGCAGCCAAAAAGATGGAGAGGCCAGCCCCCAGAATCTCTTGCCTCTGAACAACAGCATATATGTCTTAAGGGACAGGCCATGCAACCACCCATTCAACACTTATTGGGCACCTGCTATGTGCCAGGCACAGTGCTTGATGACACCACCCTCAAGCGGCTCATGGTCTGCTGGAGAAGACAAACTCACACCAGACACTTAAAATTCACAGGGAAAGTTGTTCAATGAGCCTTCACCTTTGGAGTCAGTGATGACTTGGAAGAAGCACTGAGTTGGAGCTTAATAAATGCATTAAATAAATGAATGCATCGGGGAAGGCTCTGTCTTTTAAAAAATTTTTTTTTATTTCTATAGGTTTTGGGGAACAGGTGGTATTTGGTTACATGAATAAGTTCTTTAGTGGTGATTTGTGAGGTTTTGGTTCACCCTCACCCAAGCAGTATACACTGAACCCAATTTGTAGTCTTTTATTCCTCACCTCCCAGGGAAGGCTCTCTTGAGGAAGAGATGGTTAAGCTGAGGATGGTGGGAGCTGACCAGGTAAAAGTGAAGAGCAGAAGGCATTGCAGGCAAAGGGAATCACATGTGCAAAGGTTTAACGGTGATAAAGACATGAAACATTTAGAAATGAAAGGAGCTACAGTTGGGGAGGGGAGGGAGTGGAGACAGATGAGGCCAGGGAGGGGCAGTTCATGCATGGCTTTGAGGGTCTAGTGAGGAGTTGAGACTCCTTCACAAGGGCAATGGGGAGCTATGGAAGGATTCTGAGTAGGGGAGGGTCGAGGCCAGATTTGCATTTAGAAAGATCCCTCCTAAGGACTGCGGGGATTGCTGAGGGATGGGGGAAGCAGGAAGCCCAGGGAGGTCACTGCAGTTGTCCTGTGAGAGCTGACAGAAATGGGTTCCAGCAGATGGACTGAAGAGACATTGTGCAGGGAGAGCCAGCAGGCCTTGGTAATGGAGTAGAATGAGGCTGGAAGGTGGGGAGTGGCCAGGGTTCAGGTACCCAGTTGGCAGAAGTCTGTGGGGCAGAGCTGATGAGTGTGATGTTTGGGGTGTGTTGAGTTTGAGGTGCTCGGGGGCCATCCAGGAGACAGCGCCCAGCAGGCAGCTTGAAGAGCAGGCTTGGGGTTCAGAGGAAGACCCGGAGCCACCATGCTGAGGCCATGGAAGGGGACAGTGGGACATGAGGAAGTAGGTTCAGAAGTGAGTGCTGGGAGCCCCAGCAGAGGAGGGGACAGGATGGAGGCTGAGAAGCGAAGGCCTGGGAGGGGTTGCAGGGCAGGCAGCAGAGATTCTGGAAGCCAAATGAGAGTGTTTCAAGGAGGAGGGAGGGCCTACAAGATGCAGACCCACCCAAACCCATCCAGGAGCCAAAGAAGATGAAGACATATGCTTGGATTTGGCAACTAGAGGCATTATCAAGAGGGACAGAAGCCAGACTGGTCATGGGGGACTGGGAGGCTGAGAGGGAGGGAGTTGGTGTGAGGAGACTCTCCAGATGCTTCCCACTGTGGAAGGAGGGGGAGCCCACAGAAGGAGGGGCTGGAGGTGACTTTGGTGTTTGGGGTGGTGGTGTGTGATGTGCGGTCGGTTGCTTATTGCTCAGGGAAGAGAGCTCAGAATTGAAATGACGGCAACTGTCCCTCCACAATGCCAGGAGGTCCTCCAGGGGGATCTTTCTAAATGCAAATCTGATCTTTTTTTTTTTTTCGTTTTATAGAGACAGGCTCTCACTATGTTGCCCAGGCTGGTCTCGAACTCCTGGGCTCAAGTGATCTTCCTGCCTTGACCTCCCAAAGTGGTAGGATTACAGTTGAGGCACAGCTCCTGGCCACAAATCTGGTTTTGACCCTCCCCTACCATAGCTCCCCATTGTCTTTGTGAAAGAGTTCCAAATCTTCATGATGGCCTCCAAGCCATGCATGAACTGCCCCTCCCGGGCCACATCTGCCTCCACTCCCTCTCCTCCCCCACTTTAGTTCTTTTCATCTCTAAATGCTTCTTATCTTTATCTCCATTAGACCTTTGCACATTCAGTTCCCTTTGCCTGCAACACCTTCTACTCTTCACCTTTACCTGGCATGCTCCCACCATCCTCAGCTTAACCATCTCTTTCTCAAGAAAGCAGCCAGTTTGGAAGAAGTTAATGATGACTGGGGAAAGGGAGGACATTCCTGCAGGAGGTCCCTGAGAAGGGCTGGTGTTGGGAGCACCAAAAAGGTTCCTGAGCTGCAGAGGTTGGTGGGTTTGGGGGTGAGAGGCTGAGGGAATTCCCGTTAGCGCATTGGTGGAGTGGGAGAAGAGGCCCTCTGAGAGGGGAGGGTGGTGCAGGTCGTGGCAGCCTTGGCTGATTGTTTTAAGAAAGTGTCTGAGAGTCCCTCATATGTAGAGAACATTACCCTCAGCCCTAGAGGCCAGCAAGTGGCCCAGGATCACACAGCTATCCGTCAGTCCCAGTGCTGGGGCAACTTGTGTCCAGAGCCTGCCCAGTGCTGAGCGTCTCCAGTCCCCGGTCCCCTTACCCTGAAGAGTGCTGAGTCCTGCTGCACCTGGTAGCCCTGCTTGGCTACATGCTTCCAGGGGATGCGAAAGAGGGTCTTGCCCGCATCCTCCCAGCATAACCCCACGTAGCACCCACTCTCAATCTGTGCCCCCCCAGTCCCAGAGGCACAGGGAACCTCTGGCTCTGCCATGGGTCACCAGCTGTCGGGGACCTTTCCTTCCTTCTGGCCATCAGGGATGCATTGCTCAATGGGCCAGGTCTTAGGCCTGCAGTGGCTCGACCCACGTGGGCCTGGGGACTACGGGCCATCTGGATGATGCTGGGAGGCTATGAAAGTGAAAGTCTGGGTGGGCAGGTTTCACTTTCTGTTTTGTCCCCTCTCTTGGGAGGCCCTTTCCTTTTGCTCCTCCCCATAGTAGCCTGGTCTGGAGGGTGTTGATCCTTTTATGGGGCGGCAGGAGGCGCTATGGGACACAAGACCCACCCAAGTGGGGTAGGCTGGGCTCTGCAGGTCCCAGGAGGCGGGCCCCCAGGAGCATCCAGAGACACAGCTTTGCCCCATCCTGCAACTGTCACCTGCTCTTCCCAGCCCACCTGGAAACTTGTCAGTCTCTTTTCAGGACCCAGACTGTCGAGATTGGAAAGGCATAGGGCTTCTCAAACTAACTCCTGCCAGAACTGAGAGGCAGCAACTTGTTTCAAATGCACACTCATGACCTCCTCCCAGACCTGCAGAATCAGACTTTCTGGGCAGGAAGCCCAGGAAATCTGCATTGTAATGAGTTCCCCCGTGAGGTTCTGATGCAGGTAGTCCAGGGGTCACACTTATTTCTGTAAATATTAGGAGTTCCCACTTACTGACTGCTAATCACAGTGCTGGGCCTGGCTAAACACTTTCCTGCAGTGTCTCAATTTGTTCTCACAACAGCTTATGAGGTTGGTATAATGCCCTGTTTTAATGTTAAGACTGAGCTCAGAGAGGTTAAAGCCCTCTAACAAGGTCACAGAGCTAGTGGGTGGTGAAGCCAGGAGCCAAAATGTGTCTCTCTGCTCCCTAGAGCCCGGGAGCCTAAGCAGTGCCCCACACTGCCTGCTGACAGCTACACCTGCACTTTGTGGGTTCTTGGCGGGGGTCTCTGACCCACTAAAAGTGAATGTAAATTTCATGTCTATGCATTTTTTTGGGGGGTTGCATCTTTCATTAAATTGTCAAAGGAGATGTGGGATATAAAAGAGATCAAGTTGCCCAGATTGCTCCACTCCTTGCTGTATTCACGGAACTGAGGCTCTGAGAGAGAATGCCCCCCACTCCCTGCACCTTTGCACAGCAGTGGCACAGAGCTGGGCACCCAGCCAGCATTGCCCAGAGACTGGAAGCATTGTTCCTGATGTGTACCTGCTGGGAGGGCTTTCTTCCTGCTCTCCTTTCCTCCAGCCCCCATATTCCAGTAGCCACCTGGCTCTTGAAGCATCTTGAAGGATTGATCTGGAACATCAGATCAGTCCTATAGATGATGAGGGCCATGGAGGCTTTTTTTTTTTTTTTTTTTCCAAACAAGGTCTCGCTCTGTCGCCCAGGCTGGAGTGCAGTGGCGCTATCTTGGCTCACTGCAGCCTCCGCCTCCATGGAGCCTTTTAAATAGGGGAAGACACCATGAGAGGTAGAAGGTGTTTTACATGGGGCGTCCGGCAGCACCACTAACCAGCCTGGAGGACTGCAGGCTCCCTGCACTCTGGTGAGTCCAGCCACTTTGCTCTTCACATGAACTGTGAAGGGGAAGACCCTAACTCATGATGGCGGGTAGTTAGGAAGCGGCTCCTTCTGATTTTGGAGGTTACTGGCAAGGAGGTTACTAACTCATGGCCTTAATGTTCTGTCTGCCTGGAATGTTTCCCCCAGATAACCAAACGGTCCACGCCCTCACCATCTGGCATATTTTTTATCTGCTGTCTTCCCGACCAGAATGTCAGCTACATGAAGGTAGAGGTTTTGCTCATTGCTGTATACCCAGGGCCGAGCACAATGGCTGGCACACAGTAGGTACTCAATGGACATTTGTTGAATGAATGAGGAGTAGGAAGTTGGGGTGGCAGCTGAAGGTTATTTTGTCCATCCTCCAACTCCAGTGCTGGAATCGGTGCCTCCCCGACAGCCCTAAGCACGGTGATTTGTGCATATGAAGAACCCCATACAAGTGGCTATTGGGTTATAGCTATTTTCGATCCCTCTCAACTTTGGATTAACTTTAGTTTTGGAAATATCAGCTGCAGTGACTTCTACTCATCCTTAGAGCCAGCTGCCGCTTTGATGGGCAGCCCTGGCCTTTAAAGCCTTGGCAGGAAGGGTCATTCCCGCTAGCTGGGGGTGGAGCCTCCTTGTCAGGAACCTCCCAAACCAGAGGAGCTGCTTCCTAACTACCTACCATCGTGGGACTCAGACTGACTCAGCGAGCGTCCAGCTTTCCCTGCTCCGGCTGTGTGTGCTCGGGCAAGCTGCCTGACCTCTCTAAGCCTCTGTTTCCTCCCTGAGGATTAAGTGAACTCATGCAGTAAAAGGTCAGGATGAGGGAGGCGCTACCTCACCTTCCTAGCTACTATCTGTGCACAGGAAAGGGAAGAGAGTCGGGGAGGGGAGGGGAGGGGCCCCTCAGGGTGGAGGAGAGGGGTTCAAAAGGTGGAAGGGGGTTCCGAGAGGAGAGACTTGGGCCTTGTCGGGCGGGACACCATGGCTTTGGGGGAGGGGAGATGTTAGAGAAGGAGGTGGGGTCCCAGGAGGCAACTCCGCAGACTGCAGTTGCGGGAGGGTGGTGGGCTCCTCAGGCCCCCAGGGGATGCAGGCTCCCTCGCATCCCCTTTTCTGCAGGCTGCTGGCCCCTGGCAGTCCTGCTGGCTCCTGGCAGAATCCTGCAGCCCCGCCTTTGTTGAATGACTGGGAGGCACTCGGACAGGCAGCTTCTTCTGTGTCTCTTTAATACCTTCCAGGCCCGTCAAACCCTCCACTCACCCTCCCTCCCCTCCCGCCGCCTTTAAGGGTGGGCCCCCTCCCCCAGCCCAAGGACTAAGGCACCAGGTGGCTGCAGCAGGCCGGCCCGGACACAGAGACGCACAGGTTGGGGACGCTGACTGCAGACGCGGACGAGCAGGGTGGGCGCGGGAGGCAGGGTTCAGGCCGCCGCGGGGCTCCCCCAGCCTCTGGGCCCGTCCCGGGGGGCGTGGAAGGCGCAGACAGCCCCCAAAGGGAGCCAGTCGGGAGGAAGTGGGGAGCCACGGCGGGACTGCATCCTCACTTGCCGCCCTTGCGGGACAGACACCGCGGGAGGCAAGAGAAAGTCTGCTTGACGCGCGCCAGCAGCGGCAGCGGCCGGTGGGCTTCCCGGGGCGTGCGCGGCACCAGGCGCTGCAGGGTTCCCTCGGAGGCTGCGGAGTGCGGCCCGGCGGAGGAGGCCGAGGTTGCGGAGCCCTGCCGGCAGCGCTTGCAAAGCGGCAGCAGCGCGCGCAACTCCTCCTCGTCGCGGAAGGGGCTCTCGCCAAAGCGCTCCTCCAGCTGCCGGCGAAGCTGGGGTGGGCGGGTAAGGTGGGCGGGGTCAAGGCCGGCCGCGGGGCGGGGTCAAGGCAGCCGGCCCCGCCCCCACCCTCCCGACCTTCGCCCTTCTCCGAGCGTGCCACATCTCGCTGAGCCCCTCCCTTCCTGAGCATCTTCTTTACCTCCCTTCTCCGGGGTTTCCATCCCCTCACTGAGTCCGCCTTCCCTTCTAGGAGGCCCTTCCTTCTCCCTGACCCCTCTTCCCCCTTTGACACTCCAGCTTCCAGACCTGCTAAAGTGACCCCCAGGCGCCCAGCGGGGATCACTCCTCCCGCTTTGCACTTCTGGGTAACTCCCCCCACTTTGCACCTCTGTGCTCACAACCCCATTCCCACAGACTTCTTCCTTGCCCGACTCTTTCCCAACGCCGTGCTGCAGATGAGCCTCTGGGTACCGCCCTCAACCTGCTGAGAGCCCTCCCCCTCTCATCCTTTGTTCCCAGGGAGGCTTAGTTCCTGACATTTCTACGTAGCATCTGCCCAAGAGGTATAAGAGGGAAACTGCTGTGGTCTCATCAAGGACACAGGGGTGGAGTAGGACATGGACAATTCTCCCCGATGGGGTCAAACACTCAAATCCTTCAGGTTCCAGCCAGGTAGGGCAGGCAGTGGGGAGTGCTGGAAGACCTGGTCAAATGGAAGGGCCTGCACTGATCTAAAGGCATTCAAATTCTAAATTGAAAAAGAAAACACCTGGCTGTCTAACAAAATACACCTATGAGCTGGATTAGCTCAAAGGCCATGAGTTTGAGACCCTAGAAAAATCTAGGTCTGAGGCACAGGCTAAAAATGTTCCAATCAGTGATCAATTCGAGTGGGAAGAAGGATCTCCCACCCCTGGCCCAACCCAGCCCTTGACCCCATCCCTACCTTCCGGGAACTGCCCCAGCCAAACTCTTCAAGCTGCTGCCTAAAGCCTGGGTTGGGGTTGGCGATGGGCCGGGTGGCCTTGATGGCTTCAAGCACGTCCCGCCAGCCTAGCCCCGTCACAGTCATCACATATGCTGTCACAATCGTGGTGCTGCGAGAGATGCCTGCAAAGCTGGGATCCCCAACAACCCCTCAGGCTTCAAGTAAGATCCAATGTCCTCCGTGCCCCCCAGGCACCCCACTCTGCTTCAACTCTCCCACCCTTGCCTCCTGAGCTCCAACTATAAGGGACCTGTCAGGACTTGCCATCCCACCTCCAGGCCTTTGCCATGCTATTCCCTCTGTCTAGAGCATCCCCTGGGTTCTCCCACATCAAAGGCCTGAGTGAAACACCATTCATTCAGTCAACAAATATGTCCTGAGCATCTGTTCTTTTTCAGGCACTGGGGTTGTAGTGGGTATAAAACAGACATGGTCTTTGCTGTCCTGGAGCTTACAGTATGGCTGGGGGGACAGACATTGATCAGATAATCAATTCCAGGTGGTGATAATAGCTTTGAGGATGAGTCTGGGGGCTAGGAGATCCACATAGGAAGAGGTATTAATCTATAGGTGGGGTGGGGTTAGGGAAGGGGTTCCCAAGGAATAGACATCAACGAAGTTTGAAAGATGGATAAGGGTTAGTCAGGAACCTTCTGGGCAGTGTGTACAAAGACCATGAGGCATAAGCCTGGTAGATTTGGAGGATAGGGAGGAGGTTAGTACAGCTGGAAAGGGGAACGAGGGAGAGTGTGGGAGATGAGGCTTGGGAAACCGGCCTCATTGCTGGGCCTCCAGCAGAGCCAGCCTGAGCCTGGATAGGATGGGCGCTCAGTGAGAAGTTAAGGAATGAATGACATCAACTGAGCGAGGGGCATCTGGGAAGACCCAGAATTCCTGTCTCCCAGCTCGGGGTTCCCCACTGCCCTGCACCATCACCTCCGAGGCCTGGAGGGGAGAAGGGAGGCCCAGAACTACTGGAGGGTGACGAGCTACCTGCATGACCTCACCTATCCCTCCCAACAGTCCCGTCAGGTCAGCTTTCTTTTCCCCATTTTACAGATGAGGACATTGAGTCTCAGAGAGAAACAGCTACTTGGCTATGGCCACACAGCTCATAAGGAATAGAGTCCCGGGTTTGTCTCTCTCCAGTGAATGGTGGGCCCTCAGGCGCTGTGACAGGCTGGAGAAGATCCCTCACAGGTCCAACCTTCCCATAGGAGGAGTGTGTGTTCAGCAGAGGGCACAGCCACTTCCTTCCTCCCCCACCTTATCCCCTCCCCTTAACTCACCAGTGCACAAGGCAGTTCCCCCCATTAAGGCGGCAGCAGTGGATGAAGTTGATACATTCTTTGAAGTGCTTTTTGCTAGAGGAGAAAGCAATAGGGTAGGGAGCACTGCGGGGCAGATCTCTCAGGAGTTGTTTTGCCCCCACCCCAATTACAGGATAGCAAGGGACACAGAGCCCCAGGTCAGCCAGCACATGCAGTGAATATGGGCCAGTACTTAGCATAAGCTGGAGGTGTGTGTGTGTGTGTGAAGCAAGAATGGTGGTATTTCAGGCAGTGAGAGAGACCAGTCAGGGCAAATCTCACCATCTAGGCAGGAGCACTCCTCCTGTGGACCCTGTTTTCATGGTGGGTTTATTGTGGCCTTTCAAAGAAATGGGTGGGAGGAAATACAGGGGTCCCACTCCCCTGGGGTCTGCAATCAGAGCACCTGGGCACAATGATGGGCAGCAGCAGGCTGGGAGCAAGATTCCCAAGGGGCAGGACTGTCTGCTTGGCTCCATCCCAAGCCGGGAGGCACTACTGCTGATGCCACAAACAAAAATCCCATTTTCTGAGCTCGATTATACTCCAGGCCCTATCCTAGATCCTTGACCTGTGTCATCTGATCTTTGAAAGCCTCCTTGACTCTGATCATGCTCTCCTGATTTACAGGTGAGGCTCAGAGCGGGGAAGTGATTTGTTCAAGGTCACACAGCAAGTAAATGGCAAAGCCTGGCTGGAACCCAGAGGTCTTAACCCCAAGGCCAGGAACAGGCTGAACGTGACCCTTTCAAATCAGCCGGTGTAGCTGGTCCCAAGGTACAGAGTGTCCTTTTCCCATTTCATAGCTGATGAGACTGAGGCTCGGGGAGGTCGAGAGTCTTGGCCAAGGGCCTATCACAAGGGCATGGTTGAGACAGAGTCAAACCTAGGACTGCTTGAGTTGTCCACCTGTGATAGCTTTCTGGCCTGAGTACTTTGTCCTTCTTCAAACCCCCTCCCCTCCCCTACCACAGGAGGCAGCTGTCTGTCCATCTGTGGGTCCATCCAGGGGAACTTACATGGGTACCTCAGGGGTATCAGCCACCGGGATGCGAAGGTAGGTGATATCCTACAAGTACAAAATACACTCAGGCAGGGGACCTTGGCTGCAACCCTCCCTGATGCTGGTCTGAGCTGCCCAGGCAGGGCATAACCCCAGTCCAGTTCCTGCCCCTCTCTGGCCTACCGTGGTCCTCTCTGTCCAAAGAAAGTAGTTGTCATCTCTGAGGCCTCCCAGCTGTGACCACTTGTGATTCCTGAACCTTCTAAGCAGATGGTGTCTCCTAACCCCATCAGCGACTTGGGCATGACATCACCTATCCCTCCCAACAGGGACCCAGGAACCTTTATCAAGTAGCCAGGAAAGGGCTACTTGAAGGGACTCCACTCCAAATGGGAATTACAAAATTACATCGTAAAAAAGGTAAAGCAGATTTGATTATCTTGAAAAGAAACAAAAATCATGAAAACAAGTATACATTTCAGGAATCATGGTTATAAAATGATGTGCTAATTATGAGAATAATCAAGGAATAAATTGCCAGGAATTTTTTCCAACAAACTTGCTGTGATGTCCTTTGTTTGCTGATTAGCCACACAATATCATGAAGATTATTTTTGCCCACCTCCTGAGGACCTCCTTGCTTTTCTCAAGAAACTGTCTTAACATTTTGATATTCAAATGGCTCTTTTCAGGGGCCAGGCCCACCACTAGCAGTAACTAAGGGACCACCAGCCAGGTTCTCATTTGTCCATGGCTTTGTGAGATTCCAGCCCTTCTCTCACTCACATTCCCCAAGGTCAGGACATCCTGCATCTTTGGCAAGGTTTGCAATTTCACTTTGCAACACATTTGGCCTTGGGTTTGTGTGGTACTATCAAACCCTGCCTGGTAAATTCGCTGATGGAGCGGGGAGGGAGAGATGCTTGGGAGAAGCAGGAAGGGCCATAGGAGCAGAGACTCATTGTGTAGGCTGTCATTTCATTAGTAAATAGTGACTATACTAATGTGCAATCTAGTGACTGTTTACTCCAAATACTCCCAAACGAGGCTGCCCTATGAGGCAAAATAAGACTGCAGTGGCCTGGAAATTTCTTCTCTGAATGACATTGAAAATCATAGATTATTGGACGTTGCTGTTAGAGAATATCAAATCTGACATATGGGAAAACCGAGGCCTACAGAAGGGAAGGACCTTGGCCAAGATCACACAGCAAGTCTATGGCAGAACCGGGTCTTCATTTCAGATCTCCAGGACCCTTTCCCACCCATGGTTCTTTCTCTCCAGTGGATGATACAGACTCTAATAGATAAGGGGGAAGAGGCTCTGTTTATGGGATAAGAATATGATTAACTTTGTTATAGTATCAGTTGTGATTTGTTGGGCATCTATTTATGTGGTTCCCAACCACTCAGTGAAGTGGGTACTGTTATAAAGTTCCCATTTTACAGATCAGGCAACTGAGGCTCAGAAGGGGCAAAGTCCTGTCCCCAAGGTCATAAAGCGAATAAACAGTGAAGATGTTCCTGACATAAGCACGTGTAGTCTGGATTTATTACTTTCCTCTGCTGGGTCCTAACACCCTCATGCCCCTTTCCCAGGACTTGATAATACCAGCACCAACCACTCTAGAGGGGACCACGCTTTACAGTGTGCAAAGCATCTTCACCATCCTGCAGTCCCTTTGCATCCTCACAGCAGCCTCCTGGGGGCAGACAGAGCTGAGGGATCAAAGCCCTAGAGAGGTGAAGTCACAGCCCAAGGTTGCATAGCAAGATACAGAGCCCAGAGTCATCCGTTTGGATTCATCCATCCAGTTGGGTCATGGGAAGCCCATATGGGGGCCATTTTAAGGTTCAGTGTGAGACTTCTGGTGCTAGATGGTCTGTGTTCATACCCCAACTCCTCAGCTTCCTAGATATGTGATCTTAGGTGAGTTAAGTGACCTCTCTGGGCCTCAAATAGGGATGATAATGTAAAATGGCCCAGTGGTGGAGACCAAATGAGTTAACATGAGTCAAGAAGGAAGCATAGCACCTAGCACATAGTAGATATTTGATAAATGGGTCTGTACCCTCCCACCCCTGCATAGCCCTGGGATGGGGGTAAGAAGTACCTGCAGCAGAGGCTGGGGTGACTCATGGATAGAGATGATGTGTGTGATCTTATTCCGGCCCAGCTGATCCAGGTCTTTGGCATCTGAAAGAAACAGGATGCTTGAGCCAATCTAGCTGGTGTGACTTAATTGTCCCTGATGGCCAAGGGCAGAGGGAGCTCACTGCCTGTCCAGCTCTCCCCCTCACCCTGCCACTCCACCTCGGCCCGCGCTCTGCCAGCTCCCTGATCCTCTTGCTTCCAGGGCACATGCAAGTAACAGTCCAGCATATCCCCATCCTTGCTCATGCTGTTCTTTCCATCCAAAACACCCTTCCCAGGCATATTCTTTGACCTAAGGATTCTACTTCTAGGAATCTTGTCTACAGAAGCTCTTGCTCACACAGAAAGCGGTGTGTGGAGGATGATGTTCTCTGCAGTCCTGCTTATATCACAAATAGTTTAAACATGGGAACAACCTAGCATTCATTAAAAAGGGACTGGATGATTAATGGTGTAGGCATACTTTGGCACAGTGTGCCGCCATTAAAAAGAGTTCTACATGCTGATGTGCAATGATGCCCACAATTTTTTTTTTTTTTGAGATGGAGTCTTGCTCTGTCGCCCAGGCTGGAGTGCAGTGGCGCAATCTCGGCTCACTGCAAGCTCCGCCTCCCAGGTTCACACCGTTCTCCTGCCTCAGCCTCCGGAGTGGCTGGGACTACAGGTGCCCGCCACCACACCCGGCTAATTTTTTTGCATTTTTAGTAGAGACGGGGTTTCACCGTGTTAGCCAGGATGGTCTCGATCTCCTGACCTGGTGATCCGCCCACCTCGGCCTCCCAAAGTGCTGGGATTACAGGCGTGAGCCACCGCACCCGGCCGATGCCCACAATGTATTTTTAAGGATACAGAATAAGCTTCTACTTTTGTTTTAAATATTATGTCTTTATCTACAAAGATATATGAACCAGGATGTACCCTACAGTGGCCCTCTCTAGGGGCTGCATACCCAGCGTATGCAGATCTTTTATATTCAGAATAAATAACACATGTCCCCTCTATCTCCACTTCCTCATTCGATGAGCATTTACCGAGTGCTAACCACGTGTATACTTTGGCTGGGCACTGGAGGTCTGGGGCCAGCTTCGTGGCTCCTGCCCTTGTGGGGCCTGCACACTTACAGAGGGTTCAGACTTTACTTGGCCAAATACTCACAGAAATCAAGGTGGCATGAGCGGCTGAGGGAGCTCCCAGGAAGGAAGGGACCAGGATTTACGAGGGTGAAGTGCCTGAGCCCCTCCCTCTCTGAAGCTTTCTCTGGCTCTGCAGACGGAAATGATTTTCCCACCTTAGGTCACCCAACCCTGGATCAGTCTGCCCCTTAGCATGTTTTCTTTTCTTTTCTTTTTTTTCTTTTCTTTTCTTTTTTCTTTTCTTTTCTTTTCTTTTTTTTTGAGACAGAGTCTCGCTCTGTCGCCCAGGCTGGAGTGCAGTGGCACGATCTCGGCTCACTCTAACCCTCGCCTCCTGGGTTCAAGCGATTCTCCTGCCTGAGCCTCCCGAGTAGCTGGGATTACGGGTGCCTGCCACCGTGCCTGGATGATTTTTGTATTTTTAGTAGAGACGGGGTTTCACTGTGTTGGCCAGGCTGGTCTTGAACTCCTGACCTCAGGTGGTCTGCCTGCCCCCGCCTCCCAAAGTGCTCGGATTAAAGGCGTGAGCCACTGCGCCCAGCCCCCTTAGCATGGTTTCTACCCAGCATGTTTTCTACGCAAGGTCTATGTTCTGCTCTGCCTGCCTGCCACCAGCCTGGAAGCCCCTGAAGAACAAGGTATCTATACGTGGGTGTCCCCTCCTCCTGACTGAAGATTGTGGAAGGAATAGATGAGAGAGTGGGGAATGCAAAGCTTGCCAGCTCACTGCCCCCCACAACTTCCAGCTCCAGGCTGCCCAACTGCTCCAGGGCTCTGGGGTGTGACAGGGTTGGTGCTCATGACCCTGCTCACAAGAAGGTCCAGCCCATCTCCAGGGACCTCTCCTCTGACATGGAGGAAGCTACGGAGGGAAGAGTTCCTAGCTTCCCCACTAGAAGCAGCACCTGCAAACAGACCTCAACCCAGAACCTCAGGGCCAGAAGAGCCCTCAGCACCTGGTGGACCTTTTGTGCTGAGAAGGAGGCTGAGACTTAGCGCAGGTGAAGACTTGCTCAGGTCCACAGCCCAGGCCCCGAGCCCTTTGCTCTGGCCCTTTGGTCTCGTGGTGGAACACTGGGGAAGGCTGAATGGCGGGGAGGGATGTCAGTGTCAGGCCCCCATGCTCCCCCCATGTCCCTTCAAGCCTGGGGACACTCGCCTGCACGTGCACCCCTTGTCCTCCATCAGCCTTTTCCCCCTCCCAGCCTGGGGCCGCTTCCCTGTCCCCAACCCCATGCCTGAGATGCGTGGGCCAGAGCATGAATGGTGGACACAGGCCTGAGACAGGCAGAGTGCCATGGCCTCCGGACAGAGTGGGCAGTGCTCACCAATGAAGTTTCCGAGGTAGAGTCCAGGAAGTACCTAGAGGAAGGACAGGCAAGGGTCAGTGGGGCAAGGGCTGCACCCCCTTCCACCCCCAGGGCAGTTGGGGGGCCCACAGCCCCTCTCTGTCCCATGAAGGGTACGCACTTCAGGGCTCAGGAAGCACTCTCTTCCTTTTTGTGGGCCCTGGGTCCTCTGTGAGAGGGGTCTGGGGCTCTGGGGAGGGTGGGCGAGGGGGCCAGTTAACCAATCGAGGGAACCAAGGGAGGCCAGCTTGGGTATGAGAGGGGAGAGGAGGAAGGCAGGTCTTAGGAGGAGAGGAGAGGAGAGAGGTGGACTTGCAGGGTGCAGGGATGGAAATTCTGGGGCTGGGGAGGCAGAAAGGTAGGGACAGGCAGAGGCGGGAAAGGATGGAGAAACAGCCCCGGAGAGAGCCGAGGAGTCAGCGACAAGGCAGAGGGACACATGCAGACGGAGAGCAGGACTCACTGGGAGACAGCCTGGGAGTGACAGCCACAGCAAGACACAGCGAGAGACACAGAGTCACGGAGAGAGGGCGGACACAGCGGGGACAGAAACGCAGGGTCAGAGATGGGGAGACCAGACAGCCGCGGTCTCGAGTCACAGGGACACGCAGATGCCGCCGCACAGAGACCGGCGAGACCAGAAGGTCAGAGGCGGGCGGACCGAGCTGTTCAGCGCCGGGCCGCGGCGGCCGGGGCGGGGGCCGGGGAGGCTGCGCGGGGCCCGCCCCCTACCTTGGTCATGCCATTGCCCATGATCCCGGGGGCGGCGGTCCGGGCGCACCCCCAGCTCGCCGCCCGGGAAGCGATCCGGTCACAGCTGCCCTGACGGCCCAGGCCCGACGCCTGCAGCCTGGTGGGGAACGGGGGGCCTGGCGTCCGCGGCCCTGCCCAGCCCTGCCCAGCCACCGCCACCACCCGCCGACCCCCGGCCCGGGAGGGAAATGGTGGTGGAGCCGCCGCTGCCGCCGCCGCCGCCGCAGGCTCCTCCCACCCCTTCGGTCATGTGGGGCCCCCGCCTCGGGTCGCGGCGGGGGGCCGGACAAAGCCCCAGTGTGCCGGGCCCACGGCCCGCGGGACAACGGCAGTTTGTTGGGGCTGCGTAGGGCCGCCACCTCCGGAGGTGGGGGCGGGGGCGCTACCCCACCCTGGCACCGGCAGGCGCGGGTGGATGGGGGGATGTCGCCTAGAGCCCCCCGGCCGGCCCACAAACTCCCGTCCCCCTTCCGGCTCTGCCTGGACGTCCCTGTGGGCCCCGGGGCAAAGCACCCAACTTCTCCCTCCTCGGCTTCTAGCAGAAACGTGACGGGGCTGGACTTTGATCGCCCAGGGCTCTCTGCTCTTCAGAGTCTGCTTGGAACGGGATAAGTGGGTAATTCCTTCCGATACATCCTTTCCACCCGTGCAGACACCCTAACAACCAGCCTTCCTCCTTTCTCATCCATTCTCCTACCCTCCTGTTCACTCATTCACTCGTCCATCTTCCCATCCATTCATCTATCCTCTCACTCCTTCCTTCCATCCATTTCGGCCCCTAGGAAGGATGGTGCCATCCAGGGAAGCTCTGCTGGGACCAGGCACAACTGCCATTAGGTGCCCCAAGAAATTATAGGTGAATGTTGGGAGAGGGGTTTGAGGGAGGGTTCCAGTCTGAAGGAGACTACATCAGGACGTATTAATAGCTAGAGGTCAGGGTACTGGAAGGGGTCTGGAGACCAAGGTTTGAGGCCCTGTTCACCTCTGACCTGCTAGATGACCCTGGGAAAGTCCTCGTGAGCCCCAGCTAACTCTATCTGTGTTTCTGAGGATGTTGAGGTGAGCCCTTCCTGGCTTCTAGGACCAAAGCTGGAGAATGTAAAATAATCAAGACACTTCCTATAGGACTGAAATAGAAGCAGCTGCACCAGCGTTGTTCCTTCAGCCGTCATCCCCACCTCTGAATCTATAGTAGTAGGTGACTGGGGATTGTGGATAGAGAGCAGGACAGAGAGAATCCACAAAGCCCTTTGAAATACAGTGATTGGAGAAAAATAAAACTGTTTCTTTCCTGTTTCTTCCTCCCTCAAGTTCATAGCATACATGGGGCTGCCTGTCTCAGCTCTCATAAAAGCCCAGAGTTCTCATAAATACCAAATTATTCAGTAAATACTTACTGAGCATCTAGTATATGATAGAGACTAGGGACACAGCAGTGGGTAGAGATTGTTCCTACCTTCATTAGCTAACGGTATAGACCAGCATTGTCCAAATGAAATATAATGCCAGCCACACGTGCAGCCACATTTAAAAAGTAGAAACAAGTTAATTGTTGATAATATTTTTATTTGACCCAATATATCCAAAATATCATTTCAACATATAGTCAGTATTTTGAAACTATAAATGAGATATTTTATATCATTTTTAAATTGTATTAACTCTTCAAAACTGGTGTCTTTTACATTTACAGCACATCTCAATTCAGACAAGTCACATTCCAAATGCTTACTAGCCATATGCAGCTAGTAGCTACATATTAGACATCTGAGATCTAGGAGGGAAGGCAAACAAAATAAGCAAACAGATAAATAAATTATTTACAAATGGTCCCAATTTTCTATGATGGAAACAAAGCAGACAGGGAGAACCTCTCTGAATAAGTGGCATTTGAGCTGAGAGGTGATATATAAGAAGGACCCAAAGAGTGGAAAGCCAGGCGCGGTGGCTCATGCCTGTAATCCCAACACATGGGGATGCTGAGGTGGGAGGATCAATTGAGCCCAGGAGTTTGAGACCAGCTTAAGCAATATACTAAAACCCCATCTCTAAAAGAAATTTGGCTGGGTATGATGGCTCAGGTCTATAATCCCGGAACTTTGGGAGGCCAAGGCAGGAGGACTGTGTGAGCCCAGGAGTTTGAGACCAGCCTGGGAAACATGGGGAGACCCTGTTTTTACAAAAAAAAAAAAAAAAAAATTAGCCGGGACCTGTAGTCCCAGCTACTCAGGAAGCTGAAGTGGGAGGATCACTTGAGCCCAGGCGGTGGAGGCTGCAGTGAGCCATGAGCACACCACTGCACTCAAGACTGCGTGACAGAGCGAGACCTTGTCTCAAAAAAATAAAAAATTACACACACGAAAAAGAAAAAGAGTGGAGAGAGTATTTCCAGCAGAAGGAAGAGCATGGGCAAAAGCCCTAAGATGGGAATAGCTTGGCCTCTGTAAAAAGCCAGTGGGACTGGAGTAGAGGGAGCTACAGGAAGTGTTAAGAGGACAGTTCTGGGCCGGAGCATGCAGGAGCACATATGGCCATGATTGGGAGTTAAAGTTTTTCTTCTCTTATGTCTGATAAAAATCCAACAGGAAAATTTAACCTGGGAGGCCAGGTCATCTGATTTATTTAAGTCAAATACTTCGACCCCTCACTGACCCTTTCCTTTATGGGGGCCACTGCAGCAGCTCAGGTAAGAGGTGACAGTGCCCTGGGACAGAGTGGGACCCGAGAAGCTGGAAAGAAGGGGATGGACTCAGCATATATGAATATTTTGGCAGGGCAGCTGAAAGGACTTGCAGATTGATTGGATGTGGGGGGAAGGAAGGAATTTTAGGATGGCCCCCAGGCTTCCTGCCTTGAAAGTCACTATCTGTGTCACAGAAATGAAAGCAGGGGTGTTTGCCAATTCAACACATGTTTATTGGGCACTGAGCTATATGTAGAAAATTGTGCCAAAGATGTGCTGACTTAAGTTTCCCCAAATGCCTGACCCATGGATGCTGTAAAGAAATGCTGAAGCTGGGTATGGTGGCTCATGCCTGTAATCCCAGCACTTTGGGAGGCTGAAGCAGGAAAATCGCTTGAGCCCAGGAGTTGGAGACCAGCCTGGGCAACGTGGCGAAATTTCGTCTCTACAAACAAGCAAACTAAAACAAAAAATTATCTGGGCGTGGTGGCACGAACCTGTAGCCCCAGCTACTTGGGAGGCCGAGGTGGGAGGATTGCTTGAGGTTGAGGCAGCAGTGACCTGTGATCACATCACTGTACTTCAGCTTGGACGACAGAGCGAGATCCTGTCAAAAAAAAAAAAAAAAAAAAAAAAAAAAAAAAAGAAAAGAAAGAAAACACTGTTAAATGAGCCTGAATACTAGCTCCTTACCATGGCCCTGGCCTTAGCAGCTCTGCGATCCTAGGCAGGTGAGCCAATGTCCCTTAATTTACCCATAGAAGGGCAATTATAACAGTCCTTTGTACTCCCACTGAGTGTTAAGGGGGAAGACACAAATTACATGTAGGAAAGAATTCTTTCAAGTTAAAAGCCCATATGTGTTATTAGACCTAACATATTTAATATCTATGTACTGTTCAGCCTTTGGAAGTACTAGTTATTACAAAGCCCAATCTGTCTTAAATCATGAAATGACCATTTTACAAAACCAGTAATAGGAAGATGCTAAAATGTGGGTCTCACCCTGTCATTCCCTTGCTTAAAGCCCTTTAGGGGATTACTGTGGTAGACAAAATAATGGTCCCCCCAAAGGTGTTTACACTCTATTTCCTTGAAACTGTGAATGTTATGTTACATGGCAAAGGGTAGAATTAAGGCTGCAGATGGAATTAAAGTTGCTAATTAGCTGATTTTCGTTTTTTTTTTTTTTTTTTTTTGAGACGAAGTCTCACTCTGTCGCCCAGGCTGGAGTGCAATGGTGCAATCTCGGCTCACTGCAACCTCTGCCTCCCAGGTTCAAGCTATTCTCCTGCCTCAGCCTCACGAGTAGCTGGGACTACAGGTGCCCACCTATGCCTGGCTAATTTTTGTATTTTTAGTAGAGATGGGGTTTCACCGTGTTGGCCAGGCTGGTCCTGAACTCCTGACCTCAAGTGATCCACCCACCTTGGCCCCCCAAAATGCTGGGATTACAGGTGTGAGCCACCGTGCTGGCCAGCTGATCTTGAGATGGGGAGATTATGCTGGATTATTCCGAGGGGCCCAACATAATCACAAGGGTCATTATTAGTGAAAGAGGGAGGCAGGAGAGTAGGAATCAGAGGGGATGAGAAGACAGAAGCAGAAGTTGGAGTGGTGTAATTGCTGGGTTTGCAGATCGAAGGGGGCCCACAGCTAAGGGATGCAAGTGGAAAAGGCAAGGAAACAGATTATCCTGGAGTTTACGAAAGGAACTCAACCCTGCTGACACCTTCATTTTAGCCCAGTGAGACCCATTTCACATCTCTGACCTCAAGAACTGTAAGATACTACATTTGTGTTGTTTTAAGTCACTATGTTTCTTGTGATTACAAGCAGCAACAGGAAATTCATACACTCACCAACACCTTTAGGAAAATGCCCAACCTGCTTAGCATGGCACACAAGGAGGCCTTATGAGATGTGGTTTCAGCCACTGACTTTGAGCAAGTTTTTTTAACTTCTCTGGGCCTCAGTTTCATCATCTATGAAATAGGGAGGAAAAAACCCCTCCGTAGGTCTGTAGTAAGAATAAATGAGAGGACATGTTTCAAATACCTAGTAGAAAGACTGGAACACAGTACATTATTATTATTATTACCATTGGCATTACTATTATCATGGAACAATTGACAGAGTAGGAACCCTTGTCTCTACTCCCTTCATTAGGGCTGTTTCCACATCTGTGAAAAAGGAAACAAGACCAAACAGGTTTGGAAACCTCGTCTCTCCCCTCTACTCCACTCTTTCCTAGTTACTGATCTGTGTCATGTTTGCTCTCTCTGACTTCCAACTTAGCATATGCTGTTCTTTCTGCCTGGAATGCTCTTCCCATCCTCCTTACCAAGCTAACTCTCATTTCCTCCTGGAAGTCTTTACTGACTCCTATTAGACTTGTTTAGATCCCACTATTATGCATTCCCAAAGCATGCTAAGCTTCCTCTATCATATTATTGCTATGGCCTGTGTGTTTTTCATTGGGGAAAAAATCTTAAATCCAGGTAAGGCTATTTTGACCTATTTGCTTCAATTGTGTTGTTTAAATAAAACAAAAACATTCTAAATAAACTTGAAGTAGTTAAGTTCCCGTTTCTCTCCCCACTTCCTTCACTCTCTCCCCAACTAGTATCATAAATTTAGTGCATATCTTTTGACAGGCAGGGATACTCACCACTATACTCACGAGGACTGGCTATGGTGCATATCTTTTGAGTCTGTATTTTTAAACTCTTACTACCTATACATACAAAATAATATGAAATATACTTTTATATGTGTTTATAATTAACACAAATGGTAACCTTAAAAAAACATTTCTCATTCTACAACTTTCTTTTATTTACTCAACAATAGGTTTTGGGGATATGTACATACCGATATAAATCTGGATCATTCTTATCACTGTATGGTATTTTATTATTAGAATATATTGGCCGGGTGTGGTGGCTCACACCTGTAATCCCAGCACTTTGGAAGGCCGAGGCCAGTGGATTGCCTGAGGTCAGGAGTTGGAGACCAGCCTGGCCAACATGGCAAAACCGTCTCTACTAGAAATACAAAAATTAGCTGGGCATGGTGGTGGGTCCCTGTAATCCTAGCTACTTGGGAGGCTGAGGCAGGAGAATCACTTGACCCAGGATGTGGAGGTTGCACCTCTGGAGTGCAAGATCGCACCATTGCACTCCAGCCTGGGTGACAAGGGCAAAACTCTGTCTCAAAAAAAAAAAAAAAAAGAATATATCCCATTTTATTCATCTATCACTCTACTAGTGGACATTTAGATTGTTTCTAATATTTTCTGCTGTTGTCAAGAACATTGCAAACAACATCCTTATACATATGACCTACGTAGTGATGTAAAAATTTCTTTAGGAAGGTTGTCACCTTGCACATTAACTACAAGATGAAAGGTATTCCATGGAGATGTGGGCCTATAGGATATTGTCTAGTAGTGGAATATCTGGGTTGTAAGGTGTGTGCATTTTCAACTTTATGAGATATTGCCAAATTGCCTCCCAAGGTGTGAATAGCGCGTAAAGGCTCCCGTTTCCCCACGTCCTCACTAACATCTGACCTCATAAAAAACATTGACATATTTTATTTTTGTATAGTTGATGTATTTCAAATCATATGATTATTTTTATATACATTTCTCAATTGACTTACTGGCCATTTGAGTTTCTTCTGCTGAAAATTCCCTATTTATATCCTTTGCCCATTTTTCTTTTCTTTTGTAGGGGTGAGGGTGAGGATATCTTTTCCTTAATGGTCTGAAGGAGTTCCTTGAGCACCAATCCTTTGTTATTTATGTTGTAGATGTTTTCTCCCAGTCTGTAGCTTATCTTTTAATCAGATTTACCATGTCTTTTGTGCAGTGGCATGATCTCGGCTCACTGCAACCTCTGCCTCCTGGGTTCAAGTGATTCTCCTGCCTCAGCCTCCCGAGTAGCTGGGATTACAGGCATGTGCCACCATACCCAGCTAATTTTTTTGTTCTTAGTAGAGACGGGGTTTCACCATGTTGGCCAGGTCTCAATGTGTTGACCTCGTGATCTGCCTGCCTCGGCCTCCTAAAGAGCTGAGATTACAGGTGTAAGACACCGCACCCGGCCTGGCAGTTTAAATTTTGAGGTAGTCACAGATCATCTTTTTCCTTTATGAGTAGTGCTTTATTATTGTTTATCTAAGAAGTCCTTTCCCACCCCAAGATAATAAATATAACATGTATATGTCTTAAATATTTGTTATATTTATTTAATCCATTTAATTAGGCATCTATTTTTCAACCCTATGGAAAGTAAATTCTCAGTGCCATTTACTGAGTCCTCTATTTCTTCCCCAGTGATTTATAATGCCACCTCTATTATACATCAAGTATACACACACACACACAAACACACACACACACACACACACACACACACACACTCTCCCGTGTCGGTTTTGAAGCTCTACTCCTCATTGGCTTGGTAGGCAGAGAAGTGTCTCCTTGCCCCAATGTATACACATTGTTCTTTTGATTTTGACAAGATTTCTCAAAAATCCTGATTGGATTGGGGAAAATACACATCTTTCTGATATTGAGCCTTCCCATCCATGAACATGGTATGTCATTGCATTTATTTGATGTCCTTTAATAATATTTTATAATTTTCTCTATGAGAATATAAAATCCATTAGGGAAAATGCTTTGTCAGTTTTCCTCTCTGCTGTATTTTCAGAGTCAAGAACAGAGCAGGACACAGAGTAGAAGCATAAGAATTTGTTGTGGCCAGGCACGGTGGCTCATGCTTGTAATCCCAGCACTTTGGGAGGCCAAGGTGGGCGGATCACGAGGTCAGGAGATCGAGACCACGGTGAAACCATCTCTACTAAAAATACAAAAAATTAGCCGGGCATGGTGGCGGGCGCCTGTAGTCCCAGCTACTCGGAGAGGCTGAGGCAGGAGAATGGCGTGAACCCAGGAGGCGGAGCTTGCAGTGAGCCGAGATTGCGCCACTGCACTCCAGCCTGGGCGACGGAGCGAGACTCTGTCTCAAAAATAAATAAATAAATAAATAAAATGAAATAAGAATTTGTTGTTTAATGTCTTTCATATACTTTATTAGATTTGTTTCTACATATCTTGTATTTCTGTTGCTATATATTTTATTGTAGTTTCCAATCAGCTATGTTTGGTATATAGAAATTCAATATATAGTGAGTCATTTTTGGATTGATTTTTAAAAAACCCTTTTATTTGTTCTAATACTCTGTAGATTATCTTGGATTTTTAAATGCAGACAGTTCTGATGGACATCTATTTCAGAAGGGAAGAATGGATATTGTGTAGGCAACTAGCAGCATCTTCCACACTACTACTGTATGAAGCTAGAAGAGGCAGGTACTCTAGTCCTGGCAACTAAAGTAGTTTGTGGACTTTAAATCTGAAGCAAATAGTACAACAAAGCAGGTGTCTATTGAGTATTCATTTGGCCAATTCCAGTACTAGTAGTGGTATCTATTGAGCAGAGGTGCTAGTACCAGCAACAGCATCCAGCACTATTTGCAGCAGTCATGCCAGTAGTGGTGTGGGATGTCCAGTAATAATCAGAAATGGCACCCCAATCAAAGTTTCTGCAAACTCTGATTTTGACCATAATTTTGATCGGATAGACTCCCTGAATTCCTTCCCCATTTTTTTATTCTGATTTCCAACAACTCTGTGACTCATTCAATATCCTACCAATGAATTCCATTTCTATTTCAGTTAATCAAAGATAGTTTTTTGTAACCAAGAACTCTGAACAATTAAACTCTCATGCTATCTGCAAATGATAACTTTGTCTCTTTCTTATATATTTCTTATATATATTACCTATAGATCTAATAAGAGCTATGCATTCAAATAATGAAATGCATAGATCTTAAGTTTTCAGTTTAGTCAATTTTGACAAATGCATATACTCATGTAACCCACATCTTTATTAAGAGATGGAAATCCCCATCACTCCAGAAAGTTCCTTCATGTCCTTCCCAGTCAACCCAACCTCAGTGCTTTTAAAACTTCAATGAACTGGCCGGGTGCAGTGGCTCACGCCTGTAATCCCAGCACTTTTGGAGGTCGAGGCAGGTGGATCATGAGGTCAGGAGTTCGAGACCAGCCTGGCCAACACGGTGAAACCCTGTCTCTACTAAAAATACAAAAATTAGCCGGGCATGGTGGCATGCACCTGTAATCCCAGCTACTCGGGAGGCTGAAGCAGGAGGATCACTTGAGCCCAGGAGGCAGAGGCTGCAGGGAGCTGAGATCGCGCCAATGCACTCCAACCTGGGCGACACAGCGAGACTCCGTCTCAAACGAACAAAAAAACTACAATGAGCTATCACTGTAATCACTAAAATGAAAAAGATGGACAACATCAAATGTTGGTGAGGCTATAGACCTTAAGATGAGAAAGCGGCTGGGATAGCAGACTGGCCGCGTTACCGACTGACCAACTGACCAGGTGACTTAGTGAGTAACTTCGTTAAGTAAGGAAACTCAGTACCATTACATTTACCGAAAGCTGACAACTTTTCAGATGCAGCGCTCTCAGTTTAAGGAAAGTGCAGTTGGAGGCGGCGTGGGGCAGAGGGAGCCAGCCTCTGAACGAACTCCCCCAGGGTCGCGGAGAGGTGGGGCTGGGAAAGAAAGGTTGAGGAAGTCGGGGGACCTAGGCTGTCAGGACGCCCAAGAGCCTCCAGAAGTTCTGGTGGACCAGAGCCTGCGCACTCCGCCGAGAGCATGCCCTTGGCTCATCCAATCAGAGCGGCGGATCCAGGAGCCTCTCCGTCGCCTTGGCAACGGGACGCATAAGCACGCGCGGCGCGCTGTGGCGGTTTGGATCTGGCCCCTGGGGAATCGCGTTATGTCGCGACCGAAGGTAGGAGTCGACCTGACCCAGATGCTTTTATCGTCCCTAGAAAAAGGGAGGAAAGCCGCAGAGGGATTCAAAATCGGTTGGGGATGGGTGTTCCTCGCGGAATGGGTAGGGGTGGGGCGGGGGGGCGGGGTGGGTTGTTCTCGCGGAGGAATTCCGGAAAGAGGAAGAAAAAAATCCAACGAAGTCAGAGGAAAGACTACAAGTCCCGGCATGCACCGCGCCACCCAAGCTGCTGTGCACGTCCCGCGAGCTCGGCTAGCTGGCGGGAAATTTACACAACAGTGGGATTCTAAGCTCCGTGACCCCCGGGGAAGTTGAACCTCAGAATTTCAGATTTCCTGACTTGGCGAAACCCGCCTGCCCGTCCATCCGTCCGTCCATCCATCCATCCATCCATCCGTTTATTCATCCATTCAAAACAACGCTAATTAGTGTCTTTTCCTAGCCAAGCTCAGTGCCGGCCAAGGGACACAGGTGAATCAGACAAACCTCTGCCCTCCAAGAGGGCATTTTTTATTCTGATTTCCAAAGAGGGCATTTCCCATTTTAAGAATGGGAAAAATGAAAGTCAAAGAGGGAAAATGAATGACAGTAAAATCCAGCTCTCCCCACCGCAACCTACTTTTTTTTTTTTTTTTTTTTTGAGACGGAGTCTCACTGTGTCGCCAGGTTGGAGTGCAGTGGCGCGATCTCAGCTCACTGCAGCCTCTGCCTCCCGGGTTCAAGCGATTCTCCTGCCTCAGCCTCCTGAGTAGCTGGGACTACAGGTGCCTGCCACCACGCCCAGCTAATTTTTGTATTTTTAGTAGAGACAGGGTTTCACCATGTTGGCCAGGTCTCGATCTCTTGACCTCGTGATCTGTCCGCCTCGGCCTCCCAAAGTGCTAGGATTACAGGCGTGAGCCACTGCGCCCAGCCTCCATCTTACTTCTTAATCCCAGCTCTGATTCATGAATGAATGGCACTTTCATTTCTTTCTTTCCTTTTTTTTTTTTTTTTTTTTGAGACAAGGTCTCACTTGGTTGCTCAGGAGGGAGTGCAGTGGTGTGATCTTGGCTCAGTTGACTTCCTGGGCTCAAGCGATTCTCCTGCCTCTGCTTCCCAAGTAGCCGGGATTACCTGTGTGTGCCACCATGCTCAGCTAATTCTTTTTTAGTTTGTGTAGAGACAGAGGAGTCTCTATGTTATGTTGCTATGTTGCCCAGGCTTGTCTGGAACTCTTGGCCTCAAACCCATGTCCCGCCTTGGCCTCTTAAAGTGCTGGGATTGCAGGCATGAACCACTGTACCTGGTTAGCCTCTTATTTCTTTAATTCCCTCTCACAACAAAAAATGAGTTATCTGCTCTCAGAGTGCCTTGAACTTTGCCTTTTTACTACAATTCATTATTCATGTGACTATTTGTTTAACATCTGTCTTCCCTGCTGCTCTTGGATCTAATCTGACTTGTTTCTCCCTGTATCCCCGGTCCTACAGTTGATACATGTTGATACATGTTGAATGACTGTTGAACTACCTGTCTAGATGCTCAGCTAAAAAACTGGGACTGTTGACTCCTCCATCTTCCTCACATCCCATCCAATAAAAGCCTCCTTCCTTTAGCTTTCTAAATATGTCCTGAATTTATTTTTTCCTCTACCTCAACTACCACTATGCTAATCATGACCAAACTCTCAAATTTTAAAAATTAATACTCTTTAAATACACAGATTGGGACACATATAACTTTTTTTTTTTTTTTTTTTGAGACAGTGTCTCATTTTGTTGCTCAGGCTGGAGTGCAGTGGCACGAACACGGCTCACTGAAGCTTCAACCTCTTGGGCTTGAGTGGTCCTCCTGCCTCAGCTTTCTGCATATCACTTTATAAAAGTATTAGAAAAAAAGAAAACAAACATCTACTGAAATAGTCCCTTCCCTTGAACCCGACTGACTCCTTTGAAAGGAAGGACGAACCGCAGGTTGCTGAAGAATGCACAAACTCTTAGCAGTCTACACTGTGAATATAGTATAGACATGGGTGTAGCAGACCATATTGGATGAAGGAAAAAAATAGTGGACTACTTCTTTGTGACACTATGAATTTTGTTTTTGTTGTTGGAAAGGGAAAGAAAGATCTCCTGTATATTGACTTAGGACTTTGCGGTTTCTTTCAAATGACCCAGGGGAAATAGGAGTATGAACTTATTTGAGCAGGAACGTTCATGTCAGCCTTAAGAGAACATGCCAGGATATACTTTGTATACCCTCACAAAAGTATGCCTAGAGAAGGCCAGAGGTCAGAATACCACGTGTTCCAACCTTTGACCTCATCTCCTCAAGGTTATGGTCGCCAAGACCTCAGCTCTGAGGTATGTTGGGAACTCTCCAGAGGGCTAAGGGGAAATGAGGAATTGGATAAGGCAGGAATGAAGCTGGGATTAGTGGAACCAGCTAAGCAATGAAGCTGATCTCTGGTTAGATAATCAAAGTCTTGGGTAAGCTGGTGTGGCAAACTGGTTTCAGCATGGCTGTCTCCACCTGGTAGGTAGTACCAGGGAGCTCAGAGCAGGACTCCAGGAATAGAGACGGGAATGAAGGCAGGTGCCAATGTCACGAGCCTATGCTCTTTTTGACTCAACACCAACTGGCGCCATTCATGCTACCTTCTATGAATGGCACCAACGAGAAATAAAATTAAAGTTCTCTGTTTGTAGCCCATACAAGCAACTAAGCAACTTTTGAATCATTTTCTCAATAAGATCATTTTTTAAAAAAAGTCTTGTAGCCTTGTCTTTTCTTTTTTTCTTTTTTTTTTTTTTGAGACGGAGTCTCGCTCTGTCGCCCAGGCTGGAGTGCAGTGGCGCAATCTCGGCTCACTGCCAGCTCCGCCTCCTGGGTTCACGCCATTCTCCTGCCTCAGCCTCTCCGAGTAGCTGGGACTACAGGCGCCCGCCACCACGCCCGGCTAATTTTTTGTATTTTTAGTAGAGACGGGGTTTCACCATGGTCTCGATCTCCTGACCTCGTGATCCGCCTGCCTCGGCCTCCCAAAGTGCTGGGATTACAGGCATGAGCCACTGTGCCCAGCAAGAATTCTTAATCTTAGATGAGTCCTCAGGCTAATCTGAGAAATGCTAAACAAAAAAGTTTACTGTTCTTGGGGGCCCAGGCAGATGTAAATGTTAAACATCTCTGAGTCAAACATCTTTGACTCCTATAATGGTCAAATTTCATTATAATTACATAATAAAAGATGTTTTAAATGAATTATATAATTGCATATTTACATAAGAAAAGATGTTTTAAATAAGTTAAAAAAAAAAAAGCCTGTTCATGATAAACCCTCAGAAAACCAGGGAATAGTAGGAAATTTACTTAATATAGTACAGGAAACTATAGGAACCTACAGCCAGTATCATTCTTAAAAGCTGAAATAGAGAATGCATTCCTCTTATGATCAGGAGCAAGATAAAGATGTCAGCTCTTACCACTTTTAGTCAACTTTGTACATACTAGAGTTTCCACCAGTGCAATAAAGCAAGAAAAGGAAATAAAAAGCATAAATATTGAAAAGAAAGAAGTAAATAAGTCTGCCTTTATTCACAGATGACATCATTGTATCCAGAGAAAACTCAAAGGATTTACAAACTACCAAAACTAATAATTCAGCAAGGGCATCAAATACAAGGTCAATGTATAAAATCAGTTATACTTCTATATATGTATCAATTTCCAATGTCTGCTTTAACAAATTGTCACCAATTCAATGGCTTTTGAAAACACTAACTTATTACCTTACAGTATTTATTTATTTATTTATTTATTTATTTTTTGAGATGGAGTCTCTGTCACCCAGGCTGGAGTGCAGTGGTGCAATCTTGGCTCACTGCAACCTCCGCCTCCTGGGTTCAAGCGATTCTCCTGCCTCAGCCTCCTGATTAGCTGGGATTATAGGTGTGTGCCACCATGCATGGCTAATTTTTGTAATTTTTAGTAGAGATGGGGTTTCACCATGTTGGCCAGGCTGGTCTTGAACTCCTGACCTCAAATGATCTGCCTGCTTTGGCCTCCCGAAGTGCTGGGATTACAGGTGTGAGCCACTGCACCTGGTCCCTATCTTAGAGTTCATGAGATCAGAAGTCTGAAAGGGGTCTCACTGGGCTAAAATCAAGGTGTTAGCAGGGCCGCCTTCATATCTGGAGGCTCTAGGAGAGCACCCCTGTTTTTTTGCCTTTTCTAGTTTCTGGAGGCTGTCTTATGGTCCCCTTTCATGTTCAAAGGCAGTTCTTCTCACATTGCGTGACTCTGACACTCTGACATTGACTCTGCCTTCTTCCACATTTAAGGATCCTTATGATTACATTGGGCCTGCCCAAAAAATACAAAATAATCTTTCTATTTTAAGGTTCTTTGATTAGCAACCTTAATTCCATCTGCAATTTTAAATCCCCCTTGCCATATAATGTAACACATTGATACATTCTAGGGATTAGGACATGGACATCTTTGGAGGTGGCCTTTTTCTGCTTATTACAATTTACTATCATCAGTTAGAAAATTAAATTTAAAAATACTGTATCCAATAGCATCATTAAATCAAATACCTATGAATAAATTTAATTAAAAATGTACAAGGCTGCTATACTGAAAACTAGAAAATAGAAACAATTTTTTAAAAGATTTAAATTAATGGAGAGACCATATTATTCATGGATTGGAAGGCTCAGTACCTTATAATGTCACTTCCTGAAAACATCTGTAGATTCATTGCAATCCCCGTCAAAATCTCATTTTTTTTGTAGAAATTGGCAAGCCAATTCTGAAATTTATGTTGAAGTGCAAAGGACCCCTAATTGCAAAGACAATCTTGAAATCAGAATTTACTCTACCTGACTTCAAGATTTACTAGAAAGCTACAGCAGTAATTAAGCCAATATGATAAGTGACATAAGGATAGACAAGTAAATAGAACAAAACACAGTCTTGAGATAGATCCACATACACATGGTCAGTTGAATTGTGACAGACGTGCCAATGCAATTCAATGAGGAGAGGAAAATTTTTTTAACCAAAGGCTCTGTAGCAACTGGATAAACATATGGAAAATGGAATTGAAAGCATGAGAGAGGATTAAAGATAAAATACAAAAAGACGGGGACAGCTTGACTAGTGTTGGGAGAGTTGGAAGGGCTTGAATGGAAGAATGAAACAAGATTTCACTGTGTTTCAGTGGGGCTTGCTTCTGCCAGTTTTGTAAAGCAGTTTCCTCCACTCCTCTCCACCACTCTTTGAGAGGTAGGCTGGTATGCTAAGCAGAATTCTAAGATGGGCCCCAGGATTCCCACCCCCTAGTGTACATGCCTTGTACAATTCTCTCTCCTTGAGCATGGAGGAGTGTGTGAATTTGATGGTGTGGTTACTATGGTGATTACCTTCCATTACTTAAGACTCCATCATAGGTGACTTGGAGAGGGGAGGATTGCAAATCAGAGGGACGTGCTCCATGTGGCCTGGAGGAAAACAAATGTGCATGTTGTGAAGTGCCTGTGGGGGCCACACTACAGGGAGCTGCAGGCAGCCTCTAGGAGCTGAGAGCAGTCCCCAGCAGACAGCTAGCAAGTAAACAGGGACCTCCGTCCTACAACCCTAGGCAACTGAATTCTGCCAACAACCTGAATGAGCTTGGAAGGGGACCCCATGCCCTAGATGAGAGCCATAACCCCAGCCATCACCTTGACTGTGGCCTTGTGAGAGCTGAGCCGATGATGCAGCTAAGTCATGCCCACGCTCCTGGCCCACGGAAACTGAGGTAATGGATTCCCATCATTTTAAGCCACTGATTTTGTGGTAATTTGTTACCCAGCAATAGAAAATGAATGCAGATGGCAGGTCTGTCCCAGCTGCAAATGTCATCCTGCACAGGACCAATTTCGATTTCTCTCTTCATACGTGCCTTTAGGAATCAATCTTCCCAGGACAGAGGGCCAAGCTGTTTTGGACATGGTTGAAGTGAAATAACACCCACCACCCATTGAGGATTTGAAAGGTCTATTTGGGGTGAAAGGAATTAACATTGCTCTGAGTCTTTGACCTACCCCCTTCTGGGATCCTCAATTTAATCAAACATTCCAAGTTAAGAGTAGAAAGTCCAGATCGGCTGGGTACGGTGGCTCACACCTGTAATTCCAGCACTTTGGGAGGCCGAGGCGGGTGGATCACCTGAGGTCAGGAGTTCCAGACAAGCCTGGCCGACATGGTGAAACCCCATCTCTATTAAAAATACAAAATTGGCTGGGTGTGGTGGTGGGTGCCTGTAATTCCAGATACTAGGGAGGCTGAGGCAGGAGAATCACTTGAACCTGGAAGGTGGAAGTTGCAGAGAGCTGAGATTACACCACTGCACTCCAGCCTGGGTGACAGAGCGAGACTCCATCTCAAAAAAACAAACAAACAAAAAAAGTTCAGATCCTTCTCACAGAGTGTATTGAGCTGAGCTTTCAAAACTGGGGTTCAGGGCTGAGCTTTGGAGTACTGAAAACCAGGCATTTGCTATACTGGTCATACCTGTGGAGCAAACCTGCAGTAAGGTGGTACCTTGGATACTTGGGAGTTCATTCACAGCAGATAAATTCTGGTCCATTTGCTGGGGACGTGGTTGCCAGTGGGAACTTGATCAGGCTGGACCTTCGTGTCTCAGAACCTAGGCATTGTTGAGTCAGATGGTTTGGGCATTTTAATATCTGCAGTAAGTTAACCTGGGAAAACAGGGCAGATATACAAAACCAGTTACATCCTTTTCCTTTCCTCATTGCAGAACCAAAATTACAAGGGCCATGGATTGTCAAAGGGAAAAGAGCGGTGAGTGGTCCCATCCAATCCAACAATCACAGAGCAACCAACCTCTCTCCTTCCCTCCCCTTTTCAATCCCTCTCTCCCTTTTCTACTTCAACAATTATAATGAAAATGATAGTAGAAGGAGTAATGCTAAACCATTATTGAGCACTTACCATGTGCCAGGCTCTGGGCTTGTCACTTTACCTGTATTAGCTCATTGAATCCTGACCACGACCATTTGAAGTAGATACTACTATTGTG
The DNA here is from genome assembly GCF_006542625.1 of Nomascus leucogenys. Classification (NCBI taxonomy): domain Eukaryota; kingdom Metazoa; phylum Chordata; class Mammalia; order Primates; family Hylobatidae; genus Nomascus; species Nomascus leucogenys. The sequence goes on along the minus strand of NC_044393.1, from coordinate 32,053,876 downwards.
TCCATTTTACAGATGGAGAAACTGAAGCTCAAAAAGGCTAAGTGACTTGCTCAAGATCACATGATCAGTTAGGGGCAGAGCTTGTTGGACTCCAGGGCCCACTGTCTAACTTTGGTCTCTCCTGCCTCCTTCAACAACCCTGTGATGACTTGATAACTTGCAGGTCAGCTATGCTCTGATCTTCTGCTTCACTCTGCATCAACAACTTGCATGCCAAACCCAGCACCCCTTTGGATCTCCTAAAGAGAATCCACTTGCACAAAGCAGGAGTGAGCAACGTAGACTTTATTGAAGATTTTTGTGGGGAGTTAGAGGAGGTAGTTTACATAGCAAATGTTTTAGATAGTCTATTCTCTGGTTCATTAGATCCTTCCCTTCCCTTCCCTTCCCTTCCCTTCCCCCTTCCCTTCCCTTCCCCTTCCCTTCCCTTCCCTTTCCCTTCCCTTCCCTTCCCTTCCCTTCCCTTCTCGAGTTTCACTCTTGTTACCCAGACTGGAGTGCAATGGCACGATCTCAGCTGACGGCAAACTCTGCCTCTCCGGTTCAAGCGATTCTCCTGCCTCAGCCTCCCGAGTAGCTGGGATTACAGGCATGCGCCACCATGACCAGCTAATTTTGTATTTTTAGTAGAGACAGGATTTCTCCATGTTGGTCAGGCTGGTCTCGAACTCCTGACCTCAGGTGATCTGCCTGCCTCGGCCTCCCAAAGTGCTGGGATTACAGGCATGAGCCACCGTGCCCAGCCAGATATTTTTGTTCTTTCTAAAGTCCCTTCTGGCTATACTACCACTGAGGAGGGTGATTTGGGATGCTTCTCTCATGCAGTGCCCATCTTCTTTGACTTCTTTCTCTCCATACTGACTATCCCACCAACTTCAAATCTCTCACTCTCCTATGTAGTGCAACTCAGCAATGTTCCGGATCCTGGCCCTAAACATACATGTCCACCTGACCCCCATCCCAACAAAACAAAGAGCACTTAACAGACCTGTGTTAGGCTGTTTTTGCATTGCTATAAAGGAATACCTGAGACTTTTTATTTATTTATTTATTTTGAGACAGAGTTTCGCTCTTGTTGCCCAGGCTGGAGTGCAATGGCCTGATCTCGGCTCACTGCAACCTCCGCCTCCCGGGTTCAAGCGATTCTGCTGCCTCAGCCTCCCGAGTAGTTGGAATTACAGGTGCCCGCCACCACACCTGGCTAATTGAGACTGAGTAATTTATAAAGAAAAGAGGTGTAATTGGCTCACATTTCTACAGGCTGTACAAGCATGGCACCAACATCTGCTCAGCTTCTGGTGAGGCCTCAGGGAGCTTACAACCATGATGGAAGGCAAAGGGGGAGCAGGCGTGTCACATGGCAAGAGTGGGAACAAGGGAGAGGTCCCAGGCTCTTTTAAACAACCAGATCTCCCATGAACTGAATGAAAACTCACTTATCACCAAGGGGATGTTGCCAAACCATTCATGAGGGATCCATTTTCAGGATCCAACCACCTCCCACCAGGCCCCACCTTCAACATTGAGAATCACATTTTAACTTGAGATTTGGAGGGGACAAACATCCAAACCATATCAAGGCCCCATCTACTTATTTTATAAAGGCACACATACACACACACACACACATATATTTACCACAAAATATTTTTTATTTATGTGCCTTATTGAGGGCACATATAGATATGTGTTCCACTACCAGTAAGAGAAAACTCATAATAGTAGCTTAAACAAATTGTATTTATTTTATTCACAAAGAGTGAAGAAAAGAGTCTGGAGTGCTGGTACAGTGGTTCAATAATGTCAGAGCCAGCGTCTTCATGATTGCCTTTTTTTTTCTTTTTTTTGAGACGGAGTCTTACTCTGTTGGCTGGAGTGCAGTGGTGCGATCATGGCTGACTGCAGCCTTGACCTCCCAGGCTCATGCAATCCTCCCATCTCAGCCTTCTGAGTAGCTGGGACTACAGGCTCATGCCAGTGCACCTGGTTAATTTTTTTTTTTTTTTAGACTCTTAATCTGTTGCCCAGGCTGGAGTGCAGTGGCGTGATCTCAGCTCACTACAACCTCTGCCTCCCAGGTTCAAGTGATTCTCCTGCCTCAGCCTCCCTAGTAGCTGGGACTACAGGCACCCACCACCACACCTGGCTAATTCTTATATTTTTAGTGGAGACGGAGTTTCACCATATTGGCCAGACTGGTCTCGAACTGTTGACCTTGTGATCCACCCGTCTTGGCCTCCCAAATGCTGGGGTTACAGGTGTGAGCCACTGCGCCCGGCCTAGCTAATTTTTTTAATTTTTTTTTTTTTTTTTTTTGTAGTTATGAGGTCTCACTATGTTGCCCAGGCTGGTCTCCAACACCTGGCCTCAAGTGATCATCCCACCTCGGCCTCCCAAAGTGTTGGGATTACAGGCATGAGCCTTCATGATTGTCTTGACCTCTTCCTCATGGAGACCAAATGGCCGCTACAGCTCCAGCCTTCATGTCATGATCAGGACAGGAAGAAGAGGGGAGGAAAGACTCAAGCCACATCTATCCTTTCTTTCTCTCCTTCTTTCTTTCCTTCCTTCCCTTTCTCTCTTTCTTTCTTTCTTTCTTTCTTTCTTTCTTTCTTTCTTTCTTTCTTTCTTTCTTTCTTTCTTTCTTTCTTTCTTTTCTTTCTGTCTCTCTCTCTCTCTCTTCCTTCCTTCCTTCTTTCCTTTCTTTCTTTCTTTCATCAAAAGAGCAAAACTTTCCCAGGAACTTACCCTTTCTAGCAGTCTTATGTTTCTCTTATTGACTAGAATTGTGTCACATGGCCACCCCAACTGCATGAGTAGCTAGGAATACAAGTTATGTAAGTGTCGTTGTACTGTTATTACCATTCTGCACCCTGCTTTTGTCACACAAAATGATATGTTTGGTGTTTATCCACGTTGGCACATGTAGCTCTGAGTGCATTGTAACTGCTACCTCTGTTTCATTGTGTCTCACACGTTATTTACCCATCTGCCTGTGGAAAGGCAGTTATGAAGTATTGGTTTCACTAGAAACTGACCCTGAGGGAAGGATGTGAGAGCAAGTGGTTTATTTGGAAGGTAATTCCAGTGAGCACTGACAGGGAAGTGGCGAAGTAAGACAGCTAAGGAGAGAAACCAGTAAAAGGTGCATCATTGACAGGTAATTGCTGTGGACAAGTGGGCTCAATCCCCCGGGGAATTCCTGGAAGAAGGTAGAATGCACTGCAGACTTATCCTAAGTGAGAGATGAGAGACTTAGCGGATTTATCCACCAACTCCAGTCATCACTGGTTGTATGCTGTTGGCAGAGGGTCAGTTCACTCTGGTGCTTCCAATCTGCTCCACATGCTGGCTGAGCAGACTCTGGGGGCCAGGGAAAACCCTCAGGGGGCATCGAAGGTGCTGGCAGTGGGAAGCTCTTTGATTTGCATGCACAGGAGTGGTAAATGCCAAAGGTGTATGGGTGGACCACCAACAGTGTGTGCCAAGGTTATTTCTATAAAAAATATTAACAATTACATATAAGCATCCCTGCACATGTGTTTCCTGGTAGAAATGCAGAGTACAAACCCAGGGTATAGAGCTAGGACAGGTTGCTGAGTTTAGGGTACGTGCATATTCGACTTTACTAAAAACTGCCTGGTGACCCTGCAAAGTGTGTTCTACCAGCAGAGGAGGAGTTTCCATTTTATCCCATTGTTGCCAAAACTTGGACCTTTAGATTTTTGCCAGTCTGATGTGTGTGACATAGTCCTTGATCGTTGTAATATGCCAAATTGCTCTCCAAAGGTATGCCCAACGTGCACCCCATCAGCATTGTAAGATAATTGTCATTTCTCCACATTCTTGTGAACATTTGGTATTTGTCTGATTTTTAATATTTTCTGCAAGCTGATGGATTTTGAAATTGTATCTCTGTCGTTTTGGGTCTATTGCATATATTTTTAGTAGTCCATGTTGTCTCCTCTACTGACTTTTAGCTAAACCTCCTTATTTTATCTTTTTTTTTTTCATATTATTTGTAGAGATGAGGTCTTGCCATGTTGCTCAGGCTGGTCTCAAATTCCAGGGCTCAAGTGATCCTCCCACCTTGGCCTCCCAAAGTGCTGGGATTACAGGCATGAGCCATCATGCCCAGCCTATTTGATCTTTTAAATGGTTACTTTAGGGCAGTGGTTCTAAAAGTTTAAGCTCAGGGTGGGTCCCTTTACAACTTAAAAATAATTGTGAGCCCAACTGACTTTTGTATATGTGGCATACATCTAACAATGTGTACCATATTAAAAATTTAAGCTGATGAATTTTATTTTATTTTATTTTTGAGATGGAGTCTCACTCTGTCGCCCAAGCTGGAGTGCAGTGGTGCGATCTTGGCTCACTGCAATCTCCGTCTCCGGGGTTCAAGCAATTCTCCTGCCTCAGCCTCCCGAGTAGCTGGGATTATAGGCATGCGCCACCACATCTAGCTAATTTTTGTATTTTTAGTACAGATGGGGTTTCACCATGTTGGCCAGGCTGGTTTTGAACTCCTGACCTCAGGTGATCCACGCGCCTTGGCCTCCCAAAGTGCTGGGATTACAGGCATGAGCCACCATGCCTGGCCTAAGCTGATAAATTTTTAAAATACTTATTAATTCATTTAAAGAGCAAAAAAAAACTCATTACATGGTAGCATAAACTTTTTTTTTTTTTTTTTTTGACACAGGGTCTCACTCTGTCGTCACCCAGGCTGGAGTGCAATGGTGTGATCTCGGCTCACTGCAAATTCTGCCTCCCGGGTTCAAGTGATTCTCGTACCTCAGCCTCCCAAGTAGCTGGGATTACAGGTCATCATGCCTGGCTAATTTCTGCATTTTTAGTAGAGACGGCCACCATGTTGGCCAGGCTGGTCTCGAACTCCTGACCTCAAGTGATCCGCCTGCTTTGGCCTCCCAAAGCGCTGGGTTTACAGGTGTGAGCCACTGTGTTTGGCCCAACATTTTTGTGAGTTATAGTTATAATTTCCCCACCAAAATGTACTGAGATGAGTAGTAGTCGTTTTAAATTTTTGTGAATCTCTTTAACGTCTGGCTTATTAGAAAACATTTGACTTTCCAGATTTTCTGTGTTCAATCTGTTGTGATAGATTGTTTTGGTCGAAGGATAGGAAGAAAATCTAGCCTCACAAAGATAGTATTTGGAAAAGGGAAGACTTTGTGTACCCCTGAAGAAGAGTTGGGGACCCTGAGGAATACTTGAGACCACACTTCACAACCTATGGCTCTAGGGGATTACAATATGCATCCTTACCTTATCACAGTCTACCTTGAAGCATAATTACACCACTTCATGCACAACTAAGAACCCTATAGCAACACACTTCTGTTTGCTCCCCTCTGATCCTTTGTGCTGCTATTTTTGTCATATATTTACTTGTAAATATGTTATAAACCCGTCATTACATTCTCACTATATTTGCTTTAAATAGCTACTTGTATTTTTTTTTAATTAAGACATGAAAGAAAGTATTCCATATTTACCCCACTATTCATTCTTTCTGAATTTCCATCTGGTATAATTTTCCTTCAGCCCGAGGAACGTTCTTTAGTGTTTCTTATAGTGTGGATCTGTTGGCAATAAATTCTCTCAGCTTTTATTTATTTGAAAATGTCTTTATTTCACTGTCATATTTTAAGTAAAGTTTTACTGGATGTAGAATTCGAGGTTGATCTTTTTTCTTTAAGCATTTGAAAGATGATATTTCTTTGTCTTCAGGCTTATGTTGTTTCTGATGTGAAGTCAGCTGTTCTTTTTTTTTTTTTTTTGAGACGGAGTCTTGCTCTGTCGCCTAGGCTGGAGTGCAATGGTGCAATCTCGGCTCACTGCAACCTCCACCTCCTAGGTTCAAGGGATTCTCCTGCCTCAGCCTCCTGAGTAGCTGGGATTACAGGTACCCGCCACTACGCCTGGCTAATTTTTGTATTTTTAGTAAGGACCAGATTTCTCCATGCTGGTTAGGCTGGTCTCGAATTCCTGGCCTCAGGTGATCCGCTTGCCTCAGCCTCCCAAAGTGCTGGGATTACAGGCGTGAGCCACTGCGCCTGGCCAAAGTCAGCTGTTCTTGTCTTCCACTCCCACTGTCCACCACCCTCACCCCACTATGTGATGTGTCTTTTTTTCGCAGACTTTTTTTTTTTAAGACTGTTCTGTTTTTCAGCAATTTGACTGTGGTTTACCTGGGTGTAGTTTATATTGTGTCTATCTTGCTTGGGGTTAATTGAGCGTCTTGGATCTGTGAGTTGATAATTTAATCAAATTTGGAAAATTTTTTAGCCATCATTTCTTCAAAAAATATTTTCTGTCCTATCTCTTCCCCATCTCTTTCTTGAACTTCAGTTATACGTATGTTAGACTGCTTGATATTATCTCACGAGTCACTGAGGTTCTGTTCATGTAAAAATTTTTTATCTAATTCAGTTTGAACAATTTCAAATGGACTGTTTTCAAATGTATGGTTTTTCCTTCTCAATGCCTAGTCTCTTGTTAAGCACATCCACTGAACTTTTAATTTCAGATATTATAGTTTTCCCTTCTAGAATTTCCATTTGGTTCTTTTTTTTTTTTTTTTTTTTTGAGACAGGGTCTTGCTCTGTCACATAGGCTGGAGTGCAGTGGTGCGATCATGGCTCACTGCAGCTTTCAACCTCCTGGGCTCAAGTGATCCTCCCACCTCAGCTCCCCAGGTAGCTGGGACTACAGGCACATGCCACCATGCCTGGCTAATTTTAAAACTTTGTGTAGAAATGGGGTCTCACTGTGTTGCATTGGCTGGTCTTGAACTCCTGGGTGATCCTGCCACCTCAGCCTCCCAAGGTATTGGGATTACAGGTGTGAGCCACTTGGCCATTTGGTTCTTTTCTGCAATAACTCATCTATTCACACATTGTATCCATCTTTTCCCATAAATCCTGTAACATATTTATAATAATTTTTAAATTCCTTCTCTAATGATTCTGATAATTGGGTCATTTATGGGGTTTATTTCAATTGGCTATTTTTCCTCTTGATTATGTATTACATTTCCCTGCTTTGCTATTGCATGTGTTATATTTTTTAGAACTGCACTCTGGATATTGTGTATGAAAAACAATTATATATAATAATTTTTTAGTCTTCATATACATATACATATATACACATACATACACACACTTTATATATATATATATACATGTATATATATACACACACACACATACGTACACACACTTTATAGAGTATGCGAGCTCCTTCCTCTGACTAGCAGTTAGGTTTAGGGGCTGATCATTCAGATTCCTCCTAAAGCTGAGTTGAACATGGGTTGGGGTGCAGCTTTAATTAAATTGTGTGCACTCCAATCCAGTCTCCTTCACTGCCATTTTGAGCTTGTTAGTATTTGAGCTAGGTCGGGCTGCAGTGCTGATTATTGTTTAATTTATTTTTATTTTTAGAGACAATGTCCCACTATGCTGCTCAGTCTGGTCTCCAACTCCAGTTTTTCATCTGTCAACATAAAAAAATAGAGACAAATCTCCAAGTAAAAAGGTTTTATTTGGGAATAATATACAAGAAGTAGAACTGCAGTCCAGCATGTCCATATAGACTAGGGTGGCCCCCAGCATGTCTGAGAACAAAGGAAAAGGTTAGGGTTCTCTTGGGGAAAGAGGAGATTTACGTAAGTTGTTTCAAAAGAAAGTTCATTGGCGCTAGCAGCGTTTTTTATGAGCTGGTGAGTTCCGTAGCAGATTGGTGAGTGTCAGTAGTTGCTCGGTAGGACTTGGAGTCTCGGAGATCTTGTTAGGCCCTTGCAGTTTGGGATTGGGCCTGAGAAACAGTGTCAGGCTAGTGTTCTTGTGTTAGCTGCTAGCTGCCCTTGTGCTGTTAGCGGTACTCTTGTCTCATGTGGTAAGCTGTGGTTTGGAAAATGTTCTTGTGAAAGTTCTTATTATCTGGCAAATCATGCATGAGAATCCTCCCTTCATGAACTTTCCTGGCTCTGTTTTTTTATTTTTTTACTTTTTATTTTTTGAGATGGAGTCTCACTCTGTTGCCCAGGCTGGAGTGCAGTGGCACAATCTCGGCACACTGCAACCGTAAGGTTATTTATTTATTTATTTATTTAATTTATTGAGACAGGGTCTCTCTCTCTTGCCTAGGCTGGAGTGCAGTGGCACAATCTTGGCACACCTCAACTTCCATCTTCTGGGTTCAAGCGATTCTCCTGCCTCAGACTCCCCAGTAGCTGGGATTACAGGCGCCAGCCACCGTGACCAGTTGATGTTTGTATTTTTAGTAGAGATGGGGTTTCACCATGTTGGCCAGGCTGGTCTGGAACTCCTGACCTCAGGTGATCCGCCTGCCTCAGCCTCCCAGAGTGCTATGATTACAGGCATGAGCCACTGCGCCTGGCCTAATTTTTTTGTATTTTTAGTACAGACGTGGTTTCACCATGTTGGTCAGGCTGGTCTCAAACTCCTGACCTCAAATGATCCACCCGCCTCGGCCTCCCAAAGAGCTGGGATTATAGGCGTGAGCCACCTCGCCCGGCCCCCTGACCCTATTTTGCCAGGGTTTGACACAAGTGATTCCATTTTGAATTTGACAACTTTCACACACCACTAATTATAATGTTAGCTCGAGTTTTTTTAAGATGCTTTTATCAAGTTGACGAAGTTCCTCTCAGAGTTTTTAAATGAATGAGTGTTTAATTTTTATCAAATGCCTTTTCTGCATCAATTGATATAATCATGTGATTTCTCCATTTTAGTCTGTTAATATGACTGATTACCTTGGTTTTGTTGTTGTTGTTGTTGTTGTTTTGTTTTGTTTTGTTTTTGAGACAGTCTCTCTCTGTCACCCACACTGGAGTGCAGTGGTGCTATCTCGGCCCACTGCAACCCCTGTCTCCCCAATTCAAGCGATTCTCCTGCCTCAGCCTCCTGAGTAGCTGGGACTACAGGTGCCCACCACCACGCCTGACTAATTTTTGTATTTTTAGTAGAGATGGGATTTCACCATGTTGGCCAGGCTGGTCTTGAACTACTGACCTCAAGTAATCTGCCTGTCTCAGCCTCCCAAAGGGTTGGGATTACAGGCGTGAGACACCATGCCTGGCTCATTGATTAATTTTTGAATATTGAACCAGCCTTGCCTACTGGAGTAAACTCCGCTTGGTTATGGTGTATAATCCTTTTTATATATTGCTGAATTCTATTTGATTGCATTTTGTTAAGGATTTTTCCATCTATATTCATACGGGATATTGGTCTGTGGTTTACTTCTTGTGTACTGTCTTTGGTTTTGATATCAGGTTAATACTAGTTTGGCAAAATGAATTTGGAAATTCTCCCTCCTCTTCTATTTTCTGGAAGAGATTGTGTAGGATTGGTGTTAATCCTTCTTCAAATATTTGGGGAAATTCTCCAGTGAAACCACTGAGCCTGGAGATTTCTTTTTTGGGAAGTTTCGAATTATGAATTCAATTTCCTTAATAGCTATAGAGCTATTCAAATTACCTATTTCATATTGGATGAGTTGTAGTAATTGTGCTTTTTGAGGAATTGTTCCATTTCATCTAAGCTGTCAAATGTAGGTGTGTAGAGCTGTTAGTAGCATTTCCTTATTGTGGCTGTGATACCTGCGGGCTCCATAGTGGTAGCCTCTGTTTCAGTCCTCATACTGGGTAGTTGGGTCTTTCCTTTGTCAGTCTTGCTGACAAATAGGTTTGTAGATTTTATTGCTCTTTCCAGAGAACTTGCCTTTTATTTTACTGATTTGCTATAATGTTTTTCTGTTTTCAATTTTATTGATTTCCAGCTCTCCTCTAGGCCCCCTTTAACATCACCGCAGAGTGGGAGGGGCACTTCATTACGGCCAGGTTGGGGAGGAAGTCCAGGCTCCACACGTGGTCTCCACTGCTGCACTGGGGGTGGGAGGCTCATTACCGCCTGGCAGGGATGAAAGCCTGGCTCTGTCTGTGGCCTTCTCTGACAGCACCAAGCAGGGGTGTTGGGTGCCCTGCTGCAAACTCAGGGGAAGTCTAGACTCCCTACTCGGCCTTTGCTGGCATCACTGGGAGTGGGCCACAGATGTGTTCTTGGGGGTCCGGCTGGAGTAGAGCAGTGATAGCCCAAGTCTTCTGTCTGGCTAGGCTGCTCCTTTCTTGGTCCTTTGGCTAGGACTGGGTGCTTTTGTTGAAGCTTTTGTTGTCTGTGCCTATTGGCATTTCTGGGTTGGTGGCTTTTCATCTCCATATCTGAACTATATGAGACAAAAAGGAAACCCAGAGAATTCACCACCATGTAGTTCCTGTGGTCCTGAAATCCCCAGCCAGTCTGCCTTCTTCTCTATCTTTCAGTCTTATATTTGTTTTATAGATAGTATCTTGAGTTTTCAGTTGTATCAGTAGGAGGAATAGGAAAAAGTACATCTGCTTCATCTTCCCAGATGATTGCCAGGAGAGGGCTTTGCAAATACTTATCATTTCATGTAAGGATTAGTCATAGCACATGGAAAGCAACCAGACCGTGCCTGGCACATAGTAGGCTTGGATACAATGATCGTTATTTTTCAATGATTTGAAGATTCTATAATTCTCAGTCTGATTATGCTAAGTGTTATCATGCTCTAATGCTAAATTCTGAAATACAGTGTGGAACTTTCCAGGTATGGAACTTGACTTCTCTTCCTCCTACTTTTTTCCTCTCCTTGCGCCATCCTAGGAAAATCATTGATTCTGAACAAATGTTCATTGCCTTGTCTTGCAGAGAGCAGAGAGCATCCATCCGGTTCAAGACCACCCTCATGAACACACTCATGGACGTCCTTCGCCACAGGCCAGGATGGGTGGAAGTGAAGGAGTAAGATACTCCCCCGAGCCTTGTCCCTCCTTCCCTTTGTCTCACAGGAACTTGTCTTCCTTTGTTTTTCTCCCAGTTCCCCTGGGTGACCACTGGGACTTGTCCCAAAGTGGCTGTGACATTTATTTAGCACCCACAATGTGCCAGGCACATTATCGCTATCATCTCTGTCTTATTGAAGCCTTCCGACTAAACCATAAGATAAGATTATGTTCAGAGTTATGAAACCAATTGCTTAAGGTCACACAGTATTGTAAGCATCAGAGCAGGATTCAAACCCAGGCGCATTTGTGTCCTATGGCTTTCGGTAGAAACTAGGAATGCAGCTACCACAGACCTGTGGCCTGGATCCTCCAGTGACGGGTCCAGATCAAGGACTGCTCTCCCCTGGCCACTTGCTAGTTCTGTGACTTTGGCCTGTAAGCCTACCTTTCTTCTTTCATGCTGGCCTCTGGGGATACTGATTGAGACAAACCAGCATGTGATGTCTGGCACAGAGTAGGTGCTATTAGTTAGGGCTAAGGTTTGGATGTATGCAATGGGAACCCAAAGTAAAAGAGGCTTCAACATGCTAGAAGTTTATCTGTCCCATTGAAGTCCATATGTAGGAAGTTCAGAGATGGTAAGGGGCCCCCACAGAAATGTGGGATCCATCTGCTTCTGTCTTTCCACTCTACTATCCCTTAGGTGAGGTCCTTGTTTTTCATAGTCCAAGGTGGAGCTCGAGCCTTGCTTTCACATTCCAAACAGCAAGAGGTAGGCAGGAGGCAATAAAAGGCATAGGCCAGGTGCAGTGGCTCACACCTATAATTCCAGCACTTTGGGAGGCCAAGGCGGGAGGATCGCTTGAGTCCAGGAGTTCAAGACCAACCTGGGTAACATGGCAAAACCCTGTCTCTACAAAAATTTTTTTAAAAAGTTAGCCAGGCATGGTGGTGTGTGCCTGTAGTCCCAGCTACTTGGGAGGCTGAGATGGGAAAATTGCTTGAGCCCGGGAGGTCAAGGCTGCAGTGAGCTGTGATCACACCATAGCACTCCAGCCTGAGTGACAGAGCGAGACCCTGTCTCAAAAAAAAAAAAAAAAAAAAGAGAGAGAGAGAGAGAAAGAAAAGGCAAGCCCATCCCTTGAAGGACACAACTCAGGAGTCTCTCACAGCTTACTGGCCAGACCTTAACCATGTGGCCACACCCAGCTACAAAGGAATCTGGAAAATGTAGTTTTTTTTTTTTTTATTATGGAGTCTTGCTCTGTCGCCCAGGCTGGAGTGCAGTGGCGCAATCTCAGCTCACTGTAAGCTCCACCTCCCAGGTTCACGCCATTCTCCTGCCTCAGCCTCCCGAGTAGGACTACAGGTGCCCGCCACCACACCCGGCTAATTTTTTGTATTTTTAGTAGAGACGGGGTTTCACCGTGTTAGCCAGGATGGTCTCGATCTCCTGATCTCGTGATCCGCCCTCCTCGGCCTCCCAAAGTGTTGGGATTACAGGCGTGAGCCACTGCGCCTGGCCGAATTTGGAAAATGTAGTTTTTATTCAGGGAAATATAGGCTACATTTTCCCAAGTAAATGCTGAAAATTCTTTTACTGTAGAGAAAGGGGAGAAGGGATAGGAGGGGTAGCTGCCCTGCTGCGTGGTGCTCAGGAAATATTTGCTGCTTACCATTAGCTAAGCCTGCTGGACACTCTGTAGCATTTCGCATGCATGATCTTTTAATCATCCCAACAAATCTTTCAGGTAGGTGTTATCATCATCCCCATTTTACTAATGAGAAAACTGGGCACAAAGTATTGAAAATGCCATGTTTGAGGTCACTCAGCTTGTGAGGCCTTGAGCTGGGATTTGCGTCGAATCTGCTGACTGCAGAGCCACAGCCTCATCTTATAGTGGCTTCTCAGTGGATTGAAGCAACAAATGAGCAGATGTTATGAATCTGTGATTCCCACTGCTTGGGAAGGCTTTACTAAATCATCCCATGACAAATTAGGAGTTGGCTGTGGTGCAGGTAACCCAAGACACCAGCGTCCTCTCTTTAGGGCTTTGGGAAATATTACAACGATGGCGGTGATGTTGAAAATGTGGTGACGGCAGCCTCTGTGGATTCGCCTTCTTGGTTCTCTTGTGATCATGCTAATATCTGCACAGGGTTTTCTTCCCTGGATCCAGAGGAACCGTTGTCATGAAAGGTGCTTGGGGGGAGTTGGGAGGAGAGTTAGAGGAGAGTGAGGTGACTGGCAGGTGGGGGTGGTGTAGGGGAGAGACAGCAATGTCCCCACGTGCTGTGTGACCTCTGTCCACTCCCTGCCCCTCTCCTGCCTCTGCTCAATGGGCAGAGGAAGAGAGTCTGAGGATTTGTCTGGTGCTAACAGTGTGGGACCCCAGGAAGCAGGATGCTCCATGGCTGGTCCCAGATTGTCTCAAGAATCCTTAAATCAGGAAGGGCCCAGAGGCCAGGGCCTTTTCCTTCAACACAGCTCTGTGAATCCAAGGCCTCATCCTTTAGGACCTAAGTTGGGTCTGGAATTTCCAGACAGAATCAGGTCTCAGTTCAGACTGCCAACCCGTCAGGTCAGTTTAGAACAGATATAGCCAGAGCTGTCGCTTCCCTTGCTTCCCCCTGAGAAAGATACATGAAGCCTTGGAACTGCAGCAACCATCCTGTGACCCCGACGTGATGAGCATGAGGACACGTTAAGGATGGCAGAATGGATACTTACCTGGCAGGGGAAATGCCATGATTGGAAGGAGGTTTTCTCAGGGCAAGGCTCATGTATTGCTCTCCAGATGTGCTGACCCCTGCGATTTTCTCCAATGTGGGAAACTCGATTGCATAATTTATGATGGTCGGAGACTGGGAAGTGGAAGGAACCTGGATCTCCACTGACCTTGTTAAGAAGCAATTTGATGTCTTCCTGGGTGATTTAAGAGCAACTTGATTGTGACAATCATGAAAATGGTGTGCAAATGAATGAACTTTTGGTATCAGAATAGAATACGAAATCCACACTGTGGTCTACAATGCCCTGCTTGATTGGGCCCCGCCCAACTCTTCAGTTTCATCTCTGACTTCTTTCCTTCTGCCCTGGCTTTTCTTAGTGTTCTTGAACATGCTCTTCCCAACCTCAGGGCCCCAGTCCCTGCTCTTCCCCCTGCTAGAACCTTCCCCATTGCTTTTGACTAGGTTGCTCCTCCTTATCCTTCAGATCTCAGCTGAAAGATCCCTTCCACAGGGTGACTCCACCCAGCGTAGGTCCCTCAACTACCCCACCTCATGGCCTCTACTGGGTCACGTGGCGGCTCACTTCACAATTCTTCATTACAGAGTTGTTTCCTTGTTTATTGTTAATCTTCCCCACAAGACTGTGTGCACCACCTGGCAAGGTATTCTGTTTCCTCCTGTATCACTGGCATCCAACATGGTCTCTGACACAGAGATAACCTCAACACATACATGTTGGAAGAAAAAATATATAAAATCTTTTTAATTTTGATAAGTCCAAAAAATGTATATATATACAATTTTGTGTCTTTTAGCATATTCGCAAAGTTGTGTAATCATCACCACTTTTTTTTTTTCCCCACATACCTGCTGTGTCAAAACCACTATCTAATTCCAGAACATTTTCATCATCCCAGGAAGAAACCCAATACCCACTAGCAGTCATTCCCATTTCTCCCTCCCTCCAGCCTCTGTCTTGGGCCTTGTCTCTATTTATCTATTCTGGACACATCATGTAAATGGAATTATACAATATGTAACCTTTTGCCTGTCTTCTTTCACTTAACGTAATGTTTTCAAGGCTCATCCATGTAGCAGTATGTATCAGTACTTCATTCCTTTTTTTTCACCCAGGCTGGAGTCCAGTGGCTTGATCTTGGCTCACTGCAAGCTCTGCCTCCCAGTTTCATGCCATTCTCCTGCCTCAGCCTCCTGAGTAGCTGGGACTTCATTCCCTTTTATGACTGAACAGTATTCTGCTGTGTAGGAGTACCACGTTTATTTATCTACTCATTAATTGATAGGTGTTTAGGTTATTTCCACCTTTGGGCTGTTATACATGATGCTGCTGTGAACATTCATGTATGAGTTTGAATGGACATATGTTTTCACTTTTCGTGGGTGTATACATAGGAGTGGAGTGACTGGGTGATATGATAACTCTGTGTTTAACTTTTTAAGGAACTGCTAGACTTTTCTGAAGTGGCTGTGCCATTTTACATTCCCACCAGGAGTGTATGAGGGTGATTTTTCCACATCCTCACCAACTCTCGTTATTATTCATCCATTTATTTATTCATTTAGAGAAAGGGTCTCTCTCTGTCACCTAGGCTGGAGTGCAGTGGTACAATCACAGCCAACTACAACCTTGACCTCCTGCGCTCAAGTAATCCACCCACCTCAGCCTCCTGAATGGCTGGGACTACAAGCACACACCACCATACCTTGCTAAATGTTTTAAGTTTTTTTTTTTTGTATAGATGGGGTCTCATTATGTTATCTAGGCTCATCTTGAACTTCTGGAATTGAGTGATCCTCCTGCCTCTGCCTCCCAAAGTGTTGAGATTATAGGTGTGAGCCACCGTACCCACCCTCACATTTATTATGTCCATCCTAGTGGGTATGAAGTGGTACCATTGTGGTTTTGATTTGCATTTCGCTGATGGCTAACGATTTTTAGCATCTTTTCATGTGCTTATTAGCAATTTATAAATCTTCCTCAAAGAAATATCTATTGCCCATGTTTAAATTTAGTTGTCTCTTTATATTTGAGTTATAAGAATTCTATCTTATAAGGGTATTCTTATATATGATTTGCAAATATTTTCTTCCATTTTGTGAATTATCTTTCCTCTTTCTTGACTGTGCCTTTTGAGGTAAAAACTTTTTCATTTTGATAAAGTCCAATTTATCTATTTTTTCTTTTGTTGCTTGTGCTTTTGGTATCATATCTAAGAAACCATTGCCTAATCCAAGGTCACAAAGATTTACTCCTATGTCTTCTTCTAAGAGTTTTCTAGTTTTAGCTCTTACATCTAGATCTTCGATTTAATTTTTTATGTGGTATGAGGTAGGGGTCCAACTTTAATATTTTAAAATACTTATTTTTAAACTTTTTTATTTTGAAATAACTTTAGACCTACAGAAAAGTTTCAAAAATTGTACATAGCTTCCTCTTTTAGCAGTTTCACCACCTTTCCCTGTTAGCAGCTTATGTAATCACAGTACATTTGTCAAAGTCAGGACATTAACATTGATATATTACTGTTAAGTAAGCTGCAGACATCATTTGAATTTCACCAGTTTTTTTCCACTAACATCCTTTTTCTGTTCCAGAATCCAATCCAGGATCCCACTTTGCATTTAGTTGACCTTTTTTACCTCAAATATATTTCAGTTCCTTGGTCTTTATTTGTCTTTCATGCCCTTGACACTTTTGAAGAGTACATTTTGTAGAATGTCCCTTGAATTGGATTTGTCTGATGTTTTCTCATCATGAGGTTATGCATTTTGGCAAGAATACCACAGAAGTGATGCTGTGCCCTTTCCAGTGGAACTCATCAGGGGGTTTGTGATGCCAATGTGTCTTATCACTGGTGACAGTACCTTGATTGACCATTAGATTAAGGTGGTGTCTGCCAGGTTTCTCTAGTGTAAATTAACTTTTTAAAAAATAATTAATAAGTATCTTGTGGGCAGATACTCTGAGACTATGCAAATATCTTGTTCCCAACAAACTTTCACACAATGGTTTTAGCATTTTTTGATAATTCTTTTTTTTTTTTTTTTTTTTTGAGACAGGGTCTCACTGTGTCACCTAGGCTGGAGTGCAGTGGGACAATCATGGGTCACTGCAGCCTTGATCCTCTGGGCTCAAGTGATCCTGCCACCTTGGCCCCGTGAGTAGTTGGGACTACAGGCCCATGCCACCGTGCTTGGCTAATTTTTGTATTTTTTGTAGAGATGAGGTTTAACCATGTTGACCAGGCTGATCTTGAACTCCTGGGCTCAAGTGATCCTCCTGCCTTGACCTCCCAATGTGCTGGGATTACTGGCTTGAGCCACCATGCTTGGCCTTTTTTGAGGATTCTTGCCTAAATCTATTACTATTACAGTAATTGCAAAATGGTTACTCTCTGTCATTCCTTCTACATGTATTAAGTGGCATTCTTCTGTAGAGAAAGTTTTTCTCTTCCTGTCCCTTATTTAATTATTTAGTATCAGTTTGGCTCATTGCAGTCTATCATCTTGCCTAGGGGTTACCACACCTAGATTTTCCCAATAGGAAGCTGAGGCCCAGAGAAGAGGGCAAGGTCACATAAGTGCCAGTGCCTATGTTGACTCCTGGTCTAGTGCTCCTTGCACTGCGTGACATGGCTTGGTACAAACATCAGGGTGGAGAAAAGGCAGGACTGGGCATCTAGATGAAGCCCCAGCCAGCCAGCCTGGAATCTGTGGCTCTATGGTGTCTGAGAGTTTACAGAACACACGGTCATTTCTTTTTTTTTGAGATGGAGTCTCACTCTGTTGCCCAGGCTGGAGTGCAATGGTGCAATCTCGGCTCACTACAACCTCTGCCTTCTGCATTCAAGTGATTCTCCTGCCTCAGCCTCCCGAGTAACTGGGATTACAGGAAACTGCCACCACGCTGGGCTAGTTTTTGTATTTTTTTTTTTTTAGCAGAGACGGGGTTTCACCATGTTGGCCAGGCTGGTCTCAAACTCCTGACCTCAGGTGATCCACACGCCTCAGCCTCCCAAAGTGCTAGGATTACACGCATAAGCCACCGTGCCCAACCAGCACACGGCCACTTCTCCAGTGGGTTTCCATCAGTTCTTGAAACCGTTCTTCTGAACCACTGTGCCTGGGGCACAGCCAAAAGGGAGGTTTGGAGAAGGACCAGACCCCAGATTTTCATGAGTAACTTGGGACAAAATTTGGAAACCATAGGTTTCTGGTTCCAGTGTCATTCCATTACCATGTGCTTCACGTCACCACATCTGTGCACGGTGTGTGCACAGATGTCCATCTCTGGACATCTCTGAGCTCAGTGAAAGGCTGGGCCTGTCTGCCTGCCTTAAAGCCCCTCTGCACATGGTGTGACATTCAGGAGAAACACCAACCCAGCAGCCACAAGGAGAAGCAATTTAAATCTTTAGTTCTTTGAAAATTTCAGGCTGGGCGTGGTGGCTCACGCCTATAATCCCAGCGCTTTGGGAGGCCAAGGCAGGCGGATCACCTGAGGTCAGGAGTTCGAGACCAGTCTGACCAACATGGAGAAACCCTGTCTCTTCTAAAAATACAAAATTAGCCAAGCGTGGTGGTGCACGCCTCTAATCACAGCTACTCTGGAGGCTGAAGGAGGAAAATCTCTTGAACCCGAGAGGCAGAGGTTGCGGTGAGTCGAGATCGTGCCATTGCACTCCAGCCTGGGCAACAAGAGCAAAATTTCGTCTCAAAAAAAAAAAGGAAAGAAAATTTCAAAGGGAGCTCCATTTACAACACGAGGCCCAACTGCTTGATCATTGTTCCAGTTGCTATGGCTGTGTAACAAATCCGAAAACTTAGCTGCTTAAGACAGCATTGCATTAGGCGCAGGGCTCCGGAGTCAGGGACTCTTACAGGACACAGTGGGACTAGCTTGTCTCTGTGACACTGGGGGCATCAGCTGGGAAGAGTCCAGATCTGGAGGTCACTTGGTGGCAGGAATTGTCTGAGGGCATCTGACTCACACATGTGGCAGTCGATGCTAGCTGTCTGTGGGGATCTCATTAGAGCAGACAGCCAAAGAAGATTCTCATGGGTTCTCCTTGTGGCCTCATGGCCCTGCAGCCTCTGGATGAGGGATATAGTGTAGGAATCTTTTAGAACTACAGTCTGCCCCTGCATCCTCCCCATTGGTCTTGTTCAGGGCCTCTTCATTCATCATCCCAAGGTGATGGTGATGTCTCTTCATTTTTCTCCATTTCTGCCTCAGACCTCCTCCAGATGTCTTTAAAACTCAGCCTACTTGTCTGTATTAGAGAAAAGGGGTGGGGGGAAAGGGAGACAAACCAAGCACCTTTTTTTTTTTTTTTTGAGATGGGGTCTCACTCTGTCACCCAGGCTGGAGTGCAGTGGCATGATCTTGGCTCACCACAACCTCCACCCCCCTGCTCAAGTGATTCTCCCACCTCAGCCTCCTGAGTAGCTGGGACTACAGGTGCATGCCACCACTCCTGGCTAATTTTTTGTATTTTTGGTAGAAATGGGGTTTTACCATGTTGGCCAGGCTGGTCTCAAACTCCTAAACTCAAACAATCCATCCACCTTGGCCTCCCAAAATGCTGGGATTACAGGTGTGAGCCAGCACACCCAGCCCCGAACACCTTTTAATAGGAAAATGGATATACTGTGGTGTGTTCACCCAGTGGAATGGGAAATGGCAGTTAGAACGACTCGACTCCTATGTATCAAAAGGATCGATCTCCAAAACAAAAGTTTGGTGGGAAAAAAGCATGTTGTGAAAAGGAACAGACAGGAAGGGTTCTAACCACAGAGCTTGGACTCTGGAGCCTGAGGCCTGAGTTCAAATCTTGCTCTGCCACTTACTAACTGCATGAACTAGGTGAGTTTCTCTGTGTGTCTGCCTCCATTTTCTCATCTGTAAAATGGGCATAATAACAGAACCTAACACTTCAGGTTGCACTGAGGATCCGTGAATGAATATTTGTGAAGTACTTAGAGCAGTGCCTGGTACATGGTAAGCAATAAGTATTAGCGTTAGGTTTAAAATCATGACAAACAATGCCACGTGCCATGATGCATGGATACACACATATATACATGATGAAACTATAAAGCCACTGCAGGCCGAGCACAGTGGCTCACACCTGTAATCCCAGCACTTTGGGAGGCCGAGGTGGGTGGATCACCTGAGGTCAGGAGTTCGAGGCCAGCCTGGCCAACATGGTGAAACCCCATCTCTATTAAAAATAAAAAATTAGCCAGTTGTGGTGGTGGGCACCTGTAATCTCAGCTACTCAGGAGGCTGAGGCAGGAGAATCGCTTGAACCCGGGAGGCAGAGGTTGCAGTGAACCGAGATCACGCCACTGCACTCCAGCCTGGGTAACAAAGTGATACTCCGTCTCAAAAAAAAAAAAAAAAAAAAAACCACTGCATGGAAATGATAACACACCAGACTCAGGCTGATGGTTTCCTTTGCGGCAGAAGAGAAGGAGATACAATCAGGCAGGGATAGACAGAGGGCTTCAGTTTTATCTGTACTTTTTTACTTAAAAATAATTGTGAACAATCATGATGGTGTTTTATTTCCTGTGGCATCTTTTTCAAACACCTCCTCCCGGCACCCCAGCTCTGGCACCCAGATTTGGTAGATTGGCCCGGTTTCCTCTCCCTGGCGTGGTGGTGGAGAATGGGATCAGAATTTGGAGCCAGCAGAGCTGGGTGTGGGTCCTGCTGCTGCCATGTCCTCAGTGAGCAAGGCCGTCTTGCCTTAGAGTTCTGGGGATGATCCAAGATCACCTTTGGGGGCTGCTCTGAGGATTTAGTGAGTGGAGAGTTTTGTGAACTGGGAGGGGCTTGCAAAGGTTAGCTCATTCCACTGCGGGCTGCAGGCATGGCAACTGGCAAGAACAAGCGAGGCCGAGTGGCTGTCACACCACAGAGAGTCGTGGGGACTGTGGTTTGAGGAGGGCGTGCCATGTCTGAAGGGGTGGCTGCTCCTCAGCCCAGCTAATAGGTACCAGGAGGCATTCTGGGCTCAGTGATAGCTCAAGGGAAGCCAGCCACTTGGATTTTTGTGGGAGCATTTCCCTGGCTTTTGCTCTGGTCTGACAAAGCACATGTAGGCCAGTGGCACCCATGGCCACCTCCAAGAGACTCCAGAGGGACAAACTGCTGCGTACCCTTCCTCAAGCCCCCTAGGCAGCACCTCCCTGGGCCCTGCAGTGCCAAGGTCCTCAGATCATGACCTTTGTCCCCGCCCCCACCCCACCCCCAGTGAAGGGGAGTGGGATTTCTACTGGTGTGACGTCAGCTGGCTCCGGGAGAACTTCGACCACACCTACATGGACGAACATGTGCGGATCAGTCACTTCCGGAACCACTATGAGGTGAGCTGGGCAGGCGGGAGGGGACTGTGCCAACCAACTCATGTCACTGGGTGTGGCCATGAGCTGGAGCTGGTACAAGGATCAGAACGGAAAGTGTATTGGAAAAGTGTATTAGAAGTGGGATGCAATGCCAAGTGGGAAGTCTGCGGGCTAGCCCTATGGAGAGCCAAATGGTTTCGGGGTATAGGGATCCAAGGCCTGAGGATTGGAGGTCACAGGCTGGTTGGAGTTTCAGCACCAAGATTTGAGGAGCAAGATGGTTTCAGGGTGCAGGGTCTGAAGGGAGAGGATGCATGAATGATTATGGTGATTTCAGGGTGGAGCCAAGTTGAGAAGTTGGGGTCTAAACATGGGAAGGAGGTTTAGAAGGGACAGGACTGGAGGAGGCAGTGGTGGGAGATTTTTAAAGGTGTAGCTTAGTGGTTGAAAGCATGAATTTTTTTTTTTTTTTTTTTTTTTTTTGGAGACAAAGTCTTGCTCTTGTCCCTCAGGCTGGAGTGCAATGGCACAATCTCAGCTCACCACAACCTCTGCCTCCTGGGTTCAAGCGATTCTTCTGCCTCAGCCTCCCCAGTAGCTGAGTAGCTGAGATTACAGGTGCTCACCACCACACCCGGCTAATTTTTGTATTTTTGTTAGAGACAGGGTTTCATCATGTTGGCCAGGATGGTCTTGAACTTCTGACCTTGTGATCCACCCGCCTCAGCCTCCCAAAGTGCTGGGATTACAGGCGTGAGCCACTGCGCCCGGCCAAAAGCATGAATTTTGGAGTCAAGACAGGCCCTGGTCAAATCCTGGGGCAGTGCAGCACCTTCGTTGGATAGTTCTGAGCAATTGACTTAATCTTTCTAAGTCTCAGTTTCCTCATCTGTGAAGCGGGGATAATTCTTGACTAGCAAGCTCTTTCTGGGTCAGAGTTACTCTTACTGTTGCTATTTTGTGGGCCAAAGCCTGGAGGCTGCAGGGTGGCTGGTGGATGTGTGGGGCTGGGAGGGGAGTGGGGCTGTGAGCAGGAGCTAATGGCCGCCTGTCCTTCCCGCCACCCAGCTGACCCGGAAGAACTACATGGTGAAGAACCTGAAGCGGTTCCGGAAGCAGCTGGAGCGTGAGGCAGGAAAGCTGGAGGCAGCCAAGTGTGACTTCTTCCCCAAAACCTTTGAGATGCCTTGCGAGTACCACCTGTTTGTGGAGGAGTTTCGCAAAAACCCAGGAATCACCTGGATCATGAAGCCTGTGAGTGCCCAGTGCCAGGGGCTGGGTGGGAGGGAATGAGTCCCAGGGGCCAGGGCAGGGATCAGGTGCAGACACTGCCTGGGAATTCAGCCTTAGATGCAGTCTGCCTTCCCGAAGGGCCTGCTTTAGCTCCTCTTCTCTGCAGTGTGTGGACCCAGCAGCTATGACTGCCAGCATACAGTAGGTGCTCAATGAGTGTTTATTGAATGCACAAGTGATGTTTAGGATGCCAGGGCAGGGAATTTGGAACCTGTCTTCCTGACGTGCCAAGTGCTTTACCTGTGTTACCCCAATCCTCATAGTGACCCTCGGGGGAGGGATCAACAGCCCCATTTTAGCAATGAAGAACTTGAGGCTTGCTTATTCAAGCATTCCACAAATACTTACTGAGCATGTACCATGTGCCAGGCACAGACCTAGGTGCTGAAGACACAGCCCTCAGCAAGTCAGCCTGGGTCTGTGCCCTTTTTGCAGGCAGACAATAAGCAAACAAAGGAGACCTATGCAGTTGCAGTTGTGCTGTTATGAAGGAGAATGGTGTCAGGAGAGGGATCCACAGGAGGCTCTTCCTGGCTGGGCAGGCTTCTCTGAAGAAGTGGGAGATTGGACTCTGAGGCCTACCCCCTTATTCAAATACTACTGATACACTTACTAGCTGTGTGGCCTCAGGCAGCTTATGCACCTTCTCTGTGCTCCAGTTTTCCCATCTGCAAAGTGGGATTACTGTAATACCTATCACCTAGTGTTAGGGAACGAAACGAGTTAACACAGGTAAAGCACATAGTAAGTACTCAATAAATGAGAATTGTTATAATAATCAGAATTAGTATTGAGCTGCAACCCGAAGGATGCATACAAGGCTGCCTGGAAAAAAGTAGAGATAGGGAAGAGCATCCTAGGCTGAGGGAACTGCATGTGCAAAGGCTTGGAGGAGGCAGCCTATTGGGGCTCAAAAATCTGAGTGGGGCCGAGCATGGTGGCTCATGCTTATAATCCCAGCACTTTTGAGAGGCCGAGGCAGGTGGATCACCTGAGGTCAGGAGTTCAAGACCAGCCTGGCCAACATGGTGAAACCCCATCTTTACTAAAAATACAAAAATTAGCTGGGTGTGGCGGTGGGTGCCTGTAATCCCAGCTCCTTGGGAGGCAGAGGCAAGAGAATTGCTTGAATCTGGGAGGTGGAGGTTGCAGTAAGCCGAGATTGCCCCACTGCACTCCAGCCTGGGCGACAGAGCAAGACTCCATCTCAAAAAAAAAAAAAGAAAAAGAAACTGAAGAAAGGTGAGGGCAACAGCCCACCTACCAATCACTCAGCCCTTTCTGGTGCCACAACTGTCACTCACCACAAAGCCACATGCCACTGTAGCCTTGAATGGCATCATCAAAGCCGTCTGTTTTCCAGGCCTGAGAATGTTCCAGGCCCCCGGGAGGGAGTAGGAGGGCGGAGGGAGCAGCCCTTTCCTGTGGAGCTGAAGACTGGTGTCTGGTGTTGGCTGATGCAGATTTAGCCAATAACACAGGTGCTTGGAGGGGGAACTGACATGGGGCTGACAAAAAAAATGGATGCTCCCAATGGGCACGAAGCCAGGGTGTACCCAGGCCTCCCAGGTTCTTCCCCTGGCCCATCCTGCCTCTCTGGTGTCCAGGGAAGGCGCAGTGAGGAAGGCCGTGGCTGGAGCAGTAGGGATTAGGCTGATGAGCACAGAGTGCTGTGACCTACCAGGGTGGATTCCAGCTCCCAGCATTATCCTCTCAGACAAATGGTAATTTGTGCTAATTGGGAACAGCACTTGCATATTAAATTGATTCCATTCCCAGCCCACAGCCTTTGTTAGCAGCAGACACAACGGCAGCTACAGCTGTAATTAAGAGGAGGCATCTTGGCTCTGTGTGTCTGTGCGTCTGTGTCCTCTCTCCCAAATTGCGAGGCACCCTGTCTCAGGGGTGGAGAGTGGGCGCTTCTGTGCTTCTAGTCATTTCTGGTGTGGGTTCTAATTCTGTGTCCACTGCTTACAAGCTGTATGACCCTGAGCAGGTCACTCGACCCCCTTAAGTCCCTCTGGGCTCATTTCTTCATCTGTGAAATGGAATTAATGAGTGTGTCTACCTTACAGGGTTGTGAGAGAATACAGTGAAGTTACACACATTCGACACATGAATTTACAAATTATATCAAGGGCTTGGCATTAGGTGCCTGATAACTGACCATTTTCATTGTTATTTCCAAGAGTCCAGGAAACACCATCCCTTTGCTCTGTCCCTGGGAAAGCACTAGATCAGTGTTTCTCAAACCCTACAGTGCCCGTGCAGCATCCAGGGACCTGGTGCAATGCAGAGCCTGATTCACAGGTCTGGGTGGGGCCTGGGAACCTGCATTTCTACCAGCTCCCAGGATATGTCAGTGCTGCTGGTCTGTGCATACACTTTGAGTATCGAGATTGTGGAGCAGCGGTTCTCAAACTTGAGGGTGCAGCAGAATCTCCTGAAGAGCTTTTTCAAGCATCCCGCCCACCCCAGAGTATTTGATTCAGTCAGCCTGGTGGGGGCCTGAGAATTTGCATTTCTAGCAAGTTCCCAGGTATAGTAGTCAGGGTTCTCCAGAGAAAGGAAAGCATTAGAGTGTGCGTGTGCGTGTGTGTGTGTGTGTGTGTGTGTGTGTGTGTTTAAGGAATTGGCTCATACAATATTGTGGGGGTTGGCAAGTCTGAAATCTGCAGGGCAGGCCAGCAGGATGGAACTTCAGGCAGGATTTCTATGTTACAGTTTTGAGGCAGAATTGCTTCTTTTTCAGGAAAACTCAGTTTTTACTCTTAAGCCCTCAACTGATTAAATGAAGCCCCGCCCCATGCTATCAAGGGTGATAACTTAAAATTAATGATTGC
The DNA here is from genome assembly GCF_006542625.1 of Nomascus leucogenys. Classification (NCBI taxonomy): domain Eukaryota; kingdom Metazoa; phylum Chordata; class Mammalia; order Primates; family Hylobatidae; genus Nomascus; species Nomascus leucogenys. The sequence goes on along the minus strand of NC_044393.1, from coordinate 32,028,772 downwards.
AGGCCAGGTGAGTCACTCATGCCTGTAATCTCAGCACTTTGGGAGGCCAAGGTGGGAGGATCGCTTGATCCCAGGAGCTTGAGACCAGCCTGGGCAACATAGCAAGACTTAGTCTCTACAAAAAATACGAAAATATTAGCCGAGTGTGGTGGCATGTGCCTGTACTGCCAGCTACTTTGGGGGCTGAGGTGGGAGGACTGCTTGGGCCTAGGAGGTTGAGGCTGCAGTGAGCCGAGATCATTCTACTGTACTCCAGCCTGGGTGACAGAGTGAGACCCTATCTAAAAAAAAATTAATAATTGTAGATGTTAATCACGTCTACAAAATACCTTCGGAGAAACATCTAGACTAGTATTTGACCAAGCAACTGGGCACCATAGCCTAATCAAGTTGACACATAAAATTAACCATCACGCTGAGTTCTGAGGGTGTTACTGGTCTGAGTACCACAGTTTCTGAGAACTACTGGGTTTGAGTATTAATTCCCGGACCTTATTTGGATTCCTTTCAGGAGGAGAGAGTGTTAAAAACAGAACATTGCCCTAAATTTGGAGAATAGAGGGAGAAGAGTCCCCTGAATCCCTCCACTCTTCCCACAAGGCCTGTCTTTGTGACATGGTTGATCTTTGCCCACCCACAGGCAAAAGTTTTCGCATAGTTGGTGTGGCCCAGCCAGTTACAGGGCAGCCCTCGGGCATCTCCTCTGCATTGTTTTCCTGGTGTCTGCCGAGCCTTCATCTTCCTCATCAGTGGCAGCAGAGCAGCCCAGGACTCAGAAGGGAGCAGGCAGCATCATCCCCTCTACACCACCCTGTGGGGACCCTCTTCCCACCAGGCCAGAGCCCCAGCCCATCTTGGAGCTTTTAGGGGAATATAAGAACAGGCTCTTGGGTCTGGCATTTAAAAGTCCAGTGTAAACATTGCATCACTCTTAACTTTCTTCCTATGGAGGCATTCTCCCCTGCCAGCAGTTCAGGCCGTCAGGGTTGGTGGGGAGGTGGGCAGGACACTGACACAGGTCATGGGACCACTGTGGCTCCAGCCCGCCTCGTGGTGCGGGGAGGCGACCGCTTGGCTGTCAGGGATAGTCAGTCTCTCTGTGTGCCCCCCAAGCTGCTTAGGGACAGGGCCTATCTATCTGCTCACCCTGTGTCCACCAAGCTGGTCTAACACTTCACACACGGCAGCGTGCATTCTTGGCAACCAGGGGGCTGTTCTCAGCCTTGGGGGCCTATTTCCAAACTGCAAGCCAGGAAGAGCCACATTTTAACATTCCATCACAGTAGTTTACCCCAACCAGGGCTTCTCAGAATTTTTCACTGAAGCTTTCTAAGAGTCGGGATGCTTTGCTCAGTAAATAATAGAAAATCCAAATAACAGTAGCTTAAACAAGAGGGTAAGACTTCTGTACTGTTTTTATGCCATGGGCAGTTTTGACATCTGGTGAAATGTGTGGAACCTATCACATAATAGTGGTATTTTTTTAACCACTTCATTGAAACGTAATTGGCATACAAAAAGCTGTGCGTATTTAATGTAGACAGCTTAATGAGTTTGGAGATAAGTATGTACCCATGAAAGAATTGTAGTTTTAAAAACATAAAATACAGTACATTCCATTATAAAAGAAGGCAACTATACTGAAAACCCATTATCAAACTGTGTTAGTCTGGGTTCCCCAAGAAACGGATGCCAAGACAAAAGTAAACAGTTTGGCTGGTGAGAAAAAATGGAGAGGGAGCTAGCAGGTGAGGCTGGGAGAGAAGTCAGGCCTCCAAGGAAGCAAAGAAAGAAGAGAGGGAGGGAGGGAGGAAGGTTGGAAGTTTCTATTGCTGAGCAGCCTTTGGAAAGTTCATCAAGGCCCCTGGGAGGCCTCAGCCAAAGTTGGCTGTCAGGAGTCCCCTGTCTCTCAGGAATGGCCGGTCTTCATATACCCTGGGGCTCAGTCACTGACTGGGAGCAGCCCTAGCAAGACACCCTGGCAAACACAGCTAGACCTCAACTGGAAGCCACTGGCACTCTCAGTCAGTTACTCTGTTGGAGTCCTGCAAGGTGCATTGTCATGGCCACCACACAAGCTATTACAAAATTATTTGTGCTATAGAAATATGTGTGCTTTTCATTAACAATTAAAGAGGATCTAACAGCAGGCCCCACAGCTACCATAATTTCAAAGTCAGGAGGAGCATAAACAATATTTTGAGATATCTGCAACAATTGTAATGTGATGTCGAAATCACTGTGATCTCTTTTGATGGCAAAGTCACGGGCATGGCTAACACTCCTATGATTTGTTGCATTCCTAATAGAAAGAAATGTGAAAATTGGCCGGGTGTGGTGGCGCACGCCTGTAATCCCAGCACTTTGGGAGGCTGAGGCGGGCAGATCACGAGGTCAGGAGATCAAGACCGTCCTAGCTGACACAGTGAAACCCTGTCTCTACTAAAAATACAAAAAGTTGGCCGGGCATGGTGGCAGTCACCTGTAGTCCCAGCTACTTGGGAGGCTGAGGCAGGAGAATGGCGTGAACCCAGGAGGCTGAATTTGCAGTGAGCCGAGATCCCGCCACTGCACTCCAGCCTGGGTGACAAAGCGAGACTCCGTCTCAAAAAAAAAGAAAAGAAATGTGAAAATCTGGTTAGGGGTTAGTGAAAATAAAGATGAAAAAAAAGTTTTTTCATTTAAGTTTACAGACGCTAGGGAATTTTTTTAATGAAGAAAAGCTGACTCCAGGGATGGTTTATTAGGTGGCTTAACAGCCCCACCAATTCCCAGCCCAGCAGGCTGGCCGCTTCTCCTAGTTCCCTCTTCACACCTCCCCTGCCTTGGGAATAAAGGAATGCCCTGGCCTCATGTCCTTTTTGAAGAAGACACGTTTTTCCCAGAAGTCCCTGCAGCAGGCTTCCCCTAGCATCCTGCTGGCCCCTGCCTGAACCAATCACATGGCAATCACCATGAGGGCTCAGACCGCCCCAGAGGGCAGGACCACTGGGAGGAGTTGATCCAAATGGGTTCTGTTGGCAGAGGAGAGGAGGGCATGGCTGCATGGGAGACCACTGGCTGTATTCCACACCTGATGAATGCTGCGTGAGGAATGCAGCACCCAGCGACAGGGCACAGGGTGACAAGGGGACAAGGACTTTGGGTGGCTACAGCTGGCACAAAAAGTTATGGCTCATTCTGATAACCCATTCAAATAGTGTTTTCCAATAAAAAATATATCTTTTTATAAAAAGCATAATATGGCTGGGCACCATGGCTCACGCCTGTAATCCCAGCACTTTGGGATGCTGAGGCGGGTGGATCACATGAGGCCATGAGTTCGAGACCAGCCTGGGCAACATGAAGAAACCCCGTCTCTACAAAAAATATAAACATTAGCCAGGTGTGGTGGTTCCCACCTGCAGTCCCAGCTACTCAGGAGGCTGAGGTGGGAGCAGTGCTTGAGCCCGGAAGGCAGAGGTTGTGGTGGGCTGAGATGGCACCACTGCACTCCAGCCTGGGTGACAAAGCAATACCCTGTCTCAAAGAAAAAAGCATAATATTAAAATATTTATCTCCCAAACCACCAAGTAATAGAGCTGCCCCCAGAAGTAGCAGGGTTTATCATGTGATTCTGTGTATCCCCGGCACTTTTCAAGAGGTATATGAGCCCCAGGTTTGTGTAGCACAGATTTAACTATCTCAGATTTGTCACCTGTTAGCTGGGTGACCTTGAGCAATGTGTTTGCTCTCTGTTCACTGGTTCTCTCGGCTGCAAAATGGGGATAACATTAACGTTTATGTCAAAGGGTGTGTGTTTTTCTTCAAGCTTTAATGAGGTAACGTGTATAAATCATGGCGTCTGGCACAGAGTAAACACCTGGTAAGTATTAGCTGCTGGTATTGCCGTTGTTATGAACCATTCTACTAAAGCTCGTATTCCGGTTATCTATTTCAGAGTAGCAAACCACTCCCAAACATAGTGACTTGAAACAACAATCATGCCTTATTTAGTTCATGAGCCCCCAGCTTGGGCAGCGCTTGACAAGGAAGGCTCATCTATGCTCTAGCATCCACTGAGGGCTGGAGGATCCCCTTCCTAGCTGGCTCACTGGCTGGGCTAGCAAGTAGGTGCTGGCTGTTGGCTGGGAATTCAGCCAGGCTTGTGGGCTGGAAGACTCAGTTGCCTTCCAGGTGGGCCTCTCCCTGTGACCTGGGCTTCCTCACGGGATGGCTGCTGGGTTCTGAGGGCGAACATCCTCAAAGAGAGAGCCAGGCGGAAGCTATATTGCCTTTTATGACCTGGCATTGGAATTCACAAATCACTTCTGCCATAGGCAATTAGTAGAGACGCTTCCAGATTCAAGGGAGGGGACACTGACTTTACCTCTTTACAGGGTTCTGGAGAATATATGGGACTGGAAATATTGTCATGATTGTTTTTGGAAACTCCCATCTGCTGGAGCTAGGTATTAGGTGATTTCCATCTCACCAACCCCGATGTAACACCATGCAGGCGGTTCATCTTTCATTCTTTGGGGTTAGTCCCCTAGGAAGGCACCTCCTGGAACAGTCGTGTCAAGTTACTGACAATGGCCCGAACAATAAAGGCATTTTGTTATCTCACAGAACAAGAAGGCTGAGGGTAGGCAGATCCAGGTTTGGGGATGTGCTCGATGATGCCACTAGAGGCCCAGGCTCCTTCTCTCCACCCACCCTGCATCCTGTGTGCTGGCTTTTTGTCATCAGACTTGTCACCTCAAGGATGTGACATGGCTGCTGCTATCACAGGCATCATCTCCACAGACTGTGGCATTCAAAGAAGGAAGGAAGGAGGCCAGGACATTTCTTCCTGATCCCCTTTCTCCCCAGCTCCTTCTCTAATATTTTTAACAAGGAGAAACATCTTTCCTGGAATCTCTGAGCAAATGTCTCCTTAGGTCTGATTGGCCAAAACTGGTCATGTGGTTTCCACCAACTGCAAGGAAAGCTGGGAAAACCTACATCTGGCCTTTCCAGCCTCCCTCATGAGAGGTGGGCTTTGCTAGCAAGGAAGAAGAGGAAGGAAAGTGGCCATAGGGAAGGCAGCCAACAGGGTTGGGGATAGGGGTTCCTAGATCAAAGCATATAAACCTCAAAAGATACCTTTTAATTGAAACTTAATAAAATATAGAAAAGTAGCCAAATTATAGGGGCACAGTATGAATTTTCACAAAGTGGATCCACTCAAATAACCAGCACCCAGGTCATAAACAGAGCGTTCCTGACCCCTCAGCAGCCCTCTCAGGCCCCCTTCCACCTACTCACAACCCCCCAAGGCACTAAACAGCATAGGTTTGCTTTGTCTGCTTTTGGACTTTATATAATTGGAATCTTATAGGATGACTACCTTGTGTCTGGTTTCTCTCCCTTGACATGTTTTGCAGTTCATTCTGTTGATGTGGGTAATTGTACATTATTAGCTATCATTGTTGTATGCTATTCCATTGATTAAATATTCATCCATTGGGGAGTCTCAGGGTGGAGCTATTATGATAGTGCTGCTGTGGGTGTCTGGGGCCGTGTCCATGGTGACATGTGCAGACATTTCTGTCATGTGGGTCCCTAGGAGAGGAATTGCTGGGACATAGGATAGAGGATGCCTATGTTCAGCTTTAGCAGATGCTGCCAGTTGCCAAACAACGTACTCTCGCACCAGCAGTGTGTGCAAGTTCCAGTTTCTCCACATCCTCAACAATAGTTGGTATTATCTGTCTTTAATTTAACCATTCTCAGGTAGTATGTAGTAGTATCATATTGTGATTTTCATTAGTGTAAGAATTAAAGAAAAGGGAGAGAAACACAAAAGGTGGCTTGCCAATCAAGACAGGTTTATTTTAGAGAAAACAAACCTGAGAGGAGCCTTCTGGCTGAGTTAGGTCAGAGCCACACTCTCTTACATACTAAGAGTTTTTAAGGATTCAGGGTGGGAGAATTTATCAGAGGCTTGGACTGCTTCTGTGTCTCTTTGTTGTGCTTATCTGGGAGGGAGAGTTGTGTGTCTGTTCCCATACATCTTTCTGCAGCTGCAGGCATATCCCCCAATTTGCTTTTAGCTTTCCTATCTTAGTGCACCTGAAGGGAAAGGAATGTGCTTATTAAGATCCATTGTTTTACTGGGGCCCATTGTATGAGGGTGAAGTTTGGCAGTTACCCAAGAGACTTTCCCCCCACCTCCCTCTGTGCCCGAGCTCTTATCTGTGTTTTACTGTCTGCTCTTTCTGTCTGCTTGTAGTTAGAAGAGAAGTGATTTCCTTGGAATGCATGAGGCTAGAAAGAGAGCTGGCACTTAAAGTGGCCACATTTGTCCAAGATGACGAGATGACGGTGCTCTTGTTCTGTCAATTAGCACTTCTCTGTTGGTGAACCCTCTGATGAAGTTGAGTGCCTGTTCTTTTCTTTCTTTTTTTTTTTTTTTAAAGACAGGGTCTCACACTATTGCCCAGGCTGTGCAGTGGTGCAATCCCTGCCCACTGCAGCCCTGATCTCCTGGGCTCAAGTCATCCTTCCACCTCTGCCTCCCAAATAGCTGGTACTACAGGGGTGCACTCTCATACCCAGCTAATTTTTAAAGCTATTTTTAGTAGCAATGAGGTCTCAAGGTCTTACTGCATTGCCTAGGCTTGTCTCGAACTCCTGAGGTTAAATAATCCTCCTACTTCGGCCTTCCAGAGTGCTGGGATTACAGATGTGAGTCACTGTGCCCAACCTATTGTATGTTTACACTGGTAATCTTCTTTCATAAAATGCCTGTTCAAGTCTTTTGCAAGGCCGTGAACTGTTGGAAGCTCCTGATGCACACTGATTAGTTGCTTTCTAAAATTGCTGTGCACATTTGGCTGCCCCTGAGCCATCACCAGTGCTCCATAGAGTTTTTGGCACCCAGTGTTCTGGGCACACACAACCCTGAACCAGGGTGCACAGCATGGCAGGTGGAGCAGGGGCCCTTTGTGCAGTAGACAACCTGTACAACCACACCTGACAGCCCTGCATGCCCCTATCTTGTACAGAGAGCCTCGGGTGGGCCAGGTGGGCCACGCTCAGAGGAGAACAGAAGGAAATGAGAGTTTGCAGTTATGCTGGAGGTAGGATGACTTGGGGGATCTGCTTAGTGGCTGCAAATACCTAAAGGACTCCTCTGGCACCCAGGAATCAGCTTTGTTCTAGGAGGTCCTAGAAGCCAAAGCCAGACTGGCCAGTTTTAGCTCAACACAGGTTAGGCTGTGAACGTTCCATGAGGTCTGGGTTATTCCTTAATGCTCGACATACAGTATGCACTTCATATATACCTTTTGGATGACTACTTAACAAAGCTATCCTGTAACAAAATGGGCTGTGTTTGGCATGGGTGGGGGGAGGTAATGAGCTGCTAGGCACTGTGAGTGTGCAAGGCCAGGTAGGAGGACTGTTGTCCTTCTACAATGCTAGAAGGGGAGTAATGCCTTTGTTGAGGACCACTCCATATGAGATCAAACATTCTCTCAGCCCCTAGACTCTGTGGAGCTATGAATTATCCATGCTGGGGTTCAGTAAAGGCTGGCTGATTTCAGTATTAGCCGAAGCAAACCCTAATTAGGAAGGCAAATTGATTTCCAAAAAAAGATTTGGATGATATGTTCCCAGGACTGTTAGAAATGGCTTTTTAATTGTCTGTTCTTTTGCATTATTCATGCAAATGTACATCTTTATGAGCTAAGTCAGTCTCCCTCTTCCCTTCCCTTCCCTCTCTCCCTCTGCCAGGGTTAGCACCTTCTCTGTTCCAGCCCCTTCAGCTAGCCTTCCTCTGGGGAGAGCTGGGGGCTCATAAGGAAAAAGAGACAGATATGCTGGCGAGAGCTCCCAGCCACGGGGGCCAAGAAGGAACCACGCAGAGCTAAGAGCTGGCTTTCTGCCCCCATCCCATCCCAGGTAGCCCGGTCGCAGGGGAAAGGCATCTTCCTCTTCCGCAGGCTGAAGGACATCATGGACTGGAGGAAGGTGAGCCTGCCTCTTCCCCCTTCCTCCCTGAACCCTCCTCTGACCTTGCCAGCAGGAGGGGCCACTCCTTCCTGCCATCAAAGCTCAGAGGGCTGGTGGAGAAACTCTGCTCACAGGTCTGCCCATTGGAGCAGGGTCTCCAGAGCCAGATTGTCCAGGTTCAAAGCCTGACTTTGCCACTCAATCACTCAATAGCTGTGTGCCCTTGGGCAAGTTACTTCACCTGTCAGTGCCCAGTAAATGGGGATGGTAATTGTACCTGCTGAGGATGCAGTGAGCTAATAAGCAAACACACACACACACACACACATTCTCACACACACCCACACACCCAGCACAGTGCCTGGCACTCAGCGCTCAATGCACATTCTTTATCTGGGCCTCCTGCTCACATGGCTGGGGAGAGTTTGGCTGATTCTTCCTCAGGGCCTAGACTGAGCCTCGGGGGCAGCTCCCTCCCAACCCCAATCCATTCTTGTCCCAAGACACAGTACAGTAGAAATCCTGGTTCAAATCCTGCCTCTCCCACTCAGCAGCTGTGTGGTCTTGGGAAAATGACCGAAGCCCTCTAAACCTGAGCGGTGACGATGGTGCAGGGTGGGTGGGAGGAGCAGGATGGCTAAAATCCTATAGGACCAGCCCCTGCTGTACCAGGAGGCTCACAGCAGTGCTCAATGTCTTGACTCCTCCCATGAAACTGTCAGGGCACTGCAGGGAAGAGCTCAGCAGCCTGGAGGCCCAGCCTGCCTGGAGCACTGTCAGTCCCTCTGGCAGCCACGTGAGTGGAGGTAGGGCTGGGCCCGGGTCCCAGGAAGGCAAGACCTGGCTGCTTCTGTCTTGACACAGCTGAGTGGGGAACAATGGTGGGTGAAGCAGGTCTACCCTGAGAGCCAGTGCTGCCTGCCATTATTGGGGCTGTTGTGTCACCCCATCAAGTGTGTGACCCTTGTCTTTGAGTGAAGGGGACAATAGGTGGGAGAGGCGTTTGCAGCCTGCGAGGTGCTGTGCAGATGCATGAGAGCATTGCTGTCTTCCAGAGCTGGGCTGGCAGGTAGAGAAGGAGCAATGTCCTCGGGGGCCCATGGGTGGTGTAGGCAGCACTGTCCAACAGAACTTTCTAGAGGGATGAAAATGGTGGATATCTGTGCTCTCCAATGCGGTGACCACTAGCCACATGCAGGATGTTGAGCACTTGCCACGTGGCTGGTGTGACTGAGGACTGGATTTATAATTTCATATCCTTTTTAAAAATTGTGGGCTGGTAACAGACACATGAAAAAATGCTCATCATCACTGGCCATCAGAGAAATGCAAATCAAAACCACAATGAGATACCATCTCACACCAGTTAGAATGGCGATCATAAAAGTCAGGAAACAGCAGGTGCTGGAGAGGATGTGGAGAAATAGGAACGCTTTTACACTGTTGGTGGGACTGTAAACTAGTTCAACCATAGTGGAAGTCAGTGTGGCGATTCCTCAGGGATCTAGAACTAGAAATACCATTTGACCCAGCCATCCCATTACTGGGTATATACTCAAAGGATTATAAATCATGCTGCTATGAAGACACATGCACACGTATGTTTACTGGGGCACTATTCACAATAGCAAAGACATGGAACCAACCCAAATGCCCATCAGTGATAGACTGGATTAAGAAAATGTGGCACATATACACCGTGGAATATGATGCTGCCATAAAAAGGATGAGTTCATGTCATTTGTAGGGACATGGATGAAGATGAAAACCATCATTCTCAGCAAACTATCGCAAGGACAGAAAACCAAACACTGCATGTTCTCCCTCATAGGTGGGAACTGAACAGTGAGAACATTTGGACACAGGAAGGGGAACATCACACACTGGGGCCTGTTATGGGGTGGGGGGAGGGGGGAGGGACAGCATTAGGTGATATACCTAATGTAAATGACGAGTTAATGGGTGCAGCACAGCAACATGGCACATGGATACCTATGTAACAAACCTCCACGTTGTGCACATGTACCCTAGAACTTAAAGTATAATTAAAAAAAAAATTGTGGGCTGGGCATGGTGGCTCACACCTGTAATCCCAGCACTTTGGGAGGCTGAGGTGGGCGGATCATTTGAGGTCTAGTTCGAGACCAGCCTGGCCAGCATGGTGAAACCCCGTCTCTACTAAAAATACAAAAATTAACCGTGGTGGCTCTCACCTGTAATCCCAGCTACTTAGGAGGCTGAGGCACAAGAGTTGCTTGAACCCGAGAGGTGGAGGTTGCAGTGAGCCGAGATGGTGCCACTGCACTCCAGCCTGGACAACAGAGCAAGACGCATTCTCAAAAAAAAATTGTGGTAAAATATGTAACATGAAATGTACCATTGTAACCTCTTTTAAGTGTGTGGCTTTGTCACATTACGTGCCTTCACATTGTTGTGCAACCACCACCACCACCGCCGTCCATCTCCAGAATGCTTCATCTTCCCAAACTGAGACTCTGTAACTGTTAAACACAAGCTCCCCATTCCCTCCTCTCCCCAGCCCCTGGCAACCCCCATCTACCTTCTATCTCTAGGAACTTGACTACTCCAGGTACTCATCTAAGTGGAATCAGACAATATTTGTCCTTTTGTGTCTGACTTATTTCACTTAGGCTTATGTCTTCGAATTTCATCCATGTTGTAGCATGTAATTTCATTTACTTTTCATCAAGGTAAATGTAAATGGCGTCTTGCGGTCAGTGACTGCCCTACTGGGCAGCACCAGTCTAGAGGTTAAACACAGGCTCTGGGCCTAGACCGTGTAGGTTCACATCCCAGCAACACTACTGACTGGCTGTGTGACCTTGGACAAGTTACTCTCCCTCTCTGTGCTTCAGCTTCTATTATGTGAAATGGGAATAACATTAGTACTTACCTGATAGGGTTGATTTAAAGATCCAATGAGCTACACAAAGTAGTGTCTAACACAATACCTAGTACACAGGAAATGTTCCATAAATAAATGTTCAATTATTATTATTACAACTAGGACACAAGAAGCTCTGACAACCAGAAAGATGATATTCCCGTGGAGAACTATGTGGCTCAGCGTTACATTGAAAATCCCTACCTGATAGGAGGTGAGATGGCTGTCTCTGCTCCTGCTCTTCCATTGCATGGTCATCAAACAGTCAGTCAACAAGCTTTGACCAGCAGCCTGCCAAGGGCCCAGCCTGACACCAGGCATGAAGGGATGCATGGAAAGAGATGGGTTCTGCAGTCTCCCACCTCCTAGCCGTTGCCTGTACAGTTCCCTCTGCCTGGCATGTCCATTCCACTCCCTTCTTGGTTCAGGAAAATTCTCCTCCTTTAAAAACCAACTTATTCATGCATTTATCCAACAAATATTATAAAGCACCTACTTGGTGGCAGCACTGCCCTGAATACTGGCTGCCCCCCACCCTGCTCTCCTGGAGCTTACACCCGCGATGAGCAGGCTGCAATAAACCAGAATACAAACCACAGGACAGTCCCATGCAGTGCTGGGTGCTATGAAGTCAGTCAAGCAGGGTAATGGGACAGAGAATGACATGGGGGCCAGGAGGTGGACATGTGAGCTGAGACCTGAGTGACCACTGGGAGTCACTGTGGGTAGATTTGGAGGGAGAGGAATGCAGGGAGGAGGAATCGCAAGGGCAAAAGGCCCTGAGGTGGAACCCAGCCTCCTCCCCGCAACCTTGGCGCATTTCCCCAGGTGGGCTAACATCTGCTTTTCTCACTCGGGCTCTGGGAACTACAGGCACATCAGGCATGCCTGACATCACTGCAATAGTGTTAATGCCAGTTGTCTCCTCCCACTGTCCTCTGGCAATTACCTTCCCCAGGGGGCAGCCCCAGGCCACTTCTCTCTCCCCCATAGTGACCCCATCCTGTCTGTGGCTTAAACACCACCCAAAGGCCAGTGACTCCCAGCTCTCTGTCCCCAGCCGAGACCTTGCCCCTGAACCCCAGATCCTTATGTCCAGCAGCCTGTGACATCTGTCTTGGGCATCTGCCAACCACTCAAACCCAACACATCCCAAATACTGCCCTCCCATCCCTCCACCATGCCTCAGCTTCTCCACTGAGGACACAGCTAGAAGCCAGGAGCCATTCTGGGTGTGTCTCCCTTCCCCCGCCACATCTGGTTCTCACCAAGCTCCCACAAGCTCTTTAATCTGTCTGGCCACTCCTCTCACCTCCACCCCGGGCCTGGCCACCATCCTCTTCCTCCGAGACAACCACGCCCGCCCCCTCACTGGTGTCTGCCGCTGCTCTGCCCACTTCACTCCACCCCAATGTGGCAGCCAGAGGGAGGAGACACCCTTCCGTGGCTTCCCATGGATTGTGAGACAAAACCCCAAAACTGCATGGGACCTGACCTCTGCCAGCCTAACTGACCTCATCTCCTTCCACTCTGCCCTTGGCCCAAGCTCTTTCCCCGTCCAGACTGTTCTTGCAGTTCCTTTTGCCCAAGGTCCTGCACCACTCTGGGCTGGGCAGGCACCTTCTCTCCATGAAGGTCACCACTCTCCATGGGGGTCTTTGGCCACGGAGTTTCAAGACTTTCCCCCAAGTTGACCCCCACGCACCCCTCCCCCACCTCCCATTATTCTCTCTTTATACCTTGTGCAGTTTTTTTGTTGTTTTTTTGAGACCATGTCTTGCTCTGTCACCCAGGCTGGAGTGCAGTGTCACGATCATAGCTCATGCAGCCTCCATCTCCTGGGCTCAAGCGATCCTCCTGCCTCAATCTCCAGAGTAGCCGAGACTACAGATGTGCACCACCATGCGAGGCTAATTTTTTTGTAGGCACAGAGTCTCACTATGTTGCTTAGGCTGGTCTTGGATTCCTGGCCTCAAGCGATCCTCCTGCCTCAGCCTCCCAAAGTGTTGGGATCACAGGCATGAGGCACTGTGCCTAGCCGCTTGTGTAGTTTCAGCGGGAGCTTCGTGAAGGCGGGGTTTCCTCTCTATCCACTGCTATTTTCCCAAAACCTAGCACAATGTCTGACGATCAATATTTGTTGCACAAATTAATTCTTTCCTTGCCTGACAGGCCGCAAGTTTGACCTGCGTGTCTATGTGCTGGTGATGTCGGTGAGTAACGAAGGTGGGGGCCCTCCTCCAGCAGGGGTTAAAGGGTGGCTAGACTAGGGAGATGGGGGGAAGAGGCCTGGGGGCAGCTTGTGTGAGCTTGTCTGGTTTTATCTCTCCCTGGCAGATCCCCGAGGGTCATCTAGGGATAGGGTGGGGGCAGGGAGACTTGTCTGAGGTTTACCATCTTATATGCCCCAAAATCTAGATTTGCCCTCTCTCTGCCCTTCCTTATTCATTCGGTCATCCACAGCAGACATTTATTGAGCACCTACTAAGTACCAAGCCCTGGCACTTAGCAGGTTTTATCTCATTCAGGCCTCCTAATAACCCAGAGAGGCAGGTTCTATTATTATCCTCCCTTTATAATGAGAGAACAGATACAGAGGTTGTGAACCTTGCCCAAGGTCACGCAGTTGGTGAGCAGCAGAGCTGGCATTCAAATCCAGGCAGCCTGGTCTCAGAGCCGACTCTCTTAACCAGGGAGTGGCTATATTCCCTCCACCCATTCATTCCTTCATCCAGCCAATGTTCAAATCTTTTTGCTGGGCACAGGATACAGGAGTGTCCAAGACAGACTCCACCCCTGTCCTCCTGGACTTCACCTTCATTTTATTTCCTTCTGTATCCCCCTCCACCTGGGGAAAGGAGGGGATAGAATCAAAGAAGCCTGGTGTAAAAGCAGGTGCCTGAAGGATTATTTGGGAAAGACATAAGGGCACTCCGGGTGGAGGAAACGATAGGTGCAAGAGCTAGGCGGTGTGAGAGTGCTTATATATATTCCCTTTCCCTTCTCTCTCTCTGTTCCCACCTCTGCCTTAGTACATCCCACTGCGGGCCTGGCTCTACCGGGATGGCTTTGCCCGATTCTCCAACACCCGCTTCACGCTGAATAGCATTGATGACCAGTGTATCCTGGGATCCTGCCTAACCACCCCCGACACACCTACCCCTTCCCACACTCTGGCCAGTCCCAAGTGAACTCCTTTGTCCCACAGGTGTTTGCTGAATGCCTGCTGTGGTCTGGGCGTGGGAGACAGTATATGAGATAGGTCTGGTCCCTTCCCTCTGGGAGCTTCCAGTTTTGTGGGGGTGATTCCATGGGAGAGGCCAACTCTGCTCAGAGCAGCTCACCGCAAACTGCTCTTCCTGATGATAGTTTTGGTGCTAGGCCTAACATTCACATCTACTTATATTCCTAGGGTCGGACAGTTTTAGCCCCTTTGGAGAACATTTGCATCCTTTTATGTGCCTCTTTCTTCAGTGCCTAGTCATTGGCTCACTCATTCATTCAAGTACAATGCTATTTTCACCCATCTGATTGGCAGAAACCAAAACTTTAATAACACACTGTCCTGGTGAGGCTGGGAGAATACATATGTTGCTGGCGGGATTGTAAATTGATTGGTATGACTCCTTTGAAGACAATCTGGTAAAGATCTGTTAAAAGACAAATGCACATGCCCTGTGACCCAGCAATTCCCCTTCTGGGATTTTATCATCTTACAAGCATATCTGCAGTATAGGACAAGACAGGCTTCAAGGTCATTCACTGCACAGCCTTGTTTGTGAGAGAAAAAAAATAGGGAACATTGAAATGAATGGCTCCTTTATACAGTGGAATACTATGAAGCTGTTAAAAAGGAATGGGGAAAGTGCTTTAGGTACTGATAGGAAACAATTTCCGAGATATATTGTTAATTGGGAAAAAAAACAAAGTATATCTAGAACAGTATTTGAAAGTATGTTCTCGTTCATGTTAAAAATTATATCTGGTCAGATGTGGTGGCTCACACCTGTAATTCCAGCACTTTGGAGGCTGAGGCAGAAGGATCACTTGAGGCCAGGAGTTCAAGACCAGCCTGGGCAACATAGTGAGCTCCTGTCTCTGAAAAAAATAAAAATAAAAATAAATTAGCCAGATGTGGTGTCACATGCCTGTACTCCCAGCTACTCAGGAGGCTGAGGTGGGAGGATCACTTGAGCCCAGGAGTTCCAGGCTGCAGTGAGCTGTGATTTTGCCCCTGTATGCCAGTCTGGGTGACAGAGCAAGACTGTATCTCAAAAAAAAATTATATATCTCTCTCTGTCTATATATATATGTTTGCTTATCTGTACATAGACATCTCTGGAAGAACAGACAAGAAGCTGGGTGCAGCGGCTCACACCTGTAATCCCAGCACTTTGGGAGGCCAAGGCAGGTGGATCACCTGAGGTCAAGAGTTGGAGACCAGTCTGACCAACATGGTGAAACCCCATTTCCACTAAAAATACAAAATTAGTTGGGCATTGTGGCACCTGCCTGTAATCCTAGCTACTAGGGAGGCTGAGGCATGAGAATCCCTTGAACCTGGGAGGCAGAGTTTGCAGTGAACCAACATCACGCCATTGCACTCCAGCCTGGGTGACAGAGCAAGAATCTTGTCTCAAAAAAAAAAAAAAAGAAAAGAAACTGGAAATCTGGAAATAGATGTTGCCTTTGGGAAGAGAAATGTGAGTGGATACAGAGGTAGAAAGGAGATGTTTCCTTACATACATTTTGTGCATTTTAACTTTTGAGCCATGTGAATGTATTATCTGGTCAAAATAGACACATCAGAAGAAGTTTTAAAGATCTTTAGGCCTGAGCCTCAAAAGAAAAGAGGTAGACAATCCAGCAATATTTAGGAGGCAAATGGGCGGGACCAGATGACTTGCACATGGGAAAGATGGAAATGGGGGTGACGCTCCTCAGCTTCGGGTGTGGACAACCCAGCCAGTGCTTTTAGCCCATTTGCATCTCTCTGCGTTAATTTCCCCCATTCAGTTGAGTATGTGTCCAAGGTGTTGCATGTGCATTGCCTGCGTGTGAAACTGCGATTAGACCTTTCTGAGTATTTTTTGCAATTTGTTTTTTTCTATTTTGCCAACGTCAGCACTTCCAGTACGTTCATTTTATTTCGTAATTCTAACAAGCATTTATCATATGCGAGTCATCGAGTTTAGTTTAATTGCCACCTACTTTTTTTTTTTAACTAAAGTTAAATAATACGTGTAAAGCACTTAGAACAGTGGCTGGCCCAGAGTGACCTCTCAGTAAATGTTAGTGGTCCTCCTCTCCCACTTAAAAATGTTTGCACAGCTCTGGGCATCATGGGGACTTTTTAAACAAATCAAGCCCTCTCCCAGGGCTAGTTTCTAGTTAATGAGGCTTTGCTGTTTTCACAGTGAGTAAATACACATTTTCCACCCCTTCTTTTATATTGTTTTAAATTTTTAATCTTGAAATATTAATAGAAAATAATTTTCTATAAATAGAAAACCTCAGGAAAGACTATAACAACCCATGCATTTACCATCCAGATTTAACAGATTAATATTTTATCATATTCGCATCAGATATTACATACCAACTTTTAAAATAATTTTGGATCACAAAATAATAAACATTTTTAACCTGACTTTATTATATATAATATATATAGTTTATACATAATTATTCAAATATGTATTTGCATATAGTATATCTATACATACACAATACAAAAATATTCATTGAAACACTGTATATAATAGTATACAGTCATCACCATTGATCCCTTAAATCTCCCTTGAGGGATGGTGAAATGAATGATAAAGCATCTATGTGATGTTGTGCATCTGTTGAAAGCAATGAGATAGGTCGAAATATCATGACATAGAAAGGTATCTAAAACGGATGATTAAGTGAAAAACAAAATGTAAGATGGAGGACCTGGTATATTCATGTTCCCATTTTTGCCTTTAAGGAAGAATGTTTCTGTTTAAGAAAAAGTATGAAACGATGTTCATGATTCACTAATCTATCTTACTGATTGATTGATTGACAGTTTCCCTGTCTGTTGCCTCCGATTGAGTACAGTGGCGGGATCACAGCTCTTTGCAGCCTTGAACTCCTGGGCTCAAGTGAACCTCCCACCTCAGCCTCCTGTGTAGCTGAGACCACAGGCACATGCCACTATGCCTGGCTAACTTGTTTCTTGTAGCAATGAGTTCTCGCTATGTTGCCCAGGCTGGTCTCAAACTCCTAGGCTCAAGAGTGTGACCTTGATTCAACAGTTTGAATCCTCCCACCTTGATCTTCCAAGGTGCTGGGATTACAGGCATGAGCCACCGTGCCCAGCCTCACTAATCTATTAACTCTGAAAACTGCAGAGAATTAGAATCAGGTCAGGAAACATTTATTTTAAACTTTATACAGGTCTATTATGAATTGTTTCTACAATGGATAGGCCTTTAATAATAAAATAATAAAATATTGAAAGGATATAGTTTTATAATAAAAGTGGTATAGCTCATGAAAATCAAATCAGAAAATTCAGAACAGTACAAAAAGGAAGAGAAACCTTCTCTAGGCATATTTTCTAGCAAAAACTTCTTACTATTTTTGTGTATTTCCTCCCAGGCTCATTTGTAGGGAATTTTGTTGTCATTCACCTTTTATATATAAATGATCCCACTGTATAAATATAATCTTTTCTTGCACTAAACATTATCAGCAGTATTTTCCTTGTAGACTTTTTTTTTTCATTAACAAAAATATTCCACTGAGTAGGTTTCCTGGTTTTCTAATCCCCCATGCTGCAGGCATTTGGAAAGTATTCAATTTCTTGCTATAGTGACACATAATGCTGCAAAGGAACATATTTCTTCATAAACCTTTTACAGCATTTAAGATTTTTCCTTTGGATGGTGTCACAAAGGTGTAAATACTGAGTCAAGCCCATCTGGCCAGATTGCTTCCCAGAAGAGTCCTTTTATCTTTTTACCCTCGCTGGGCGTGGTGGCTCACGCCTGTAATCCTAGCACTTTGGGAGGCTGAGGCAGTCAGATCACTTGAGGTCAGGAGTTCGAGACCAGCCTGGCCAACATGGTGAAACCTGATCTCTACTAAAAATACAAAAATTAGCCAGGCGTGGTGGCAGGCGCCTGTAATCCCAGCTACTCGGGAGGCTGAGGCAGGAGAATCGCTTGAACCCGGGAGGTGGAGGTTGCAGTGAGCCGAGATGGTGCCACTGCACTCCAGCCTGGGCAACAGAGCAAGACTCTGTCTCAAAAATAAATAAATAAATAAAAATAAAATATTTTTACGCTCCTATTGACTGGTCCATTTCATCCCAACTCCCCAGTCCTGGGGACAATTGTTTTAAACAGCCATTTCTGAAATGACTGGGCACATCTAGGTGAAGCAGATAGGGGAATTCATTATATGATTCTTGCAAATATTCTGTGAGTTTTGAAGTTTTCAAAATGAAAAGATTTTTTAAATGCCACTGACTTGATGAGGAAGCAGAGTTTTGCCTTAGAATTAGCATTTCTTGGCCGGGCGTGGTGGCTCACGCTTGTAATCCCAGCACTTTGGGAGGCCGAGGCAGGCGGATCACGAGGTCAGGAGATCGAGACCACGGTGAAACCCTGTCTCTACTAAAAATACAAAAAATTAGCCGGGCATGGTGGCGGGCGCCTGTAGTCCCAGCTACTCGGAGAGGCTGAGGCAGGAGAATGGCGTGAACCCGGGAGGCAGAGCTTGCAGTGAGCCGAGATTGCGCCACTGCACTCCAGCCTGGGCGACAGAGCGAGACTCCGTCTCAAAAAAAAAAAAAAAAAGAATTAGCGTTTCTTCCAATTTTCATTTTCCCCCATTTGCATGCCTTTGAAATTATGTATCTTCTATTACTAGGAACTTTGAGCTTTTTCCCAGATGGGGTCCTACTAGCTTTATTTTCTCTTTTATGTTTGTCCATATCCTTTACTTAGTAAATAAACAGTCATACTTTTTATTGTTAATTCATGTGGGATTTTCATGTGACAGAAACAGACTATTGCATTTGCTACACATCCTTTCTGTGGTCACTGATTTTTTAATTTTTGTATTGACATCTGTTCATTTTTATTTTCAGATGCTTGACGGCTTACCTGTCCATTGGTTTCCTCTGTGATTTTTACCATCATTTCTAAACTAAGAAGTCTTTTTCTCCTAAAGATTTCACAGTGAATCAGTTCTGTTTCTCTGTGGATTTACTTTGATTGTATGTTTACTCTGCTACTTGACCATTGGTCCATTGAGACCTGGTTTTAGGTTCCTCTCTAGAGATGGGAGGCTCTGAGGTTGGCTGACCCATCTCTCACCCCTTTCTTTTAGCCTCTGCTTCTCCTCTGCTCCTAAGGAGGCCTGCTGTCTCCTCCACAGCAGGCAGGAGCAGTGTGTGAAGTGTGAAGTTCTGGGAGCCGTGCTTCCTTCATCTGAAGAGAGCTATTCCCCCTCTTCAGCCAGTAACTTACTTTGCCCCAGCATCCTCTTTTCCTTTTTTTTTTTTCGAGACAGAGTCTTGCTCTGTTGCCCAGGCTGGAGTGCAGTGGCACAGTCACGGTTCACTACAGCCTCCATCTCCTGGGCTGAAGCGATCTTCCTACCTCAGCCTCCCTTGTAGCTGGGACCACAGGCACGCACCACCATGCCCAGCTAATTTTTAAATTTTTTGTAGAGACTGGTCTCACTATGTTGCCCAGGCTGGTCTCAAACTCCTGGGCTCAAGCAATCCTCCTGCCTTGCCCTTCCAAAGTGCTGGGATTACAGGCATGAGCCACTGCACCTGGCCTTCTCTTCTCCTATTTTTTATAGCAGCTTTATTTGGCCATAATATCTTCATATATTGAGATATATATTGAGATGTATATTGAGCTTTACTGAGATATAATTCACATATCATACAATTTACCCAGTTAAAGCATGCAATGAAATGGCTTTTATCGTATCCACACAACCATTACCACAATCAGTTTTAGAAAATTTCTTTTTTTTGAAACAGGGTCTCCCTATATTGTTTATGCTGGTCTCGAACACATGGGCTCAAATGATCCTCCCACTTCAGCCTCCTGAGTAGTGGATACTATAGGCATGAGCCACCATGCCCAGCTATTTTAGAACATTTTTGTCATCTCCCCAAAGAAATTCCATACCCATTACCCGTCATCCCCTATTCCTCCCTAGACTCCTCTCCCAGGCCTTTGCAGCCACTTACTGTCTCTGTGGATTTGCCTATTTTGGACATTTCATATAAATGGAGTCATACACTACGCAGTCTTTTGCATCTGACTTCTTTCACTTGGCTTGTTTCTAAGGTTCTTCTATGTTGTAGCATGGATCAGTACTTCATATTTCTTTTTGTTTGTTTTTTTGAGACCAAGTTTTGCTCTTGTTGCCCAGGCTGGAGTGCAGTGGCACCATCTTGGCTCACTGCAACCTGTGCCTCCTGGGTTTAAATGATTCTCCTGCCTCAGCCTCCCAAGTAGCTGGGATTACAGGTGCCTGCCACCATGCCCGGCTAATTTTTTTGTATTTTTAGTAGAGATAGGGTTTCATCATGTTGGCCAGGCTGGTCTTGAACTCCTGACCTCGGGAGATCCACCCGTCTCAGCCCCCCAAAGTGCTGGGATTACAGGCATGAGCCACTGTGCCTGGCCTTTCATATTTCTTTATTGCCAAATAATATTCCTTGTATAGATATATCACACTTAGTAAAATGGGTATACCATTTTATCCATTGATGTTGTTTCTACTTTTTGGCTATTATGAAAAATGCTGCTATAAAAATTTCATGTACAAGTTTTTGTGTGGACATATGTTTTCATTTCTTTTTCTTTTTCTTTTTTGAGACAGAGTCTCGCTCGGTCCCCCAGGCTGGAGTGCAGTGGTGCAGTCTTGGCTCACTGCAACCTCTGCCTCCCAGGTTCAAGTGATTCTCATGCCTCAGCCTCCTGAGTAGCTGAGACTACAGGCATGCGCCACCACACCTAATTTTTGTATTTTTAGTAGAGATGAGGTTTTGCCATGTTGGCCAGGCTGGTCGCAAACTCCTGACCTCAAGTGATCCACCTGCCTCGGCCTCCCAAAGTGCTGGGATTACAGGCATGAGCCACCGCGCCCAGCCTGTTTCCATTTCTCTTGAGTATATATCTAGGAGTGGATTTGCTGGTCACATAATAATTCTATGTTTAACTTTTTGAGGAACCTGTAAACTGTTTTCCAAGGTGCTGTATGATTTTACATTTCCACTAGTATTGTTTGAGGGTTGCAATTTCTTTATATCCTCGTCAACACTTGTTATTTTGTATTTTTTGAGACAAGTTCTTGCTCTGTTGCCCAGGCTGGAGTGCAGTGGTGTGATCTGGGCTCACTGCAGCCTCGACTTCCCCGGGCTCAAATGATCCTCCCACCTCAGTCCCTCAAGTAGCTGGGACTATAGATGCTTGCTTCCTCACCTGGCTAATTTTCGTATTTTGTGTACATACAGGGTTTCACCCTGTTGCCCAGGCTGGTCTTGAACTCCTGGACTCAAGTGACCTGCCTGCCTTGACCTCCCAAAGTGCTAGGATTACAGGCGTGGCCACCATGCCTGGCCAATACTTGCTATTATCCGTCTTTTTCATTTATAGCCCTCCTAGTGGATGTGCAGTGGTTTTGATTGGCATTTCCCTGATGACTAATTATACTGAGCACCTTTTATGTGCTTGTGGCCACTTATAAATCTCTTCAAATCCTTTGCCCATTCTTAAATTGGATTATCTTTTTATTGTTGAGTTATAAGAATCCTGTATGTATTCTGGATACTAGTCCGTTATTAGATACATTATTTACAAATATTTTTTCTCATTCTGTGGGTTTTCTTTTACTTTTTGATAATTTCCATTGAAGCACAGAAGTTTTTAATTTCGATAAAGTTGAATTTATCTATTTTTTCTTTTGCCACCTGTGCTTTTGGTGTTATATCTAAGAAGATCTGCCTACTCAAGGTCACAGTGACGTATTCCTCTATTTTTCTCTACGAATTTCATAGTTTTGCCTCTTACATTTAGGTCTGTGGTCCATTCAAAATTCATTTTTGGGCTGGGCGCAGTGGCTCATGTCTGTAATCCCAGCACTTTGGGAGGCCAAGGCAGGTGGATTGCTTGAGGTCGGGAATTTGAGACCAGCCTGGGCAACATGTTGAAACCCTGTCTCTGCAAAAAATACATAAAAAATTTGGGCCAGGCATTATGCCTGTAATCCCAGTACTTTGGGAGGCTGAGGCAGGTGGATCACCTGAGGTCAGGAGTTCCAGACCAGCCTGGCCAACATGGTGAGACCCTGTTTCTACTAAAAATACAAAAACTAGCCGGGCGTGGTGGTGCTTGCCTGTAGTCCCAGCTACTCGGGAGGCTTAGGCAGGAGAATCGTTTGAATCCGGGAGGCAGAGGTTGCAGTGAGATGAGATGGCACCACTGCACTCCAGCCTGGGTGACAGAGCAAGACCCTGTCTCAAAAAAAAAAAAAAAGCTCTAAAGATAGACGTCTAGGAAAAAGATGCTAAAGAGGATACTCACCTTCTCCAGAGAGGCTGAAACCACCCTACTCTGTTCAATACACCACAAACTGGAAGAACCGTACATTTAGGGGAATTAGACTTGGAGTCAGAGACCTAGAACCTCTACCTACCCATCTGAGAAATGCCCCAAGTAAGTCCTGGGGAAAGTCAGGTCTTATGGTCATTTCACGAGGTTTGGTACTGGGTGTGGTGGCTCACACCTGTACTCCCAGCATTCTGGAGGCCAAGGCAGGTGGATTACTTGAGGTCAGGAGTTTGAGATTGGCCTGGCCAACATGGTGAAACCCCATCTCTACTAAAAATACAAAAATCAGCCGGGCATGGTGTCGGGCACCTGTAATCCCCGCTACTTAGAAGGCTGAGGGAGGAGAATTGCTTGAGCTCGGGAGGCAGAGGTTGTAGTGAGCTGAGATTGCGCCACTGCACTCCAGTCTGGGCAAAAGACTATGTCTCAAAACAAACAAACAAACAAACAACGAGGTTTGGGGAAGCCATCCTGCTTAGCTGTGGGGTGAAGATGTTGAGGAAGGGGTATTCTGAATGGTGGTCACTTAACTTCTCTGAGCCTCCATGGTCTCATCTGTGAGATGGGAATAATTTGGGGAACAAATGAGATAATGTGTGTAAACATGCTCTGTAAGCTGCAAAGTGCTGCTGATGTCACTGGTAGTGACGATGGTGATGGTACTGAGAGGCCAAATCTCAGGGCTGGGCCTTCCAAGGCCACCCTGACCCTATCCCAGTGCTGGATCCCTTTGCCAATATTCCTACAAAGTGGCTGCCCAGCCTGGACCCCTCTAGTGACGGACAGCCTAGTGTGTCCTGAGATGGTTGTTCTGTATTTGGATCTCTACTTGTTAGAACCACTCCTCTTGAATTAAAAAAAAAAAATCATAATATAACACAAAGGTTAAAAAAGAAAAGAAAAGAAAAACCGTAGTATAATAGCAGCTATGCCAGGCACTGGAAGAGGCACAGTATTTAACCTTTTGAAAAATCCTGTGAGGTCAATATACTGCTATGTACCCCCATTACAAGGTGGGGAAATAGGCCCAGGGAAGTGAAATGGCTTTTCAGGAGCCCACAGCCAGGAAGGATGCAGGCAGGATTTGAATCCAGGCCCATCTGACTCCAAAGCTCCCACACACACAACCATGGAGCTATTTCGTAGCCTTCCCCATCAATTCCCAAGCAAGGTCTCAGTTCAGTCCTGGGGACTTCGTGGCGCAGGGCTCACCCTTTTTGTTCACACTGACCCTTGACCACCACCCTCTCCCAGATGTTCACCTCACCAACGTGGCTGTGCAAAAAACATCTCCTGACTACCACCCAAAGAAGGTGAGGAAGCCGGGCTCGGCTCTGCACGGGTACAGCCCTCTGGGGCCAGGTCGGGGTGGGGAGGGTGGAGTGGCAAGGAGCCCAGGACAGGCCTGTCTGAGCCTGTGTTCACCAGTGAGGCAGGCCTGCCCATCCCACTTGCAGGGCTCAGGGTGGGACTACAAATGGAGGCCCACATATCGTGTGTCTCAGTATTTAAAAGTTGCAAATCACACTAACACACACCTAAACAAAATATGTCCTATCCTCCTACCTTGACAGATATCTTCTATTGGTCAATGGATTAATCGATTAATGTAATGTATCATACAGATATATTTTATCTTTCTATCTATGTAAAATAACCTGCAAGGCCAGGTTCAAATACAGAATTCTCAGACTTCTCAGAGTCAAGGGCCAGATCAAGGGGACACAGGAGAGCAGGTCCCCAGCTCACACCTGTTCCCTTCTCTTCCCTCCCCAGCTCCATCCCACACAGTGGGGCCCTTGTGCATACACACCCCTGAAAATGGCAGCCTGTTGGTCACTCCTTGGCCTTGGGATGCACACATGGTCAGTGTGGTCTGTCCTCAGCAAGTCAGCCTCAGGAAAGGGGCCTACAACAGGCCATGTGGGCAGGGACTTCTGGGGTCCTGCATAGCCAGTCCTCTTAGACATGAAGAATTTTTGCCCCTCAAAGAGGGGCACACCTGGGGTCATCCTAATTATAGGGCTCAGGGCTGGGCCCCTCTTGCCCAGGTCTAAGGGAAACACAGAGCAATTCTGTAGGGGTCCTAGCAGGCCAGGTCCTGACTAACTGAGGCTCCTCTCTTGACCCGGCTGCCCGGGGCCCAGGGCTGCAAGTGGATGCTGCAGCGCTTCCGGCAGTACCTGGCATCCAAACACGGGCCCGAGGCAGTGGAGACGCTCTTCAGGGACATCGACAACATCTTTGTCAAAAGCCTGCAGAGTGTGCAGAAGGTGATCATCAGTGACAAGCACTGCTTCGAGCTGTACGGCTATGACATACTCATCGACCAGGACCTCAAGCCGTAAGTGGGTGGGTGGGAGAGCCAGGAGGTCATAGTTTGCATACTCGGCACCCAGACTGCCCAGGTTTGAATCCCAGCTCTGCCAATTCCTAATTGTATAAGCTTGTGCACACTTACATTTTCTGTGCCTCAGTTTGCCCATTTGTAAATGGGGTTGGTCATGACAGGATCTATCCATAGGTCATTATAGGATGGTTATGAGGAAGTAGTGAGATATAGTCTGTAGAGCACTGAGGACCGAGCCTGGCACTGGGAGGCCTTTCCTGATCATCTGCTGAGTCAGGAATTCTCCCCTATACCAAGCAAGAAACTTCCCCTCTGTAAGTCTTGGAGCTTTGAAGATGCAAAGCACCATATAATGGAATATTGTTACAATGTCGATCTCTGCCAAGACTTTAATCCACTCCCAAGATGCCCGTGGATGAGGTTGAGCTGACGAATAGAACAAGCTGGACCTGGCAGGGACCACCATGATGGCCACACATGATGCAAGAGGACACAGAAGCCCAATGAGGGTCAGGGAGCTTGAGGTCATGTAGCAAGTCAAGGGCAAAGCCAGGCCCAGGGCCCAAGGACCTGGGCTGAGCTGCTCCCCACCAGCACTGCCAGCTCCAGGAGCCAACCCCCTATTCAGGGTCACCATGTAAGTGTTGAGGGGCTTTCTAAGCCAGGAGGAGGAGCCCTAGAGCAAGACCTAAGTCAGGCCCTCGCTCAAGGGAAACAGGGTCCTGGGACCAGCAGGTCTCTCTCCTTTGTCCCCTGCAGCAGGATGTAACTGCTGGCATTAAGGTGGACCTGGTGCGGGAATAAGCCCTGGCCCGTGCTTGGACACCAGCAACTGCAGGAAGCACTGGAGCATCCACTTGCAGCCCTGGGGCCTGGGTAGTCAGGCTGGGGGAGGGACCTCAGTTAATTGCCACCCGGCCTGCTGAGACCCCTAAACAACTGCCCTCAGCGCTGCCCTTAGGCCTGGACAAGAGGGGTCCAGCCCTGAGTGTTGTGATTAGGATGACTCCGGCTGTGCCCGCTGTGTGGGCAAAAATTCTGCAGGTCCAAGAGGACTGGCTGCACAGGACCCCAGGTGGCTATGTCACCCCTCAGAGCTTCAGTTTCCTCATTTGTAAAATGGGAAACACCATGTCTACCTCTCCAAGTTGTTAGAGTAATTTTTGCTGAAGAGTGGAAAGGGGCTTGGTCTCCCACAGACCTGCTGGGTGAGCCCTTCCCTCTCTGGGCCCCAGCTTCCTCTCTGTAAAAGGATGGGGTTGAACAAGATAAGAGGTGGCTAGTGGGAGGACTTTGGGCTGCTTTTGGCCTGCAGATACTTTGAATTTGGCCTTTAGACTGTTTTTGTTTTTAATTTTAATTTATTGACAGGCTCTAAAATTTGGAAGATGTTTACATAAAAATCAGAATTACCAAGTACAGTGACTCAAGCACCTATAATAATAATACCAACTACTCAGGAGGCTGAGGCAGGAGGATGACTTGAGGCCAGGGGTTCAAGGCTGCAGAGAGCTAAGATTGCACCACTGCTCTCTAGCCTGAGTGACAGAGCCAGATTCTGACTCTTTTAAAAAAAAATGTCAATTTTTGGCTTTTCTGGAAAAATCAGGTGATCTCGCAATTCTGGACTCACATTCCCACAGGGCAGCACTCTCCTGGGGCTGGCCACAGCCACCCCTTTAGACTTGGAATGCCCTCTCCAGCTCACCACAGTCTCTACCCCTCCCCACTGCTTCCCAACCCCTGACACAGCAGGTTGGGTGCCACCTACAGTGTGCAAATTTTCACTAAGAAAGGGAAGTTTTTCTTGCATTCACATCTCTGTTGGAAGAAGGGAAAACAGTAACACCACGAAAGCACCATAATCATTCCTATGCCAGCTTTCTACATTTGAGTTACCTTTCTTCAAAGTGGAAAGGTGGCTCACGCCTGTAATTCCAGCACTTTAGGAGGCTGAGGCGGGTGGATCATCTGAGGTCAGGAGTTTGAGACCAGCTTGACCAATATGGTGAAACCCCATCTCTACTAAAAATACAAAGAAATTAGCTGGGTGTGGTGGCAGGCACCTGTAATCCCAGCTATTCAGGAGGCTGAGGCAGGAGAATCGCTTGAACCTGGGAGGCAGAGGTTGCAGTGAGCTGAGATTATGCCATTGCACTCCAGCCTGGGCAACAAGAGCAAAACTCCCTCTCCAAAAAAAAAAAAAAAAAAAAAAAAATGGGGGAGGGGGCTGGGCACAGTGGCTCCCATCTGTAATCCCAGCACTTTGGGAGGCTGAGGCAGGAGGATGACTTGAGGCCAGGAGTTTGAGACTAGCCTGGGCAACCTAGCAAGACCCTATCTCTATAAAAATAATTTAAAAAAATAGAAAGGTAGAGGGAGTAGCCTGGATTGAATTGACGGTGGGGTCCATGCATCCATCTAGCCTCTCAGTGAAATCCTGGGGGCTCCAGGGACCGAGTAACCCTAAGACTCTCTACTCCCCTCCATTCCCAGGTGGCTCCTGGAGGTCAATGCGTCCCCATCACTGACAGCCAGCAGCCAGGAAGATTATGAGCTCAAGACCTGCCTCCTGGAAGACACCCTGCATGTCGTGGACATGGAAGCGAGGTGAGGGAGGGCAGCCTTGATCACATGTCCTCGTACATGACAACTGAGGCTCCCACCACGGAAGAGGGGGGAGCTTAGAACCTTGGGGCCTGAGTGGCCCTCAGCGATGGCTCTGGCCTGCCCCACCACTTTATAGATGGAGAAGCTGAGATGTCCACAGAGGACGGGGTCCTGACCCAAGGACTTGACCTCTCCAGGGCAGAGCAGGGCCAACTACAGCTTTCTGAGACAGTCCAGCAGGATTTCCTCGAAACCTCCAGACTGTGGGGCTCTGGACTAGTCACATCACTTTTCTGAGCCTCAGCTTCCTCATCTGTAAAATAGGAAATGCCATGTCTACCTCTCAGAGTTGTTAGATGAATTTACAAAGATGATTTACTGTCTAGCGCCTAGCTAACAGTAAGTGCTCAATACAAAGCTATTGTTTTAACAATGTGCAATAGCAGAAAAAAAAAACCCAGAGCTACTTTTAGGAATGGGTGAATCCAGGTGCTCAATGTTGGCTGTTCTATTCTCTCTCTCTCTTTCTCTCTCTCTGTCTCTCTCCCTCCCTCCCTCCCTCCCTCCCTTCTCTTTCCTCTGTATTAGCTTTTCCCCAATTATTCCAGCAGAAGTTTGAGGGCTGATTCTCTTTGCTGGGAACTGGGACATATTCCCATTCCTAAACCACTCATTGTGACTCTGCTTGGCCAGGCATAGTTCTTGTGCCCACCTCCTAGGGAGTGGGGTCAACCCCACATGAGCCATGGGGTGAGGGAGGGAGGAGTGGTTCTCAAAGGAAAACCCAAGGTACTCTTGGACTGAAAGGTGAAATGGATGCTGAGCAAGCAGAAACCTCAGGTATCCACTATTCCTACCATCACCTATTCATTCAACAAACATCTGAGCCCTGCTCTGTACCAGGCCCTGTGCCATACCCTGCGGACACAGTAAGGAACACAACAGAACTAGTCCCTGCCTTTATGGAGTTTAAGGTCTGAGGAGGAAAGGAGACTTTAAACCAGAAATCACAAATAGTGCCCCGGGGTGGTGGCTCACCCCTGTAATCCCAGCACTTTGGGAGGCCGAGGCAGGCAGATCACTTGAGGTCAGGCGTTTGAGACCATCCTGGCCGACACGGTGAAACCCCATGTCTACTAACAATACAAAAATTAGCCGGGTGTGGTGGTGTGCGTCTGTAGTCCCAGCTACTTGGAAGGCTGAGTCAGGAGAATCACTTGAACTGGGAGGCAGAAGTTGCAGTGAGCCAAGATTGTGCCATTGCACTCCAGCCTGGGTGACAGAGAGAGACTCTGTCTCAAAACAAGAACAAAAACAAACAAACAAAAAAACCAAATAGGGGCATGTTACCAAGAGCAAGTAGGAGGAGCCTTGGGGGAAAAATGGGAACAACCCCTCAGAGACCTACATAGGCACCTGGGAAACAGCCAATGAATGGTTGGGAAAAAGGACTTCTGAGGGACGGACATCAGTCGGGCTCAGGGACCTTGCTTGGGTCTTAGGGCCCTGCCAGGTGCACCTTCATTAACCCTGTGGGCCTCCTTCCTTTCCAGGCTCACAGGAAGGGAGAAGCGAGTTGGGGGCTTTGACCTCATGTGGAATGATGGCCCTGTTAGCAGAGAAGAGGGGGCTCCTGACCTGTCGGGAATGGGAAACTTTGTGACCAACACACACCTCGGTATGTAGGGCCAGGTGGGGAGTGGGCACAAGGGATGGGGTCATGGGAGGTACCAGGTAATCTAGGAGGCAGCTTGGGATAGTGGTTAGATTGTTTGAATTCAATCTGCAACTTACCAGCTGTGTGACCTTGGGCAAGGGACTTAACCTCTGTTCCTCGTTTTTAAACTTGGTTTCTAAAAAGTGAAAACTTTCCCTGATTATAAAATAAGGATTCACACTCATTGTAGAATATTTGAAAATTAGAGAAAAAAATAAAAAACATCCAGACATAACCATCTTTAACAATCTGGTGTATTTCCTTCCAGTTCTTAAAAAATGCATATATTCATACTTTTTCTTTTATAAAATTGGCATTGGGCTAGAGTTTTGAATCCCACTTTTCCCCTTGGCATTTTTCATTCAAGCATATTAACAGCCTCCCTCTTGAATGCACTTTTTGGTCCAGTCCGGATGAAATCTTTTACATACATTATCTCATTTTATCTTTAAGGAGTTTTTATTGTCATTTTACAGATGAGGAAATGATATCCAGGTGCTATGTAACTTGCTGAATGAATGAAGGGTTTGGCCATAAGTGGTAAGCCAGGACTCAAACTCCCATCTGCCTGGCTCCAAAACCTGAGTGCTTGTCTGCTAGACTCTCCTGCCTCTTGGCAGAGTTTTAAAAAATTACCGTATGGCTGCAAAATATTTCAGTTTGTACATATGCCAAAATTTACTAAACCAATTTCTTATAATTGGACATTTGGCACAATTGCATTTTATTTTTTTTTTTACTTTTATAAATAATACCATGATGAACATCCTTTCACATTAAGCTCGGCTGAAATTCTGGCCATTTCCTGAGGACAGATTCCTAGAAGCGGAATTATTGGGCCAAAGGGATGGGATTATTACAACCAAATTGCTTTCCAGAAAGATTATACAAATTTGCCAGATTTGAATTTTTAGAAAAAAAAAATCTGTGCCAGCTGGCAAGGTAAAACATACTGACTCATTGTTGTTTTATGTGCATTCCATTGATTACTGGTGAGGTTTCCGTTTTTTAAATTTGCATTTCTTCTTTTGTAAGCTGTCCATACTCTATCCATTTTTCTATGGGTTGTTTAGTTTTCTAAATGTATAAGGCTTCAGATGACTATATAACACTCTCCAAGCTTAATTTAATATGCATACAATCACCTGGAAATCTTGTTAAACTATAGATTGTGACTCCATAGGTCTAGGGTGGGGCCTAAGATTGTATTTCTAACAAGCTCCTGGGTGATGCTCTATTGATTAACCATTGCTGTGTAACAAGCCCTCCCAAAACCTAGCAGCTTAAAGCAACTATTTTATTTGCTCATCCTTCCTCAGGTCTCTCCTGGGGTCACTTATAGGGCTGCAGGCACCTGGCAGATTTACTGGAGACTTGATGGCGTACAACAGCCTCATTCATAGGTGTGGGGGTTGGTACTGGCTGTCAGTTGGGCCTCTCTTTCCATGTGGCCACTCGTCTTCCAACAGTCTGGCCCTGGCTTCTTCACGTGGTAGACTCGGGGTTCCAAGAGGGTGAGAAAACACACTGCAAAGCCTTTTGCAGCCCAGACTCAGAAGTCCCATAAAGTCATCCTGCTGCAATCAAAGCATTTGCTGGTCTAGCCCAGTCACTGGGTAGGAAAACAGACTCTACCTCGCTGGGCGCGGTGGTTCACGCCTGTAATCCCAACACTTTGGGAGGCCGAGGCGGGCAGATCATGAGGTCAGGAGAGCGAAACCATCCTGGCTAACATGGTGAAACACTGTCTCTACTAAAAAATACAAAAAAAATTAGCCGGGCGTGGTGGCGGGCGCCTGTAGTCAGCTACTCTGGAGGCTGATGCAGGAGAATGGCGTGAACCTGGGAGGCAGAGCTTGCAGTGAGCCAAGATTGCGCCACTGCACTCCGGCCTGGGCCACAAAGCGAGACTCCGTCTCAAAAAGAAAAGAAAAAAAAGAAAATAGACCCCACCTCTTGATGAGAGGAGCAGCAAAGTCACCTTGCACAGGGGTGTGCATATAGGAACATTGTTGCAGCTGTCTTTGCTAACAGTGCACCTCAGATATCAATGCGTTACTTCCTGGACCCCCATTTGAGTAGGAAAGATGGAAAGCGGCGGTTCTCTACCTTGGCTGCCCATAGGAATCACCTGGGAGCTTTAAAAACTACTGATGCCTGCCAGATCAAGATATGGTTGGTGTGGGCATCAGTAGCGTTTACAGCTCCCAGGTGATTTCAATATGCAGCCCAAGTTGAGAGCCACTGTTTTATTTATTTATTTATTTATTTTGAGACGGAGTCTCGCTCTGTTGCCCAGGCTGGAGTGCAGTGGTGCAATCATAGCTCACTGTAACTAACCTCAAACTCCCAGGCTCAAGCAGTCCTCCTGCCTCAGCTTCCCAAGTAGCTAGGCCTATAGGCACACACCACACCTGGCTAATTTTATTTTTTTTGTGTGTGTGTTTTTCCTGTAGAGACAAAATCTCACTATGTTGACCAGGCTGGGAGAGCCAGTGCTTTTGAAGTCTCTAGAATTATTCCTGTTTCAAGTGTTTGGGTTTATGGTGGTAAACACAAGGGTAGCTGGTTAGGGTAGGAAGAGTACTGATGAACTGAGTTAGGGAAGTGTTCAGGGGCATCCAGGTGAAAGGGTCAGCAGGTAACTCAGAGATGAGTCTAGAACTCCAAGAAGTTTGCACTGGACAAGAAGACTTGGGAGTTATGAATGAGCCAAATAGAGTTTAAGTTGGGGCTGCATGGAACTCACTCTGGAAAACCCTGAGGATGTGCATCGTAGGCTTTCAGCTCAGTGAATGGCTGAGTGTCTGGGAAGCAGGGACAGGGTTTGGGGGGATGTGGAAGATGGCAGATACCCCCAAGTCAGAACTAGTGGCCACAGAAATTCAGTCATTCAAGCAGCATTTTTGAGTGCCATCAATGTGCTTGGCATGAGATTAAATGACCATAGAGTTACCTCAAGGATCAGCTCTGAGAGCAAACAGCCAACATGTAGCACCATGAACGTCCTGGGAGAGATGTCTCAGCAGCTCACAGCAGCCTCAGCACGAACTGCCTGGGATTGGGGGCCACATGTACGGAAAACTCATCTCTTAGCCAGTTGTGCCTGGCACATGGGTTGGGTAAGGGAAGAAAGCTGACAGTACTGGGCAGCTATGAGGTGCCAGGCACTGTGCTAGCTTTAAATGCATTTTCACTGAGCAAAGCCAGGAGGAGCGGCAGTATGGGGTAGTGGTTGAGAGTGTGGCTCTGGCACCAGGTAGTCTAGGTTCAAATGATTTGACCTCTCTGAGCCTGTTTTCCCTTCTACACATCATTCCTGTGAGGGCCAAACAAATCCATCCACATTCAGCATCTGTAGCAGTTCCTGGCTTGAGGTAAGCCCCCAGTCCTCATGTTCACTCCATAAAGTGGGCAGTAGTATCTTGGTTTGCAGATGAGAAGACTGATGCTGAAAAGGGCAACTGACCTGCTTGAGGGCCATGGCAGTTTAGGAATGGAGCCAGGATATAAACCACAGGCTGTGTGTGGTTGTCTGACTCCCGCTGTCCCCTCTTCCCAGCAGGGAGTGGGGGCACAGGCCCCTCCACTCCTCCCAAGCATAGGTCATCCCAGCCAACACCCCACTTCCTTTCCAGGCTGCGTCAACGATCGGAAGAAACAACTGAGGCAGCTCTTCTGCTCCCTTCAACTTCAGAAGAAAGCTTCCAGTTGATCCCCAGCTGCCAGGAGGAAATCAGCCTTAGCAGGTGCTACCCAGGCCTCTCCCTGACTCCCAGATCCCAGCACAGCACCTCACAGCATTCGCCTCCCCACCTCCAGCCTGGAACCAGCTTTGCTAGCTTAGCAGCTGCAGCTTACTCCCTGAATTGGGCCCCTTGGATACCTCCAGCCCATCCCCAGGCATCTTTGCACCAGGAGACAGCCAATCCCTGGGACTGGGGTGGGGGGCAGTTAACCTTGACAAACTGACTTGGCAATTAGGCCAAAAGAGAACAAATACAGCAAGTTCTGCTACCTCCAAGAGATCATATCTAATAAATGAGCACAGGCCCTACTTGGAGTCACTGGGCACCAGGCCTGGTTCCAGGGATACTGTTGGCTGCAGCCAAGTCCTCCTGGCTTTGACACTTGGATGCCTCCCAAGTCAGTGCTGAAAAGGTCCTTCAGGAGCAAGAGTTTGGAGGCTAAGGAACTCGTCTTTAAGCTGTGCTTACAAAGCAAGCAGTTATTAGATTGTGTGTTTATTGGGGGTCTGGGGAAGTACTGAGCCCTAAACACATCCTCTTCTCCTTGCAATACCCTGACCTTGCATGTCGGGGGAACCCATGGGGCTCCCTGACCATCATCTGAAAACCAGTGGGACAGAGCATCCCCATTTCTCAGATGGACAACAGACCAGGGAGGCAGAGCTTAGTGAGGGTCTCTGCAAAGGTGCATTTATCTAAGTCAGATGGGTGACTTAAGTACTTCTCTAGGCCTTGTGTTTGAGATTGGGAGCTGAGCCAGAAACCGGAAAACCTTGGGCTCATGGGCAGGACAGCTTGGGGAGTTGAGTGTGAGTAAAAATCTCTGCATTTTCACATCTTACATTCCTAAGCCTCCTCTTGGTTTAAGAGGGGTTGCAACAAGACTCGGGGCTGCTGGGCTAACTGCTCCGGGGGGATTTACTCCCTCTACCACTCTGCCTGCTTCAGAGTAGTTTCTTTGGCTGCAAATGGTGGAATCTGACTGCGTAGGTTAAGCCCGAAGGGAAGACTTTTGGAAGGAAAATACTGGCAAATCCAAGTGAACCAGCCGACTTTAGGAAAGCCAGAAGCCAAGCTACTCTGGACCTCCTGCCTTCAGAATATGAGGACTTCTCCCACTCATCCTTGTAACTGAGGCAAACCCAGACAGGTCCAGGCATGGGCTCCAGGTTCCCTATTTCCAGGAGAAGGAATGCGATTGGCTTTTTTTGGCCCAGGACCCACCCTGCCAAGGAGGAAGGGGCAATTTTCCAATGGTGAAATTGTGAATCAGGCAGTCACACTGGAGAACATCTAGCAAGGTGAATTCTGCAACTCCCTACTTTATTTACATTTTAAAATAAGCAATATATTCATGTGGTTTAAAATCCAAAGTTTACAAAAGGGTATAGGGTGACATCACCTTCCTTCCCACCTGTGTGCCCCACAAAAATTATTAGCTTATAAGACACCTGCCTTCCCCTTGCTTTTCTTACTTCATGTTATCTTGGAGCTTGTTCCTTATTCTTGATTACAGTTGTATGGTATTGCAGTATCTGGAGCTATTGATTCCTTTAACTAGTCCCCTGTGGATGGACAGTTTGTTTCCAATCCCACCTGCCTACTTCTTAAAAGACCACAGGGAAAACACATAGTAATTTCTGCAAAACTCAAGAGGATTCAAAACTGTGCGTCTGGGCCAAGTTTGGCTCGGGTAGGGTAAAACACCTGTGACCCACACTCACGTTTTAAAACAGTTTCTGCATTAGTCAAAAATATCTAAAAGACAGGAGATTCAACTTCACAACCCAAATGTCTAGCTTCTCTTGAAAAACATAACAACTGGCCATGACAGCCTGTGTTTCTATGTAACTACGAGCCAGAGCCAAGGAGCGGGGGGACCAGGAGAGGTGTGCCCCTGCCATGCTGCCATTTCTTATCACCTGCCTGTCAAATCACAGGTTCATTTCAAGGCAAGAACCATGTTCATAGGTGGTATTCTAAATGGAGAGGCGTGCCCTCACCGAAGGACTAGATGAGGCAAATAAAGACTAGTTGCTGCTGTTCATTCATTCAGCTGACATTTATTGAGCCCTTAAGGAACACATAAGAATTTTGACTTCACGGCAGTTCATACTGGGACCTCAGACTACTGAAGGCAGACAGTAATGAGCAGTGCTGGCCAGGCCCCACTTTCAGAGAGGGCGGAAGGGCACTCTTGACATGTGTCATATGGTAAGAGGCACACCCACTCACCCAGGCCTGGTGCAGGACTCTACAAGGCCCTCCTGAGTAAAGAGCGGCCACCAAGGGCTGCTAGGCAGCACCTACTCTTGGAATCAAGCAGGGAAAAAGCACAAAAATGGAGCTGGCAGGAGGTGCATATGCCTGCCCCACAGAAGGCTGTGGTGAGCCACAAAGCACCAAGATTCTGTTCTTCATTCAGCAACCACCCATGAGCCTCCTGCTTTATTCCAATCGCATGGCACCTGCCTGAAAACCTCTCTCCCTTCTGAGAGGAATGCTGGAATGAAACTCCACTCTGCCCCTCCCTCCTTCCTTCCTTGCTCAGGGTCCATATGAACAGCAGGCCATTGTTGTGAAGTGCCTGTTGCAGTCATTCTTACACCCCCACAGCCACTGCCCCACACACCCACTGGTGGCTACCAGGGCCCGTCAATAGATCTTGTGTCCACTGAGCCCTGGTGTCCAGGTCTAGCAGCCAGACAGGCTGAAGGTTCCCTCCTGCCATCACAGAGTAGCCAAGCACTGCAAAGAGGTTTTCATGGCCAGATTCCTGACGGCTGTCCCCTTACAGGGCAGATCCTGTCCTTACAGGTGTCAAGGTTGAAGGGTCCTGGGTCCTCCATGACCCTGGGGAGTTGCCGGTCCCCCATCTTGGTTCTGGAGTCTCATCCTTTCAAGATTACCTTGAGAGCTTTAAGCTCATCCTGGTTGAGGGGGTTCAAGTTAAAACCTTTCAGCTCCGGTTTGCCTAGGAGAGAAGATGATCCATCAGCATGTTGGGCCTCCTGCTGGCTCTGGAGCCAGGCCCAGGAAAGGGGCTGACGCTGCACTAATGCTGCCAAACTCGGCCTGGAGGTCTGGCAGGGATGGGCCTCCAATTCTGCAATGCACCGGATGAGGCATCACCACCGCTCCTGTGTCACCAAGAGCCCGCAAAGTCATGACTCTGCTGCCCAAAGAGCCTCAGGTTTTTCCAAGACCTGTGACCAACGTAGAGTGCTTGCATTTATCAAGAATTTCAGCTCTGACCTCAATCACTCACTGAAGCCTTCTGAGTTTCCTCAGTCGGAGCTATCTGATCCCCATGCCATGCCCTGACGTATAATGTGAGATCACCCCAAGTGGTTCGTGGGACCTGGAAAAGAAGTTGTGACAGGACTAGGACTGTGTAAATCCCCCTGTCCATTCTGTCCCTGGGCAGCTACAACCAACCACTGTGCACACCTCCAGGGCCACTCACAGGCTGCCCCAGCCACTGCCCACCTCTGAGGGTCAGGCTTCCCACCCCTGCCCTTCAAAGTCCATGCTGATGATTCTCTCCCCTCCTCATCTCCAGTCCCTGCTAAGCCAATACCTTGGGCCTCAAAAAGGCGGTTGACCTTCACTTTAAGTTGCTTCCGGAGTTTTTCTATTTCTTTATCCAGATGATCCTGATCTGAAAAAATGAGGGGGGCAAGCAGGGGATGAAATTGTACCAGACAGACTTGACCCCAGGAGTGGAGATGCCAGCCTCTCCCCAGCAAGGGCATGTAGCTTTCAGGAAGGAAAAGGGGACATCAGAGGCCAACTGAGGAAGGATTAAAGGCTAGAAGGGACATGACCTGCTCAGGACCACTCAGAGAGCCCAGGACACAGCAGTCCCGACTCCCATTACACTGGCCTTTTTTGCATTATGCAAAGTACCTTGGGGTGGTCATTGGATGGAGAAGGCAACATCAGGACTTTAGGCCACCCTCCCACAATGAAATTACGGAAAATTTGAATGCACAAACAAAATAAGCATCTCTAGATTCAGCCCACCCTAGATAGCTGGAAATGGATGCCTAAGAAATTTTACAAACCCAAGTCCATCAAGGTGAGGGGGTTTTAGAAAAACATGACTGTGTAAACATGTGACGTAAACAATCAACACGCAAGCTTAATGCTCAAGCTTAATTAGCCACTGTGAACAGAAAAGGGTCTCCTAGTGTCATGGACTGCCCCTGAGAAGAGTCAGTGTGATGACAGAGGTGGCTATCAAAGCTTGATTGACCAATCGACTCAAGTCACCCAGCCAATTCCACCTGCTCAAGAGTGACATTCTGGCTAGTCTGTCTTCCCCACAGACTCACTCTTTCTGATGGGGAGAAACGCTGAATGGACAAGCCTTACAGCCTAGTTCTATTTCTCGTGGTGAATGACTACCCCCCAATGTCCATGAGCTTGTTTAGCCTGTATTGATCCCCAAGAAATCTGATGATGTCTCAGAACCCCTCTAGGTACAGTGACAAGACCACATTTGGGGACCAAAAGGGCCAACAAGATCCTGAACCCAGGCAAGGGACCCTCTGAAAGCTTAGCCTCCAGCCCACCACCAAGTGCAGTTTAATTTTATAACCATAATATTAGTGTATTTTTTCAACACAACAGCTGGAAACTTCTCCAGGCTGGATATAGCTTCCTCTGTTAGCAGTTTTATGTCACTGGCCAGTAGCAGTGGCTCACGCCTATAATCCCAGCACTTTGGGAGGCCGAGGTGGGCGGATCACCTGAGGTCAGGAGTTTGAGACCAGCCTGGCCAACATAGTGAAACCCTGTCTTTACTAAAAAAAATACAAAAATTAGCCGGGCATGATGGCATGCACCTGTAATTCCAGCTAATCAGGAGGCTGAGAGAGGAGAATTGCTTGAACCCGGGAGGCAAAGGTTGCAGTGAGTCGAGATAGTGCCATTGCACTCCAGCCTGGGTGACAGAGCAAGACTCTGTCTCAAGGAAAAAAAAAAAAAAGAAGAAATTTTATTTCATGAGGTATGAAGACACCCTGTCTTCAGGGACTGAGGCAACCTTGCTTGTCCTTTTGGCCATTTTCAAGGTTATGGAAGAAAAAATATGTGTAGCCTGTTCTTTTTCTAGCCAATAATCCATTTGCAGCCTGAGTTGCTTTAAGATGCTTTTCCAAAGAGCTTCCAGATTATGGCTGTGGAAATTGAGTACACTGAGTGCCTAGGCTATGGCAGACCCTAGAGGTTTACTCTCCCCAAACCTCCATTTTCAACCCAGTCTCTACTGCAGGGCACGTGAAAAAGAAAAGCTCACTCTCCCAGGCTCTCTTGCAGCTATGGGTGACCATGTGACTTAGTTCTGGCCAATGAGATGTTGGCAGGAAGTCCCTGAGGAGATGGCCTTACTTCCAAAATAGAATGCAAAGCTCTATGTGGCGAAACCTTCTGTCTTTCCTTCAGCCTGA
The DNA here is from genome assembly GCF_006542625.1 of Nomascus leucogenys. Lineage (NCBI taxonomy): Eukaryota > Metazoa > Chordata > Mammalia > Primates > Hylobatidae > Nomascus > Nomascus leucogenys. The sequence continues at coordinate 31,990,390 of NC_044393.1, read as the reverse complement.
CATGAGGCCTGCAACGATGAAAAAACCACCAGGAGAATATGCTAAGGTGCCACTGCTGGGCAGCTATGCCAGGCCTGGACTACACACCTCTGGACAATTTCTTATGCAAGAGTAAAAGAAGCATATTTCCTTAAGCCTCAATTTGTTGGGTTTTGTTATTTGCAGCCCAACTGATTCCTCACTAATAAGAAAGCACTATGCTAGGCACACATATTGTTTTACCTCAACTTCACAGCTATGCTACATAGATGCAACCCCTCTTAGAGATGAGGAAATAACCCACAGTGGCAGAGGTGGAATTAAAACCCACAGCAGTCTGAACCCTGTGACAGAGCTGTCTCTCCTTAAGCTGCCTGAAGCCTGACTCCCTGTTCTGGGTTAAGACCAAAGCTGGTGGGAGAGGCAGTGCATCCCTGACCCATCCCCAGGAGGCCTTACCTTTTTCAATCATTTCCTTGGTCTCAGGGTGAGGCATCTTGATAAACATGTTCCCGAAGCAAACCATCACATCTTCTGAAAGAGCAAATGGTAATTCCTTCAATAGTTTTTTTTTGAGTACCTACTATCTGCCAGGCACTGTTTTAGATAGACAACAGAGCAGAACAAGACAAAGTTCCTGCCCTCTTGGAGCTTATATTATAGTGGAGGAGAGAGAATAAACAAAGATATGATTTGTCAGACCTTGATTAAGAGTTGTAGAGAAAAATAAAGCAAGCTAAGATGGCTAGGGAATGCCAGAGGAGGACCTTGTTACTCCTACCAGGTAGTCCGAGAAGGCCTTACTGATTATATGATATCTACATAGAGACCTAAGGAAAGTGAGAGTGTGAGCCCTGCAGACATCTGGGGAAAGAGTGAGCCAAACAGAGGAAACAGGAACAGCAAAGATCAGTAGTGTGCTTGGGGTGTTTGGAACAGCAAGGGGCCGGGTGCAGTGGCTCACGCCTGTAATCCCAGCACTTTGAGAGGCCGAGGCAGGTGGATCACTTGAGGCCAGGACCTCGAGACCGGCCTGGCCAACATGGCGAAACCCTGTATCTACTAAAAATACAAAAATTAGCTGGGTGTGGTGGCGCACGCCTGTAATCTCAGCTACTCAGGAGGCTGAGGTACGAGAATCGCTTGAACCTGGGAGACGGAGGTTGCAGTGAGCCAAGATCATGCCACTGCACTCCAGCCTGGGTGACAGAGCTAGGCTCTGTCTCCAAATAAATAAATAAATAAATAAAAGAACAGCAAGGAGACCAGTGTAGGTGGAGTCATGCGGGGGGTGGGGGGAGTAGAGATGATATTGGCACACTCATGGATTCATGGGGGCTGGATTACTCAGTCTTGTACGACCTCTGGATTTTACTCAGGTGAGATGAGAAGCAACTGGAAGATGCTGCACATTCTAGTGCACTTTCAACAAAATGTAAACTTCCTCCCTTAGCTCCCAAGACCTTTCATTATGGCCTGGTCTCTGCCCCTCTCTCCAGCCACACTTACTCCCCATTTGCTTCCACTGCCACAGCCACTTGGCCTCATCTAAAGGGTCCCATTCTTTTGGATATATATTCTCAACACCCACCCCAAGTCCAATTCCATCTTTGGCTTTTTTTTTTTTTTTTTTTGAGTCGGAGTCTCGCTCTGTCACCCAGGCTGGAGTGCAGTGGCGCAATCTCGGCTCACTGCAAGCTCCGCCTCCCGGGTTCATGCCATTCTCCTGCCTCAGCCTCTCCGAGTAGCTGGGACTACAGGCGCCCGCCACCACGCTCGGCTAATTTTTTTGTATTTTTTAGTAGAGACAGGGTTTCACCATGGTCTCGATCTCCTGACCTCGTGATCCGCCCGCCTCGGCCTCCCAAAGTGCTGGGATTACAAGCGTGAGCCACCGCGCCCGGCCTCCATCTTTGGCTTTCTTACAATTTTCAATTATGCATTTTACGTTGTTTTCCTTATCTGTAAAGCTCAAGGGCACGAACCATCAGTTTTATACACCCCCAGCACTCTCTCAGTGTCTGCCATCGTCAATAAGCCAGGAGCTAATGACCTGTCACTGAAGTGAGCAGGCAAAATCCTGAAACCACCGTCTGTGCCAGAACTGCAAAATTTGCTCCCCCATCTCCTCGGACTGTTTCAATTTCCCACAAGGCTGAGTTATACAGCTGTGACCTCCTAACTGATCTCTATCAGGGACAAGGTAAAGCCTTAAAGGAAAACGGAACAGGCCTCCAGGGCTGCACTGAGAAAATTTCAACTTACCAGAGAGGCTGAGATCCTTCTGCAGGGCCCTCAGGCCCTCTCGATTCTGATTCCTTTTAGTGTCCAGGTCCACAATCTGAAAACCACAGGGACAGGAGGGAACTCAGCTATCTCTTGCCCCAAGCTGTCACCTCTTGACAGACAAAGGCTGCAGAGACAATGCATTATTCCTAGTTACATCCAACGTCCTGCCTAAAATGGATTGATGTGTGAATGTATTTTTTCTCTCACTCAGTTTCCTGGTCTTAAAGACAATGCTTTGGGCAGCTGCCCTCTCCCCAGAGAAGATGCTGGGAAAACGTGCTGACTAAATGGGAAATTCTGCATTATCCACTCGAACTTTAGGGCATATCAGAATCACCAGGGGAGTGGAAACCCTTCCCCTACACACTGTGATTAAGCAGGCCTAATGTTTATTTTTGGACAAACTTCTCCAGCTGATTCTGAACTAGTAATATGAGAAACCCAACAATACTAGATTGGAACAGCAGGACTGGGGGCACTGAGACAGTGGTAACAACACAATAGCTACTAAGGAAGTGAGGCAGTAGTACAGTATGCTGCACGAGTGCTGGTTCTGGAGCTGGAATACCCAGGTTCGAATCCTGCTGTCTGCCTCAAGCTGTGTAATTTCACCTTCCTATTTACTCCTCCGCAAAATGGAGCTACGAACAGTACCTACCTCACAGGTTATTGAGCCAGCAATTAAATGACTTAACACAGTACCTGGCACATAGTAAGTAGCTGATAAACTTTAACTGCTCTTATTATTCTCATCCAGCACACCCTGATCCAGTATTTAATTTGACAGGATCTTGCCCAAGTTTTCCCCTTCTCAGTAAATACCTGACCCTTCTAACTGGAGACGAGAGGGAGTCACGACTCCCCCGGCTCCCTCACGCCTTTACACAGCCACTATCACGGCCTACTGAGTCTGTCTCCAAAATACATTTCTGACCCCTTAACTTCTCTCCACCACCAATACCTAGTCCAAATCCATCTCTGATCTGGACCATACCAGTGGCCCCTCACGCATCTCCCTGCCTCCACCCTTGCCCGCCTATATTCTGTATTCCACACAGCAGCCAGGGAGATCCTTTTAAAACCTAAATCCAATTACGTCACCCTCCTTCCCCCAGGAACTCCCTTCAAAAACTTGGCACTTAAAACAAGGCACCCCATAAACAGGGCGCCACCTTCCCCCACGTCTCCACCCCTGCCCGGTCACAAGGCCCCCTCAGGCTTCTTTTCGGTTCCAGCTCTCCCCTGAGGGCCTTTACAGGACGGTGCCCCTAGATCAACCATGGGGCCGGGAAGTGCATTTTGAAACAGGTGCTCAGGGAAACGGCCCAGAGCATGATGGGTCGAGATCCAGAGAGCATGGCAAGGGGCAGAGAAAGGATGAAGAGAGAGGAATGTCCAGCACAGCGCAGGCGCTCACTTAGTAGCGGCCGAATATTTATCGGCCCACCTCTGTCGCCTCGGAGCCGTTAACCGCCTGTCCAGGTCAACTCACCGCGACCCCGCGGGCTTTCCGACGGCGCAGGCCGCCAGGCCCCAGCGCCGCGTAGGGGCCTCTTACCTGCCGCTTGTCCGCCAGCACCTCCTCGGCGAGCTCCTCCACCTCTACAAGGTACCGCAGCACTCGCTCTGCCTCGGGTGATAGCATAGCGCCCACCAACTCCGCTTGCGGCTCTCGCGCGACCCCGGGGTCTCCGCTTCGACTCCCGCTGCGCATGCGCCGCTCTCTAGGTGCTTCCGGCGCGCCTGCGCAGTTAAAAGAACGGTGGTGCGCAGGATCCAACGTTCGTGCGCCAGCCGGCTGCGAGAGGCGGGGCCTAGCTTTGGGGGCGGGGCTGGAGCGCCCTCTGCAGGCTCAGAGAGCTCAGTGCTCGGGCTGCCTCTGACCCATCACTCCCTGGGTTCATGCTTCTTGAGCACTTACTATGTGCCAAGCAGTTTTACGTGCTTAGAATGCAGCAGTGAACACAACAAAATCCCTGCCCTCATGGAACTTCATCCTAGTGGGAAACATCGACAATTAATGGCAAAACACTTATATACTGTGGCAGGTAGTGATTAGGATCTGGGAAATATTATTCTTCCCCAGGCTAAGAAACACCAAGAAGGCCCATGTGGCAGTGTGACTTATGTTTAATCTCTGACACTTTCAGTTTCTAATTTATAAAAAGGGGGTGAATAAAAATCCGCCTCAGTGTCTCTCCACAGGATCGGAAGGAAGCAGGAATCGGCTGGGTGCAGTGGCTCATGCCTGTAATCCCAGTACTTTGGAAGGCCAAAGCAGGGGGATCACTTGAGCCCAGGAGTTCGAGACCAGCTTAGGCAACACAGTAAAACCTCCGTTTCTACTAAAAATACAAAAAAATAAAATTAGCTGCGTGCGGTGGGGCGCGCCTGTTGGTCCCAGCTACTCAGGAGGCTGAGGTAGGAGAAGCATCTGCACCTGGGGAGTCGAGGCTGCAGTGAGCTATGATGGCACCACTGCACTCCAGCCTGGGTGACAAAACGAGACTCTGTCTCAAAAAAAAAAAAAAAAAAGGAAGCAGTAATCACTTTTAATTCCGTTTAACCAGAGTTCACTTGAGCCCCTGTGTTGGGCCCAATGTCCAGAGTAGCTGGCCTATACATAAGGAAGGGACTTGAAAACTATGGGCAGTAAGCAATGAAATGCTAGCTCAGAAAAGCAGGTGGATGTGGGTGGTAGGATTGGGAGGACTTCCCAGAGAAGTCAGGCAGGTGGAAAATGGTTACCATCAGAACCAGAGGGTTCCCACGAGGTCTTCACGCCCAAACTCCTCATTGGATAGCTGGAAAAAAACAAACCTCAGAGAGAGGCAAGGCTTTGAAAAGAAGGTGAGGGGTGAGCCATGTGGATGCCTAGGAGAAGGGTGTTCCAGGCAGAGGGAACAGCCAGTGTATGTGGAACAGAATGGGCGGGGGGAAGTAGGCAGGAGGTCAGAGGGGAAGGAGGCATTGAACCCACAGGGCTGTAAAAGGCACTGAGAAAGGACTTTGAAAGTCTGAAGAGCAGAACTGATATTATCACTCTGATCTCTCGCCTCCCTGATTCCAGCTTTTTATTCTCTCCTTTTGACCTTTTGTAACCAAGCCCCTTCACACCCCTTGCCTTACTTGAGTGTCAAAGCAACCTTTGTATGGATGGGATTATTACTGCCCCATTTCACAGCTGCAGACTGAGGCCAGGAGAAAGGCAGTGCCTCATCACACAGCAAGCCAGGAGTGCCTGGTGTCCATGCCATTTCTGGATCCTGAAAAATCCATTCCCAAAAATTGTGGCCCCAGAAGCCCCAGCAGCACCTCTGTGTTGCCTAGCCTTTGGCTGCCTTCAACTACCAGAGCCAGAGCTAATTTTTCCTTCAGCCACCTGGTGTGGGGAAGGAGGGAGACTCGTTAAGGATTCCTCACTGAGGGTGAATTTGTCACCAAACCCAGGATGTTTTGTATAAACACCTTCTGGTTCAGAAATGCAGGCACAGGCCCTAAGAAGGAAAGGGGGATGTTTGCCAAAGCAGAAATGGGGCTCACCAGGCATCCCTCAGCCTGGACCCCAGCACTGCGTCTCCTCTACCTTGGGACCCACAGAGGGCTGGACCAGGTTGACCCTTGACCCCTACCACATGGGCCTGGATGGGGAGAGGCTGAGGGAGGCTCCCACATTAGCAGCTTCTTGGCGGTAACTGGCCTTTAGAGGCCACCCCAGGCCACTAGAAATTTTGGGGAGGGGAGTCATAGTCATTTCCAAGACTTTGAAATGGTCAGACTCAGAAAGACTCTCAGAGAGCATTTCAGTTTCAGAGCCGTTTATTTCACAATTATTTATTGACTTCCCAGGCCCTGTGATAGGGATTCTGCCATGAGCAAAACTGGACATGGTCCCTGCTCTCAGGAATCTCCCAGTCTGGTGAGAGAAACAACATACAAACAAGTAAATATATCATATGTCAGGTGGTAAAAAGTGCTACCAAAAAAAAGCAGCCCGATGTGGGGGCTCACACCTGTAATCCCAATACTTTGGGAGGCCAAAGTGGAGAATCATTTGAACCCAGGAGTTCAAGACCAGCCTGGGCAACATAGCAAGACCCCCATCTCTACCAAAAAAATAAAAATAAAAAAATTAGCCAGATGTAGTGGTGTGCAGCTGTTGTCTCAGCTACTCAGTAGGCTGAGGTGGGAGGATCACTTGAGCACAGGAGTTCAAGGCTGCAGTGAGCTACAGTTGTGCCACTGTACCCCAGCCTGGGTGACAGAGTGAGACCCTTTCTCTAAAAAAGAAGAGAAAAGAAAAGGAAAGAGAGAGAAAGAAAGAGAAATAAAGAAAGAAAGAGAAAGAAGGAAAGAGGAAGGAAAGAAAGGAAAGAAGGAAGAAAGGAGGGAAGGAAGGAAGGAGAAAAGAAAAGATAGCACAGGACAAGGTGGAGAGGGAATAATGGAGGGGCTATTTGAGATAAGATGGTCAGAGAGGGTGTCTCTGAGGAGATGCCATTTGAACAGAAGTGTGGAGGAGATGGGGGGGTGAGCCTTGTGGATATCTAGGGGAAGAGCGTTCCAGGCAGAGGGAACAGCCAGTGTATTTGAATAGAATTAGTGAGGGGGAGAGGGTAGGACATAGAGGAGAAGGAGACGTTGAGCACACAGGGCTGTGGAAGGCGCTGGCAGTGCCCCACCCAAAATCCACTAGGGCCTCCCCAGAGGTCACCTGCAGACACTGCTGCATATGCCTGTGGCTTCCTGCTTCTCTCTGCTCATGGATGCAGGTTGAGTGGGGAATGCAATGAATTAATATCCACGAGTGTGAACTCCTACCAAGAAAAGAGAGGTGTTAGTGACTGTATACTCTAGCTTCTTTGCCCCTCTGTGAGAGACCCAAGAGGAGGCTGCTATAATCATCCAGACAGGAGAGGGTGGCCACTGCACCAAGAGATAGCAGTGGGGGTGGTGACCAGTGGTGGGATTCTCAGGGCCTTTGCACATACTCCCCCATCGGTCTGGATTAATTTTCTCCCATGCCTTTATTCATGTGTAACTATTCCATATCCCCCACTGCTCAGCTTGGGGTTACCTCCTCCTGAGGGTCAAGAGTCCTCTCTGGGCCCCCACGGTTTTTTGGACTTCCCTTGTCTCTGTACTTCCCATACCATCTTTGTTCTCTAAACACCTTGCTTTGTAGTCATGAGCTCCCCAGGGCAGAGACCTTGTCTGTCTTGTTCACTGGAAAAGTGTCCCCCTCTCTGGGCATCACCCACCTCCCTGCTGCTGCTCACACAAGCCAGACATGGTCCTGCCTCAGGGTCTTTCCACTGGCTGCTGCCTCCGCCTGCACTTTTCCCTGACATCTACATGGTTCCTTCCCTCACCTCCTACCAGTTTTTTGTTGTTGTCGTTTGTTTGTTTGTTTTAAGATGGAGTCTCACTCTGTTACCCAGGCTGGCGTGCAGTGGCACAATCTTGGCTCACTGCAACCTCCACCTCCTGGGTTCAAGTGATTCTCCTGCCTCAGCCTCCCAAATAGCTTGGATTACAGGTGTGTGCCATCATGCTCAGCTAATTTTTGTATTTTTTTTTAGTAAAGACAGGGGTCTCACCACGTTGGCCAGGCTGGTCTCAAACTCCTGACCTCAGGTAATTTGCTTGCCCTGGCCTTCCGAAGTGCTGAGAATACAGGCATGAGCCACCGCGTCTGGCCCAGTCTTTTCTTAAATGGCACCTTTTCAATGGAGCCTGACCTGACTACTGTGTTTAAAATGCAATTTCTGCCCCTCCTGCTACTCCTGATCAACTTCCTCTGCTCTAGTTTTTCTTTTTCTTTCTTTTCATCATAACTTTTGTCACCTCCCAGCATGCCATATAATTTACTTATGGTTATTGTTCATCTCCCTCTGCTAGAAGAGAGGCTCCTTGAGGGCAGGAATCTTTCATTCATTTCTTCACTGATGTCTCTCAAATGTCTAGAACAGTGCCTGGCTCCCACAGTAGGTGCTTGATAAACAATTTTGAATGAATGAGCAGAGTCAGAATTCTACTCAAGGCAGATTCTCTCTGAGGCCAGACTCTTAAAGGTGAGAGCTGGGATCATGCCTTATCCATTAAAGTAAGGGGATTGGGTTTGTTCTCAGATCCTGGGAAGCTGCTGGAGGGTGCTGAGCAGGCACAGATATGATTGGGCTTACCTTGTGAAAGCCCCCTGTGGCTCTGGTGATAGGATGGGTGAAGAGGGGCAAGTGCGGTGCATTGCTCTGAGATACGTGTGTATGTGTTGAGCAGATGGGAGGGTGAAAATGGGGGCTTGGGGAGGTGACAGGGCTGGAGCTGCACTGAGAGCAGTGAGAGGAACCCCTTTAATGTCCGGATTCTCCAGGCAGCCTGGGTGGCTGCCCTACCAGCTCTGGCTGGGCCTCCCAGCTGCTGAGAACATGCTCCTGTGCTGCAGATGGGCTGTGTGCTCGCCTGGGTGGTCCCCAGCTCCTCCCTCCACTTCCTTTGCACCCTTGTGGGCTTGGCGGGTGGAAGAGAGGCTTCCACCCTGTCTCCTCCCCGACCCTGAGAATAATCCCTTACATTCATGTGATTCTCCTCGCGCCCTCACTTCATCCTCCCACATCCCCGGGTAACAGAAAAATCTGAATCCCATTGGGCAGATGAGGACATTGAGGTCAGGAAAGGGGATGGGACCCTCCCAAGGTCATGCAGCCAGATGGGGACACCAGGTGGGGACATGTCTCCCAACTCCCCACGACTCCATTTTCACCAGGCAACAGATGGCCCATGGCTTGACTTGAAAAATCTTAAGTGATCCCAAAGAGAGTGCAAGCCCAGAACATTCCAGCCCTCCTTGAGCTGGTTTTTACTACTACCTTTTAATACCAGATTCATTCATTTTAATTTCTATAAATGGATTCTTCTTATGGAAACTGAAAACATTACATAGAAGACTAAGCTCTTTTTTACCCCCCACCCCCTCTTCTCAGTTCCCTCTAGTATCCCAGTTTGGGTGTGTCTTTTCAGAACTGTGATATGCATTTAAAGACATAGCTATGAACCCAGAGAAAACCCACAGGACTATTGTGAGATGGTAGGACAGGAAGGCAGGTGGAGGGCATTGCACACAAACCTAGTGCTTTGCAGCATTGCTCTTGGACGGCTTTGATTGACATTTAGATCTCTTTTCTATTTTCTAATAGCTGCAAAATATTCTATAGTGAGACCAGCACAGTGGCTCACGCCTGTAATCCCAGCATTTTGGGAGGATGAGGGGGGCATATCACTTGAGCTCAGAAATTCAAAACCAGCCTGGGCAACATGGCAAAACCCTGTCTCTACAAAAAATACAAAAAGTAGCCAGGCATGGCAGTACACACCTGTAGTCCCAGCTACTCAGGAGGCTGAGGCAGAAGTTGCAGTGAGCCAAGATCGCACCACTGCACTCAAGCCTGGGCAACAGAGCAAGACCCTGCCTCAAATATATATTCTGTAGTATATTTATATATTCTGTAGCATATTAGCCATATAGTCCATTTGTTTATCTCATTTTCTACATTAAAATTTTCATTTCATTTTCATGCACTGAAGTACAGTGGGTTGAGTTAATCCTGCCTCTCAGTTCTTAGCACATGGTCATGATTTAGTCTGCAACGACCCTTTCTTATTTATATTATTTTCTCCCACCTCCACTCACTTTTAACCTCACTGAAACCCTCTCTACTGTGTTTGATATATCCTTAAATACTCAGAATTTCTTGCAAAATGCATCATGTTGTTTTATGTGTTTCTGTGTTTTAAAACTTCTTAGCAGGACCGGGCGCAGCGGCTCACGCCTGTAATCCCAGCACTTTCGGAGGCCGAGGTGGGTGGATCACCTGAGGTAAGGAAGTAGAGACCAGCCTGGCCAACATGGCAAAACCCCATCTCTACTGAAAATACAAAAATTAGCCTGGTGTGGTGGCACACGCCTGTAATCCCAGCTACTCAGGAGGCTGAGGCAGAATCGCTTGAACTGGGGAGATGGAGGTTGCAGTGAGCTGAGATCATGCCACTGCCCTCCAGCCTGGATGACAGAGCGAGACTCCGTCTCAAAACAAAAATAAATAAATAAATACCAAACCACATATCCGGTTTATTAGTATCAACTAAAACTGAGCATACCTAACAATTCCACTTCCATCATTGTGTGTAATTCCACACAATAGAAACACATACCTACGTATACCCAAAGACACACACAGAGATGTTCTCAGCTCACTGCAGCCTCTGCCTCCCAGGTTCAAGCGATTCTTGTGCCTCAGCCTCCAAAGTAGCTGGGACTACAGGCATGCACCACCACACCTGGCTAATTTTTGTATTTTTTGTAGAGATGAGGTTTCGCCAGGTTGGCCAGGCTGGTCTCGAACTCCTGGCGTCAAGTGATCCTCCTGCCCTGGCCTCCCAAGGTGTTGGGATTACAGGCATGAGCCACCGCACCCAGCCCCGGGCATGTGTTTTGAATCCATATAAACATTATTGAGTTGTAAGTCATTTTCCTTTCCTCCTTTTTTTTTTTTTATTTTTGGCTCTCTCAATGTTTCTCAGATCTCTCCACGCACTCTAGCACTCTAGGTACCTCTAGCTCCTTACTTCTCCAGCTCCAGAGAACTACACAGCTGCCTCTACCTCATTTCACTTGTCCACTCTCTTAATTATGGACACCTGAGTTGCTTTCTGCCCCTATCAACACACACAGTGCCACACTGGACATCCTATGTGGTATTGCCCTGTCATAGGGCACACACACACTTCTTCCTTTTTTTTCTTTTTTTTTTTTTTTTTGAGACAGGGTCTCACTCTGTTGCCCAGGCTGAGTGCAGTGGCCTGATCATAGCCCACTGCAGCCTCAAACTCCCAGGCTCAAGTGATCCTCCTGCCTCAGCCTCCCAAGTAGCCAGGATTACAAGCATGCACTGCACCATACCCGGCTAATTTTTTAAAATTTTTGATAGAGACAAGGTCTCACCATGTTGCCCAGGCTGGTCTCAAACTCCTGAGCTCAAGCGATCCTCCCACCTTGGCCTCCTAAAGTGCTGGGATTACAGGCATGAGCCACCGCGCCCAGCCTTCTTTTTCCTAAATGCTGCCACGTTTCTCTCCAGGATGGCTTCCTCATTTTCACTCCTACCGGTGATGCACATCTTCGCCAACTTTGGGCATTTCCACCTCTCTATGGCCTGCCATTGTGGTGGCTGTAAGTAACGTATTTACTCAGCCAGTCTCTTGTGGATAGATATTTAAGTTGTTTCCGCCTTTGCAGATGATACAAACTGCTGCAGTCATCCTTCAGGGACATGCTTCCTTGTACTTTTCTCTGAGTTCAATTTCTTTTCTACCTTATCTTCCTCCACTCTTCTTGAACGCCAGTTCCTAAACACATCCTAACTTTCCCAGCTCTTTCCCTGTGCTCAGGCTGTGCCCTCTGCCAGGAATATCTTTTGTTGAGTGTTTACTTTTCCCTTAAGGACCCTCCTCCTAGAAGGCCCTGCCCCACCCCTGCCACCAAGAGAGTTGCTTTTCCTCAGCTCTCCCAGACGGACTTTCATTGCCTTTTCTCCTGGCATCAGATACTTTCTGGACAAGACCAGTTTTTCTGTTGTTGTTCATGGTTTTGGCTTTCTCACCAGCCTGAGAGCCCATTGAGTCCAGGGCTTCCATCGACTTCCTCGAAGGTGCTCAGGACCCTCAGACGGGGCTCAGGAGAGGTCTGTCGAATGACAGGCCATGACCTAATCATGGGAATTAAGGGTCCATTCTCCCTTTCTCTCTCTCCCTCTTCTTCTCCCCTCTCTCCTGCCTCTCATCCCTACCCCTTAACCAACCAGAACCTTTTAGGACTAGCTAGTTCCACTGGAAAGAGGATGGAACGTTCAGTCAAGACTCCCTCTCTCTTGGGTGGGCACAGGCGGCTCCACCCATCTGGAAAGTTGACGTGGGCCTCACTTATTCCCTCAGGTCAATGGCTATTAGTACCTGCCCTCAGCCAGGCCCTGGGATCCAGTGGTACATAGGACAGGCCCAGTCCTGGACCTCACAGGCTTTCAGCCATGGGGACAAGATTGACACCATGCATGCACCCTCCTAATTGTGATAATGCTTGAATGAAAAGCTCAGAGTCCAGTGAAATTATATAGAGGGTGGTCCTACCCTAAGTCGGGGACTGGAGGTGGAGGAGGCTTTCTTGAGAAAGGGATATTTAAGCGAGATTTAAGGATGAGTAGAAATAAACTAAGCAAATGGAGAGGCTATAGGTGGTGGGGGGTTGGGGTGGGGGTAGAGAAAGGGCTTCTGCCAGAGGGAACTGCAAGTGCAAAGGCACTGTGGCAGGAGGGAGCCAGGGGAAGACCAGTGTGTCTGGAGTCCAAGGAGAATGGAAAAAAAAGGGGAAGAGAGGCTGTAAAGATAGACAGAAAGCCCTGGTCAGCAAAGTAAGACTGGAAAGTGAACTCATTCACTCAATAAATAATTATTGGATGCCCACTCTTAGCCAGAAGCTGTGGTATAGCAATGAACATGACAAAGTCCCTGTTCCCACGGAGCTCCCTGGGGACAGAGAAAGAATAGCTAACCTTTATAGAGGCCCTACTATGTGCCAGGAACTGTGCTGAGCACTTTGCATGCACTGTTTCATTTCATCCTCACCACCACCCTATGAAGCAGGATACCTATTTTATTGAAGAGGAAACTGAGGCTTAGCAAGGTGTAGTGATTTACCCACCTTGAGGAGTCTTGAGGACTTATTGCAGGCCATTTAAAAAGACCTTTTACAAGCACCCTCACTCAATGCTGGTGTATGGAGGATAAATTGGTACAGCCCCTATAGAAGGCATCTATCAAAATTATAAAACACACACGCTGTTCAATCAGCAAGTCTATCACTAGAAATTTATTCTACAGATATCCAAAATGGCATGTCCACAAAGTCATTCACTGAAGTATTGTTGTAAAAGGCTGGAGAAAACCTAGCTGCCCATGATTTAGGGGACTGATGAAGTGGATTGTGGCATATGCATGCAATGGAATGTTGCCATACCATGAAAGAATAAGGGTCCCTCTATGCACCAATAGGAAGCAGTCTCCAAAAATGCTGTTATGTGGGGAAAACAAAGTATAGGACTGTATATAATTATGCTATCATTTGTTTTAAAATGGTGGTGGTAGGTATACAAATAAGAAGATGAGAGAGAGAAGAGACAGGCAGAGAGGGAGAGAGGGAGAGAGAGAGACTCAAGAAACTAATAGCAGTGATTGCCACTGGGAAGGGGAGCTGGTGGCTGGAGCATAGGGCAGGAGAGACACTTTTCAATGTGTCCCTTTTGTTCCTTTGAGTTTTTAAACATGTGAATATATTGACCATTCACTAGATAGATAAATACAATTATGTTTATTGGAAGGACTTTCTGACCCTATGGGGAAGAAAGAGGCATTGGGATGAAGAAGACATCCCAGGACTGTTGAGTTGAAGATATCTTAGTGATTCCCTTTTTTCCAAATGAGGAAACCGAGGCCTACAAAGGCGAGTTCTCAAGGTCACCTGCACAATAATGGCAGAACCAGGACTGGCTATTACCTGAATTGTAGTGTGCTGCCCTTTTCTGTCACACTGAACATCTGCTATATGCTGGGCCCCACTAAGCGCTGAGGATACAGTGGTGAACAAGATAGGCATGACTGCTGCCTTCATGGAACTTACATTTTAGGCAAGAAACAAATAAATATGTATTATAATATCAGGTAGTGATCAATCCTATGGATGAAAAATAAGGCAAGTGAAAGGATAGAGAACGTAGGGGAATGGGAGAAATGATTGAGAAAAATCCCTCTGAAGAGGCAACATTTTAGAAAGGAGAATGACGGAGCCTTGTGAATACCTGGGAGCACAGCAGGAACAAAAGCCCCATGGAAGGAAGAAGGTTGGCTTGTTAAAGGAGCCAGTGTGGCTGGAACAGAGTGAGCAAGGGAAAGACAGTGGGAGATGAGGTCAGAGAAAGGGCCAGGAGACAGAATGTACACAGGGCTGAGGACTTTGGCTCAAAGTGAGGCAGGAAGCAGTCGGAGGTTCTAAGTAGATGTGGGACCTCATGAGATTTCCCTTTTTAAAAGGCCCCTCTGGTTGAAGGTGGAGATTGAACATGAGGAGAGGAAAGAGGGGCTGCAGGGAACCCAGCGAGGAGGCAGGGGCAATCCAGTTGTCCTGGAGAGAGGTGACAAGCCTGGGGCAGTGTGGTGAGGAGCACAGATTGGTGTCCCCATCTGTCCAATATGGGAGTTGAACAAGATGTTCCTTTAGGGCCTTTGCAGCTTTGGGATTTGGTAATTTGGTGAACGACCTCAGAACATATCAACTAGGTGAGCCAGTCACACTGTTTTTCTTTTCTCACAATCTCCAGGTTTCTCCCCTTGGGTTCTGGGTCTGAACAGACCCAGTGATCTGAGGCTTAGATCGGGGACTCCTGCCCACCCCTCCCTGCCAGCCCACTCCTGTCCCCACCTCCCTGGGACAGATGGGTGGGCAGCAGGAGCAGCTGGGCCTTGCCTGCAGGGCCCTGGGGGAGGGAATTATCTGAGAGTTGATAACCCTGCTCTGCCTTCCAGATCTTGAGTTAAAAGCTCCACATGTCACAGCTCCAAGGGGCATGGGTTGGAGGGTGGCAAAAGAGGGGTAGGGCAAGACACTTTTCAGTCCTGTAGCTGCCCACAGGGGTTCAGTAACCTGGGGTGCTGAGGACTCCACGAAGCTATTAGGGGTGAGGCTGAAAGCTGGTTACCCTCAGGCCGCGTCTAACCTGCTGGCTTTTTTATTTGGCCTGAGAAGCGTTTGAGAAAAGTTGGGAGCCAATGCTTAAAAATCAAGGAACTTTACAGTAAAATCCAGATTTCTGACTTCTCTTGAATAATTAAAAAATCTGACCAGACTGACCACTCATTCCCAATTACAACACCCAGCAGGAGGTGAGTAGCAGCTGTCCCTATTATTATTTTATTTTATTAATAAGTAAATACATGCACATGATTCCAAAAAGAAATCATAAATTGGCATATATCATGAAGTCTCCCATCCTTGCCTGCCCTTCTCCCCAGTTCCCCCTTCAGTAATCTCTTTATTTTCTCATGTAAATTTCCAAAGTTTCTTTACGCATATATAAACACATAAAAATATAGATTATTATTCCCTTTTTCACCTAGCTTCATTCCCTATTCTCTGCCTTGCTTTTCCTTGAGGAGGTCTTTCTGTATTAGGACATAGAGAGCTTGCTGCTACACGCCATCGCATTGTCAGAAGTCTCATGATTTATTTAGCTGGTCTCCCACTGATGGGCATTTGGGTCATTCCCACTATTTCCTTTTATAAACAATGCTGTATCAGTGTTCTCATGAATAGTTTGCACAGGTGCAAATATTTTAGTCGGAACTAAAGGAAGATTATTAGGAGCTGGTTCAAGCAGAGGGTGCAGTAGGCAAGAGCTGAACCCTCAGCAGGATCCCAAAGCAAGGCTGAGCAAGGAAACGTGATGAGGTCTGTTTGTAAAAGTGATTCCTGGCAAGGCACAGTGGTTCATACTTATAATCCCAGCACTTTGGGAGGCCAAGGTGGGAGGATTGCTTGAGCTCAGGAGTTTGAGACTAGACCGGGCAACAAAGTGAAATTCGTCTTTACAAAAAAATGTTAACGACTAGCTGGACATGGTGGTATGTGTCTATAGTCCCAGCTACTCAAGAGGCTGAGGTGGGAGTCCAAGAGTTTGAGGCTGCAGTGAGCTATGATTGCGCCACTGCACTCCAGCCTAGGCAACAATAAAGAGTGATTCCCAACAAAGGTCAGGGATGTGGGGGACTAGGGAAAGGCTCCCAGATTGGCTCCTGCCACTTGCAAAATATGGGACTTCTTTCTGGGCCTCAGAGTCCCTGCCTGTAAAATGAGAGAGGAGCTTGGAGAGCTGGATGAAATCCCAAAGGACTTTTCCAGTTCTGACCAGCTGTGGCCACCTTCTGTCTCCACACCAGACAGACTCAGCCTCTTCTCAGCCCTTGAACTTGCCTCGCTCCATCCTATTACAGAGTGCTTGCCCAAGCTGATCCCACCCTGGCCCCCACCAGTGGAACATCACCTCTGTGCACTCCTATTGGTTTTTGTCTGACTCTGAACTGGTGGGCCACTCAGAACACACCAGCCCAAACCCCTTCAGGGTAGAGTCCCCTGTACAATACCCCAGACAGGTGGGTCACCCCCATACCTGATCCACACTTCAAATCCTTCTCCTTGTCACTCCCCCAAGTCACCTGAACTTTTAGCAGAGTTCTTGAATGCCAACTCTGCTACTTCCTAACAAATGGCCTTGTGACAGTACCTCCCTGAATTTCAATTTCTACCTGAAAAATGGCTGGTTTGAGGATAACATGTGATGGTATTAGTAAAGTTCTTAGCACAGCTCGTGACACACAGAAAGGCTTAATAATTCCATAAGTCACTGCCCTTGTCTGAATAAGTTACCTTGTTTATAAAATGGGGAGAACCTATAGAACCTGTTCTTATTTTTTTTTTTTTTGCGATGGTGTCTCAGTCTGTCACCCACGCTGGAATGCAGAAACATGTCATGGCCCACTACAGCCTCAACTTCCTGGGCTCCAGTGATCCTCCCATCTCAGCCTCTCTGATAGCTGGGACTACAGGTGCATGCCACCACACTCAGCTAATTTTTATATATTTTGTAAAGATGGGGCCATATTGCCCAGGCTGGTCGCAAACTCCTGGGCTGGAACAATCCATCCGCCTCCGCTTCCTAAAGTGCTGGGCTACAGGCATGAGCCACCATGCCCAGCCTCAGAATTTATAGGGGTGATCACTCACTCACTTATTCATTCATTCATTCACTTAATGATTTTTATAGAATACCTATTGAGTGCCCGGCATAGCACTGGGCACTAGGAGATTTGGTGGTGAAGAAAATAGATGAATTGTTCCAACCCTTATGAAGCTCCCAGGTAATTCTGAACAAGCAAACATACAAAGATAAATTGCCAGTGTGCTGATATTAAGAAGGAAAAAACAAAGATATTATGGAAGCTCATAACAGGGTTGTGTCAGGGAGACTACTCTGTGAGATAAGGAGCAGGGCATGGCTGGGTGGGGGAGCCAGGAGGGCTTCCTGCAGGAGACATCACCTTAGTCTAATAATTAGCTTTAATTATCCTCACCACAGCCCTAGAAGGAAGGCACTGGTTATCTCTCTCATTTTACTTTTCTCTGAAGTTAAGAGAAATTAAGTGATTTGCCCAAGGTGATGGAGCCAGGAAGAGATGAATGGGTTTTTGTTTTGTTTTGTTTTTGTTTTTGTTTTTGTTTTTGTTTTTTGAGATGGAGTCTCGCTCTGTTGCCCAGGCTGGAGTGCAGTGGTCTGATCTCGGCTCACTGCAACCTCCGCTTCCCGGGTTCAAGCAATTCTCCTGCCTCAGCCTCCCAAGTATCTGGGACTACAGGCATGCACCACCATGACCGGCTAATTTTTGTATTTTTAGTAGAGACAGGGTTTCACTATGTTGGCCAGGCTGGTCTTGGACTCCTGACCTCGTGATCCGCCCGCCTTGGCCTCCCAAAGTGCTGGGATTACAGGCGTGAGCCACCATGCCCGGCCGATGAATGGGTTTTAAACCCAGATTTCCTGGCTGTGGAGTCTCAGACCTAAAAACCTGTCTTCTGCTGCCTCTTTGAATAGGCAAATCCTGGGATATAGAGCATCATGGGAAGCAGAGAGGCTGCCTTCACTTGGATGGGGCCCAAAAGTGGGACTCTAACTTTGCCATATCCTATCCAGACACCAGTGAAAAGGAAGAGATCCAGACACATACAAGAACTGACTGAGGACCCTCAGGGTGGCTGGGGCCAGAGTTTCTCCCCTGCCCGCTAGCATCCAGGGCTCTGTGCACTTCATTAGTCTCTCTGCCTAGGGTTGTGGGAGAGAAAGAAAAAGCAGAGATACTCCTTTCTAAATTACACTGGGATTCAGACCTTCCAGCCCGACCCACAAACACTCTTGCTCACTAAACATGCCTGTCAATAGGGGGCTGTCAGCCTTGAATCCATCCTGGAAAACTCCCTTAATCCCTAACTCTTTCCCCTCTGTTTTCAGCCTTGGGCAACAGCTGGTACCCTAACCTCCTAAGCATGCTGAGACCAAAACAGTCCCTGGGCATGAAAAGGATGCCAGGCTGCAGGACTGCAGTTGGCTTCTCCTTCCTGACCCAGGGCAGCTGTCTCCTTTCATCCTCTCTTCCCTGCCACTCTGAGGCAGGTTGGTTCTCCCACTTTCCTTCCTCAGCTCCTCTTTCTTCACCCCCTACCTTTTGCCCCTCCTTTCTCCCTCCCCTTGAAGGGCAGCAAAGCCTATTCTGGAGCCAGATGATGGGCATGAATTTGGCTGTAGCTCCTAATTGTGTCACCCTGAACAAATTAATTTCTCTGTGACTTAGTTTCTGCATCTGTAAAATGGAAGGAAAAAAGGAGCTAGCTCACAAATTGTGAGGGTAGAATGAGTTAGTAATTGTAGTGTTTTGGACAGTGCCAGGCAAAGAGACACTACTATATGGGTATTTGTATAATAAATGCCTGGATACATCCAATCCGATCAAAGGCAGAGATGGGAGACAAGCTTGGGGTATCCAGGATGTGTGGGAACTCCACCCCCTCTCATAGATTACTGCTATAATTTCCTTCTGATCTCACCAGCCCCAGGCTGCTTCCTTGTGATCGCTTCTCTACTCTGGCTGCTGGGTCTTCTTTCTAAATCCTGATGTGACCACATAACTCCCCTGCTCAAATTCTGCAGTGGTTCCCCATTGCCTGCTGGATAAAGGCCACCTTCTGGCCCCTTAGGATCTCATCCTCAGAACTCTGCAGCCCTATCTTCCCCATCTTTCTACTCCCCTGGATCTGAGATCCAGACTTGCTTGAAGATTTGCCCTGCAGTCTCAGGCCTCCAGGCCTTTGCACTTGCTCTTTCCTCCACCCGGTGTTTCCTCCCATCCCTTTCCTCTTGATGTTGGATGTTGTCCCCTTCCCTCCCCCTACTCTACTAGGGCTGTAGCCAGATGAAGGCAGTCCCCGAGAGAGGCAAAGGGGAGAGTAAGGAAGAGACAGCAACTCAGAGCTGCAGCTTTCTCAGCTTCAAAACGAAGACAATAAGAAAAGGGGACCTCTCAAGATCAAAGGAGGGGATGGAACAATATGTGAGCACTCAGGAAACTGGAAATGAGCGTTAGCATGGAGTGACTGCTAAAGGGTTACTGAGGGGCCCGCCCAAGTCCCCCAGCTCCTTTCTTCCAAGTCCCCCACCCACCCACACCCACCCCCCGTTAGACCCAGGCCACTGGAGGTGAACACAGGAGAAAAACGAAGTGGAGAGAATGGGAAGGGGGAGGCGATAAAGAAAAAAGAAGGAAGTGCAGTCTGGGGGGAGATGAGAGACAGAAAGCATGGGGTTGGAGCCCCGCGCCTCCGAGGAAGGAGGGAGAGGGTGACCTGGGGTGCGCCCCCCCTCCCCTGCTTCCGCATTCCCGGGGGCTGCCCCCCTCCGGCCGCAGCTCAGGCGGGTGGGGGCGGGGCGGGGCGGCGCCTAGGAGAATGAATAATTGAAGTGGAGGGGAGGAGGAAGAAGAGGAGAAGGAGGAAGAGGAGCCGCCTGCGCAGGGTCCTCCCCACGCCGCACCCCCCTCCGCCGCCCGGAAGTCGCTCCCCGCCTCCCTCTCCGCCAACATGGCCGCGAAGTCGGATGGAGTGGCGGCCTCGGCCGGCCCGGACCCGGAGGGGGCGGCCGGTGGAGCCCGGGGCAGTGCCAGTGGGCGCAGGGAGGCGGCGGCGGCGGCCGGGCCACCGGGGGTCGTCGGGGCGGGCGGCCCGGGGCCGCGCTACGAGCTGCGGGACTGCTTCTGGGTGCTGTGCGCGCTGCTCGTGTTCTTCTCCGACGGTGCCACGGACCTGTGGCTGGCGGCCTCCTACTACCTGCAGAATGAACACACCTACTTCAGCCTCACCTTGCTGTTCGTCCTCCTGCCCTCGCTGGTCGTGCAGTTGCTGAGCTTCCGCTGGTTCGTCTACGACTACTCGGAGCCCTCAGGGTCCCCGGGACCCGCCGTCAGCACCAAGGACAGCGTAGCCGGCGGAGCCGCCATCAGCACCAAGGACAGCGCCGGCGCCTTCCGGACCAAAGAAGGCAGCCCCGAGCCGTGTCCCCAGCCTGAGCCCTCCTCGGCCAGCGCCTACCGCCGCCGCTGCTGCCGCCTCTGCATCTGGCTGCTGCAGACCCTCGTCCACCTCCTGCAGCTCGGCCAGGTCTGGAGGTAGGAGAAGCGCAGGTGGAGGGACCTGAGCCCGAGGAGTGGGGGTGGCGAAGGGCTACCTGACGTCCCAGCCCTGATCTGACCTTTCCGGGCTACCCTCCTGTCCTGACCTCCCCCCACCTCCACCCCATTGCAGCTCTAATTTCTTCTCAGTCGGCTCCTCCCTGACCTCTGCCCCCAAGCCCTGACCAACCCCAGTGCCATCCGGTCTGACCTGGCCTTTGAGAGGGGAGGGGATGGTTCAAGAAAGGAGAGAAAGAGATCCTCAGGGGTGTGCGTGAGTGGGGAGGACCCGGGGCTCATGAAGATAAGTGTGAAACTTAAAACAGGACCACAGGGCCCCATTCTGCCATAACCCACTCCTCTCTGCCTGAGTGCCAAGCCTGGGCTCAGGAAGGATCTCAGAAGTCCTTTCCTGCTCTCAAAGATCCTCAGTTCAGAATTGCAACTCATTCACAACCTGCAAGGAGAGTCACAGAATTTGAGACAGCTAAATGAATATCCCGCCTAAACTTCTTGACTTTTTGGAGAAAGATATGCTGGACCCAACTGGGGAGCCCTCAGGCTTCTTCTACTTCCTATGACCCCCTCTGCCCCAACTAAGGGTCCTCCCCTTCCAACGGGGCCAAGGGGATTTGGAATCTTGAATCTGAGATTAGGTGGCCACTGGCTGCCCTTTAATCCTAAACTGGTAAGGCAAAACTGAGGCTTTGTTCAAGCTGCCCACTTTCAGTCTTCTTCCTCTGCCAGGACTGAGGGTGCCTGCTGCACTGAGTTAACTGGAGAGAGGAGGAATTCTAAACCCAGGGCTCCTCTTGATTCCGAATTGCTATTTAGTAGCTTAGGGCCTTCTGTGCTCTAACAGAATGAACTTGCTTACTATATGATCTTAGGCAAGCCGCTCTCCTCCTTCCAAGCCTCAGTTTCCTCTTCTGTGAAATGAGGGAGAATCCCTACTCCTCTTATCGCATTGTCTTATCATTGCATTATTCTTACCTGTTGGGATGGTCAGGTGAGAGGTCTGCATGAGGGCCCTGCAGGCTGTAACATTTTAAGAGTGTGGGGAAAGCATGGAAAAAGTCACTCTAGAGATATAAAGGGTGATTACTGCTGTTGTTATATTTATTCTGCTACTTGTTAACACATTCTGCCTAACTCAGAAGATTAAGTTTGGGGCTGAGGGTTGAAAACAGGACTCCTAGGGTTTGTCCCAACTGCTCACTTGCTGTGTCACTCTTGTTGTGTTGTTGAATCTCTCTGCCTTTGTTTCCCTATCTATTCCTGCCAAGATGATGTGTATATTCCACTTAGCTTACCCTGGGGGAAAAGGGGGGCGGAGCACTATCCACACAAGGTGGTGTTATTATTATTAGCGTGACACATAAAAATATTCATGTCTACATCCAGGAACTAATCTGCATTTATCATTCTGTGCCCGAGTGGACAGATGGTGAAAGATATTTTTAGATTCTGAAATGGTAACTTCCTATTCTTGGTAGCCAAGCTTTATCCCCCTTTTCCTTCAGCCTAAAGTGGGCCAGATACCCCTCGACTCACTGGCTATCCCCCCACTCAGAATCCACTTACAAGAAACTAATACTTCTCTTCTTTGTTAAGCATAAACTGAGTTTCCCTCAAATAGGGCAAAAATGGCCATGGGTGTGGAGTCTCAGGGGAGTAGCTAGAATTGCTAAGGATCCCCTCAGCTCTATGGTTTCTTGGCTATGGATAAAAGGACTAGCTATTTCTACTATCTCCCATTTGCAGAATGAGGAGGCTGGGATGAGATAAGTTTGTAAGGATAACAATCTAATAGCTCTTAGGTTGAATGTGGCTTGTGGAAGTGTTTTGTGTGGCTTGTATAGTATTTTAAAAACCCGGAGTCATAGCTTCCCTTTAAAAAAATTGGATCTAGCAGTATCAATCCTGTAACAATTTAGGAAGAGTCTATATGCTCTAATTTGTCCATCCTTCCCTTTGATCATATCTGTACTATTTCACTTAGACATGAAAGCCCTAATTTACAGTTCTATAACAATTATTTTATTAAACACTGACTTTGTGCCAAGCCTACTGGTTGCCTTTTTACCTGCTTTATGTCCTGTACCCCTTCTAATCATCCTGTCATGTGGTTAGCATTATAATTTCTATTTGACAGATGAGGGAATGGAGGCTCAGAGAGGGGGCATCCTTGTCCAAGGTCACACAGCTAGGAACTTGAAGAGCTGAGACTCCAGGCTCTCTGCCTTTAAAGCCTGAGTTCAATTTATCCACTTTGTAATTCTGCCACTAAAGTGTCCCTCAAGCTTAAAGAAGTATGAATCTGAGATTCCAAGATTCCAGTGTGATAGAAAGTCAGGGCTTCTGTTGCACTGAGATAAGAATGTGAAAAGAGGGGCAGGGAGTTGAACTATGTGGGTGAGGATGGGAACAGTGTGTATTGTGGGGAAAAGGCTGGATTCGGGGGTGGTCTGGTCAGGAGGCTGACATCTTTATCCTAGTTTGTAAACTATAGTTTGCTGGGTGACCTTGGGCAAGGCTCTTTCCATCTTTGGGTCTCAGTTTCCCTGTGTGTGAAATGAGATTCGATGTGATGACCTTAAGAGTTTCCCATTCCTGAAATTCTGACTCTGGGTCTATTGCCAAAGCAAAAGCCTCTGGGCCCTTGCCCCCAAAATCTCTGATTCGAAAATGGCTAAGGGCCTGGATAAATGGAGGGAAAACCCAGAGAAGGTATAGAGAAGCTGCAGGGGCTGGCATTCGTCGAAATTAAGCACATTTGCTTACCACGTGAGATGTTCCCACAGATGTTCTGAGTGGTGGGGCCTGGGGTAATGAAGAGGGAGATGTGTGATTGAGTCCTCCAGAATCACACCTAGAAGGCTAGGCAGTCACTCACCTCCTGATCCCATTTCCTCAATTCTGAATAAAATAATTATAATCGTGAAGATATTTTTCAACTTCTTAGACTTGTAAAATGCTGAATTAAAAATTCAAATGCTTTGAGGACCCAGTCAGGTAACAGACCATAAGATACGAGGGGTGTTAGACAAGAGGACATTCGGGGGCAAGTAGTGTTCGAGGAAAAGGGAAGCTCCAGCTGATCATGCCATGAGAAATCGTGGACCCAGTCTTGATTTCTCAAGAGAAATGGGAAATTGGGATTTTTCCGTGAACTCTCCAAAATTTAACTACTAATTAAAATGTTTAAAAATAGTGTCAACCAAAGGAAACATATTTATTAGCCTGTCTTCTTTGTAACCTCTGGTTTAGCTCTTCAAATTGATAAGGTCTTTTCACACAGAAGATTTTATTACTAATTTAAACATAAAATGAAGCTCTGAAGAGAGAGAGCAGGAGAAAGCATACATAGACACTGCACACCTACTGTGTCCCCACAGGCCCTGTGTGAGTGTTTCAGGCATGTGATCTCATGTTACTCTGAAACCCTCCCCCGTGGTGACTATCGATATACCCATTTATCAGATAAGGAACTTTGTCCAAAAGTCACCCACTGAGAAGTGAGGAAAGGTGATCAGTCCCAAACCTAGCTCTATCTTTTACACCACACACTGGCTACTTTGGGAGATGCCAGAACAATGTCTTTGTGCACAGAGAGATTGAACCTCTGAGAGAACAGCAAACAGATCTTCTGGCGGGGCACGAAACTGGCTGTGGCCTGGACACCAACCTGCATCTTCATCCCTCCCTTCCCTTTAAATTCTCTGAGCTGTTAAACTGCCCAGGGTTCTTAAGCCAATTAAAGTCCTAACCCTGTCCCCTCTGACCCTGTAGGCAGCAGAGCAGTAAGCCATGAATCCTGCTTTTCCTAATCTTGAACTCAATGGGCCCCAGCTTCACCCAGATAAGCATGGTTTGCTAAGCCAATTAGTGGGAGATGATCTGACATGGGATTCCTGCCAGGCTATCAGGATCTGGGAACCCCCAAATGGGGAGAAAATTAGGCAATTGAGATTTGGGGGCCCTCCCTCTAATGCCCTCTCTATGCGCAGGCCCGGACACTGCACTCTATGTCACCTAAGAAGCCCTGCATGACAGAGAAGTTCTGGAATGAGTTAGTGACCTACTGGAAGTGAATGTCAGGCTCTGGATTTCCCCTCTGGGAAACTACATTCTTGGCATAACGGTTGAGAACACGGACTCTAGATTCAAATGTCCTCAGTTTAAATCCGGACTTTACTACTTCTTATATGTGATCTTGACAAGGCAAATAATCTCTCATCCGTTGTAAACTAGGGACCATAATTGTACCCACCCGCCTCTTGGGTTGTTTCAAGGTTTAATGAGATAATGTGTAAGGGTTCAGCAAAGGGCTCGTTCCATCGTTAAATGCTCAGAAACTGCTGGCAATGATTAGTGCATTAGCTTGGGCTTTGCTCCCTGTGGAACAAAGGTTTGTTCACGGAGCACGTGGCAGGACAGCAAGGGGGTCCTGAATTCCTTCCCTTGAAGCCATAATGACATGGCAGTCATCCATTTATGTCTGCATTCAGCAGACATTTATTAAGCGCCTGCTGTATACCAGGCACTGTTCTAAGTGCTGGGAATAGAGTGGTGAACAAGACAATGTCCTTGCCCTCTTGGAGCTCAATAGCCTAATGAAGGAACCAATAGAAAAATAAACTATGATATATATTATATGTGATATATAATACCTGGGCCAGATCGTGATAAGTGCTATGGGGAAAAAAATGAAACAGGGCAGGGAGCTACTGGAGTGCCAGGGAAAGGTGTGGCTCTTTGAGATAGGGTGGTCAGGGTGGACCTCTCCAAGGAGGTGGCATGTGGGCAAAGGGCTGCATGAGGTGAGGACAAGCTGTGTAGAGGTCTTGGGAAGGGTTTTGCAGGCAAAGGAAAAGGGAAGGGCAAGGAGAAGGCCTGTGTGGCAGAAATAGAGTGAGGAGAGCATGTTCGGAGATGCTGGTGGACAGATTGGCAGGGACGAGGTCATGCAGGGCCTCAGAGGCCATGATGAGGACTAGGGCTTTTACTCTTCATGACATGGGGAGCCCAGGAGAATTTGGCCAGAGAAGGAACATGATCTTGACTTGTGTTTTGCAATGTCCACTCTGGCTGCTGGGTGGAGAATAGTCTGGAGGGGCCGGGCGCAGTGGCTCACGCTTGTAATCCCAGCACTTTGGGAGGCCGAGGCAGGCGGATCACGAGGTCAAGAGATCGAGACCAGCCTGGCCAACGTGGTGAAACCCCCGTCTGTACTAAAAATACAAAAACTAGCTGGGCATGGTGGTGCGTGCCTGTAATCCCAGCTACTTGGGAGGCGGAGGCAGGAGAATCGCTTGAACCCGGGAGGTGGAGGTTGCAGTGAGCCGAGAGTGCACCACTGCACTCCAGCCTGGGTGACAGAGTGAGACTCCATCTCAAGAGAAAAAGAATAAAAAAGAGAGAGAATAGACTGGAGGGAGGCAGAGTAAGCCTGGAGATGCATGAGGAGGTTGTTACAAAAATGCAGGAGAGAGACAATGGAGACTGGATCAAGCTGTAGCAACAGGGGTGGGGGTCTGCTTCAGGCTGAGCTAATGCGACCTCTTTCTTTCTTTGGTCCTCAGTCTCTCCATTGGGGCCAGAGTTAATGGTTCAGAATCCACTCTCTGGAATCAGCCATATCCTGCACCTGCCACTTTCTGTGATGTGGGACAAGTGGCATGACTTGTCTGTGCCTTGATTTTCTCATCTGCTAAATGGACACTCTAATAATAGCACCTATCGCATGGGGCTTGAGGTAGTAGAAAATTAAATAATGTTTAGTGTTCAGCACAGTGCCTGGAACACAGGAAGCACTCAACAATGATCATTAGCCATTGTTATTTGTAAAACAGGTCAGGGGTTGGATTCCATCATTTTCAAACTGTGTTTTACAGCCCTGTCTCCATCATTTTAACCCAAGTATCTCTGAATGTCTCTTTTATGACATATCTAAGATTTCGTTTTGAATAATCTGTCCTACAGCTGACACTTGTTTACAGCCCCCTGAACTCAATGACCATCCATGAGGTTCCTCCCAGCTCTGCCTTTGTAGGGTTGTTCCAGTTTGGGCCTCACCACTCACCTCCTGGGAGACCTCTTTCCAGAAGGCTCTCCACCCCTACCCTGCCTCCTCCCCTTGCCCATCCAGCTGCCATGGACCATTAGAGCTGCTCCTAACAGACACAGCGGCGGCGGTTGGGCCCAGCATCCCCTGTTTGATCTATAAAGACCACACAGGAGAAGCTCTGGGGAGTGGGAGGGCGGAGGGCGGAGGGCTGCAAGGAAATGGCTTTGAACCCAGCAGCTGGGGCGCAGGTCCCTGGGGAGAGGAGGGAGGATGGTTGGGATCTTCTCTGGCCTCTCTGTTCACCACCCTGCCTTTGTTAGGGCATCCAAATTCCTCCCCTGGGAAGTCCTATCAGCCTCCAGTTATCACCCCCAAACCCCAATCCAGCCTCCACCTGCAGGCAGAGCGATGGCTCTCCTCTGTCCCTAGAGCAAGTCCCTGTGCTTTAGCCTGGCTTTGAGGCCCTTTGCCCCCTGATCTTTTGTCTTTCCTCCCTGCTGTACCCACATGACAACCTGCTCCCCACCCCCTTGCTCTCCACTGCCTACAGTCCTTCCTCCAGCAACACCAAACACCAGTTTCCAGTCTCCTCCCAGTGAAATTCTGCACGTCCTTCCAGGCTGAGCTCAAATGCCACCTCTTCTAAGAAGCTTTCTCTGAACAAATCCCACACATGCTACCCTCTGCCCCCCAGAAACCACCTCCCACTCCCTCAACCAGGCAAAAGTCATTGTTCTAAAGTGGAAAATGTTTGGCTGTTTTGTCTGTTGATCAAAAAGCTATACATTCTTGTTGAAACCTCAGGCAATACAGAAAAGGCATAAAGAGATTCCCCTCTGCTCATTATCTCTTGGGGTGGGAGGGGTGGGGTCAGGGGAGATTTCCACTTACTAAGTAGATATTTCTTGCATTGCTTGAAGATTTTGCCTCTGGTTTTTAATTAGCTAAAAAAATGCATGTATAGATTCGTCTATTTTTTAAAAATTGGTATAAAAAATGAAATTTATTATACTTACTGTTTATTAAGACTTAGATTCGATCATTTCTCTTGACAGTCCTGCCAGGTAGACACTGCAAGGATGAAGAAGAAGAACTGTAGACCCAAAACCCTGGCTCTGCCACATAAGAGCTGTGTGGGTTTGAGCAAGTCACTTAACCTTTCTGGACCTCAGCTTTGTCATCTGTGAAATGGGCATCATAACAATCCCTACCCAGGTCTCCATTGTGAAGACTGATTCAATTAATATATATGTGCTCTGCACAGTACTCAGCACATAGTGGTGCTCAGTTAGTGTTTGCTAGCATTATTGGCCCCATTTTACAGATGTGGAAATTGAGGCACAGAGAAGAGTGGCCTTCCAATTCATAAGGAGCAAAGCTAGGGTTTGAAGCTGTGAGGTCAGGCTCCCAAACCCACATGTGGAACCACCAAGCTATACTGTCTTCTGCTAGTTAAGTGTATTCTTACAAACAATCAATCATGTATTGTTTAGAGAAGCACAAGAAAAAATATCAGAAAGTATTTTTATTTTTATTTTTATTTTTTTGAGACAGAATCTTGCTCTGTCTCCCAGGCTGGAGTGCAGTGGCTCGATCTCGGCTCACTGCAACCTCTGCCTCCCAGGTTCAAGCGATTCTCCTGCCTCAGCCTCCCGAGTAGCTGGGATTACAGGTGCCCACCCCCACACCCAGCTAATTTTTGTATTTTTAGTAGAAATGGCGTTTCACCATATTGGCCAGACTGGTCTCGAACTCCTGACCTCAGGTGGTCCACCTGCCTCGGCCTCCCAAAGTGCTGGGATTACAGGCGTGAGCCACCACACCTGGCCAGAAAAGTATTTTTAAATTTGTATTTTAATGTAAAGTCCCCACTGTTAACATTCTGGGTTCTTCCCCTCAGACTTCCTCCCCAGGCACAGTTACTCATTCCTCTTTACCCCACAGCGCTGATCACATTTTGTTGTGATCATCTACCCACCTGGCTGGCTTTCCCACGGGATCACAAACCCCTGGGGAGTTGAGGCTTTGTCCCTTTTTCTCTCGGTCTCCCATGGTGACTAGCCCAGAGTAGATCCTCTGTGACTGTTGGTGGCCTTGCACCCAGCCAGCTCTGGTGAGGTCTATGGTGGGTTCTTGTAACATGAAGCCAGTTGAAGCAGGCTTTGGGTCTGTAGATGAAGTGCGGGGTGCTGAATGTGGGAGCTTTCTGCAGTTGTGGACACAGCACTGAGGTCTGTTAGGCCTACATCCACAGCCTTTAAAACTGTCCACGGCCTAAGGCTAAGGAAAGAGGAGGTAATAGGAACAACCCTGGGTTGAGTTCCCAGAATGATACAGATGTGGCTGACTTAGGAGATGGAGGAAGTCAAGTTCCTTGTATGCAGTAGGTACTCAATAAATGTTGGTGTGAACTGGATTGAACCTTTGACATCAGAATCTTGGACAAGTCACTTCGCCACCTAGGGTTCAGTTACTCCATCTGTAAAGTAACTTCAGAATTCTGGTGAATTTTCCTGGGACTTGGACAAGAAAGCAGAGTAGCTGAGAGCTTGGGGCACCAGCGCAGATCAAGGAGCCATGACATCCTAGTTGCGTGACTCTGGGGAAGTTGCTCCACCAGCCACAGCTCCTGTCTCACCTGTGAAATGGGGATAGTGATAGTATCCACATCTTAAGGTGCTTATAAGGATGTCTTGAGATAATGTAAATGCACAGGGCTTGTCACGTAGTATATCCCCCGAAAACATCTACTACAATGACTATTATTATTGGCCCAAGTCACAGCCCATCTTACTTGTTTAGTAACAAGATGGGGTTAGGACAGGGGCATAAGGGGTCCTAACTCTCACCCACTGACCCCCTATCAAGGAAGGAGAGTTGTTCTATGGCTCCAGAGATAGTGTGAGGGCAGATGCGAACTCAAAGTAAAGGGAGGCACAGTCTTTGGAATAGAAGCAAGAACACACTGTCAATCAGGCTGTTCCCGAGGGTGTGAACTCCACATCAGCAGAGGTGTCCAGATGGAAGTGGCTAACTTTGGCAGGGATGCTGTAGCAGGGACCCCTGCTTCAGTCTGGAGGATAAACTAGATGATCTCTAAAGCCCCTTAGTTCTAAGTGTCTGTAGCTCTATCCTTGGGACTTTATGATACTTGCTTCCATGATGTTTAACCACCGGACCACAGGTTGCAAGTCAGTGGCCTATGGGCAAATCCAGCCTCAAGAGTGTTGGTTTGGTCCGCAAAGGATTTTTTCTCCTACTTTTTTTTTTTTTTTTGCTTTTTGAGATGATCACGCTCTGTTGCCTAGGCTGAAGTGCAGTGGCACAATCTCAGCTCACTCTAGCCTCCGCCTCCCAGACTCAAGCGATCCTCCTGCCTCAGCCTCCAGCGATCCTCCTGCCTCAGCCTCCTGAGTAGCTAGGACTACAGGTGCACACCACCATGCCCAGCTAATTTTAAAGCATTTTTTTTGTAGAGGCAGGGTCTCACTATATTGCCCAGCCTGGTCTTGAACTCCTGGGCTCAAGTGATCCTCCTGCCTTGGCCTCCCAAAGTGCTGGGATTGCAGGCGTGAGCCACTGTGCTGGTTCTTCTCCTACTTTTTATTAAAACCTTTCATTACAGAAAAATTTAAACACATGAAAAAGTCGAGGAAATGGGATAATGATCCCCTACCACCTCTCTTCAACAATTATTGATTCCTGGCCAACCTCGTTTTATCTAGGGCAGCACCATCCAGTAGAACTTTCTGCAGCCATGAAAATGTCCTATCTCTGCACTATCCAATATAGTAGCCACTATAGAGCACTTGGCATGTGGCCAGTATGACTGAGGAACTAAATTTTAAACTCTTTACTTGTAATTATTTACTTGTAGTTAATCAAAATCTAAATAATCATACATGGCAAGTGTTGAACATGTAGGTGTTGGAGAGCATAGTTGCAGGCCCCACTCCATTTCCTTCCCTTCCATGTTATTTTCAAGCAAATCTCAAACATCTCTAAAAAGATAGACTTCAAAAACATCGCTAAGTGGCTGGGCCTGGTGGCTCATGCCTGTAATCCCAGCACTTTGGGAGGCCGAGGTGGGAAGATCACTTGAGGTCAGGAGTTCAAGACCAGCCTGGCCAACATGGTGAAACCCCATCTCTACTAAAAATACAAAAATTAGCCGGGCATGGTGGCGCACGCCTGTAGTCCCAGCTACTCAGGAGGCTGAGGCAGGAGAATTGCTTGAACCTGGGAGGTGGAGGTTGCAGTGAGCTGAGATCACACCACTGTACTCCAGCCTGGGCGACAGAGTGAGACTCTGTCTCAAAAAAAAAAAAAAAAATTGTTAAAATATGTAATACTGCTATCACACCTACAAAATGGAATTATGATTTCTTTTTTTCTTTTTTTTTTTTAAAGAGACAAGTTTTCACTCTGCCACCCAGGCAAGAGTGCAGTGCCACAATCATGGCTCACTGAAGCCTCGAACTCTTGGGCTCAAGAGATCCTCCCACCTTGGCCTCCCAAAGTGCTGGGATCACATGCATAAGCCACTACACCAGCCTAATTTCTTAAAAATTCATATAGTATTTCTTTAATTTGTTGTGAACATTTCCAAATTGAGATTTTTCCCTTGTTTTTCTTTTTGCATAAATATCCTAATATCCACCTATTCTTGAAAAATTGAAACTCCAGCCATGTTGGGCTCATATTCTCCCACGGCATCAGTTGGCTGGAACTGACAGGCGGCTGCCTCTGTAGACAGGCCACATAGTTCCCCAGTCCCTCATAATGATAGCAGCTGAGCCCCTTTAAGCATTGGCATTTGAGACCCTGGCTACCATGTAGAATCTCACACCCAGAATAGGGGCAGATAGAAGTGATGTTTTCTCCCTGCCTTGGTCCCGTGATACCTTCAGATGCCATCAGGAGGATGGAATCTAACCCCCTCCCCCACTGGCTTATGACATACCAACTCCACATGAGGATATCAAGCAAAGAGAGAAAGGGGGAACAAAAGGCCTTGGGCTAGAGTATGGGGTCCTGGGTTTTAGTCTCTGCTCTGCACCCATTTCACAGATGGGGAAACTGAGGTCCAGAGAGGAGAGGAGAGCTGGCTGCACTCATACAGTGAGGGATGTGGGAGGCCAGAACCTAGTCCCCAAATGCTTTGTTGAAGAGGGGCTGCCCATTCCTCTGCTGTGCAAAAGAGGGACGCTGGCTGGGAGCTGATGAGGGTGAGTGGGATGGGAGAGGGTCTCAGCTTCTCAGTTAGGGCCTAAAATTAGTGGCTGGGAAATGTTTGGCTTTAGCCCAGAAAAAAAAAAAAAAAAAAAAAAAAAAAAAAACAACAAAAAAAAAGGTGCTGTGACTCTGTAGGGGGCTGCTAAGGAGGAGGGAGACAGCCCAGCTCCAGCTCCCAGCACCACATGAAATGGGAGCCAAACGTGTAAAATCACATTCTTTACTGACATTTATGACTCATTTGGCTGACAACCCCAGGAAGGTCCTATTTTGTATTCTTGCAGGAGCACTCAACATTAAGGGGTAGGCAGATGGGGAGGAGGCCTCAGGGCCATCCTCCCAACCCCCCACAAAAGATTCTGGGGCTTCATTGCAGGTGAGGAGGCTATATAGCTGGGAACCCAATGTTTCCTAGAGAACCCATAGACCAGATTTGGGTTCCCATGCCCCATGGTGAAATGGGGGAGTCGGCCAGCCCTGGTTTGGGATGCAACTCTGATGCTTTCCGGCCATGTGACCTTGGGCAAGTCATTTCTCTAATGGCTCTAGACTCTATTCCCTTGTGTCCGGGCCATACTTACCTCTCACCTGGCAACTGGTCTCCTGTCTTTCACCCTTGTCCTCCTGCAATCTGTTCCCCACAGCCAGGATGCTTCCTCTAACATGCAGAAGTGGTATCTAATCTTGTCACTTCCCTGTTTAAAACCTTCCTGTGGCTCTCCCTCACTCTTAAGATAAAGACGAGGCCGGGCATGGTGGTTCACACCTGTAATCCCAGCATTTTGGGAGGCCAAGGCAGGAGAATTGCCTGAGCTCAGGAGTTCGGGACCAGCCTGGGCAACATAGAGAGACCTCATTTCTACTAAAAATTTTAAAAAATATATCCTGGCATGGTGGCATATGCCTATGTTCCCAGCTACTCAGGGGGCTGAGGTGGGAGGATTGCTTGAGCCCAGGAGGTCGAGGCCGCAATGAGCTGTGCTCTCATCACTGCACTCCAGCCTGGGTAACAGAGTGAGACTCTGTCTCAAAAAAAAAAAAGGCCGGGTGCTGTGGCTCATGCCTGTAATCCTAGCACTTTGGGAGGCATAGGGAGGTGATCACTTGAGGTCAGGAGTTTGAGAACAGCCCCATCAACATGGTGAAACCCTGTCTCTACAAAAAAAAAACCACAAAAATCAGCTGGGTGTAGTTGCCCACACCTGAAGTCCCAGCTACTTGGGATGGCCCTGAGGCAGAAGAATCACTTGAACCCGGAGGGCAGGGGTTGCAGTGAGCTGAGATGGCACCACTGCACTCCAGCTTGGGCAACAGAGCAAGACCCTGTCTCAACAACAACAACAACAAAAAAGATAAAGACCAGCCAGGCACGGTGGCTCACGCATGTAATCCCAGCACTTTGGGAGGCTGAGACGGGTGGATCACCTGAGGTCAGGAGTTTGAGATCAGCCTGGCCAACATGGCAAAACGCTGTCTCTACTAAAAATACAAAAATTAGCCAGGCATGGTGGCATGTACCTGTAATCCAGCTACTCAGGAGGCTGAGGCAGGAGAATCGCTTGAACCTGG
This sequence comes from Nomascus leucogenys, assembly GCF_006542625.1. Taxonomy (NCBI): domain Eukaryota; kingdom Metazoa; phylum Chordata; class Mammalia; order Primates; family Hylobatidae; genus Nomascus; species Nomascus leucogenys. The sequence continues at coordinate 31,956,876 of NC_044393.1, read as the reverse complement.
GAGGTAGATGTTGCAGTGAGCTGAGATCGTGCCACTGCACTGCAGCCTGGGCAACAGAGCGAGACTCTGTCTAAAAACAAACAAACCAACAAACAAACAAATAAAAAACAAAAGATAAAGACCAAATACTTCACCATGGTTCACATCTCCACTTCATGAAGTGCTTTCTTCCCCTCCTTCTCCCTCCTTCTCTGACAGCAGCCATTCTGACCACTTACCGCTCCCTCCCACCTCAGGACTTTTGCCTACGTTGTTTCCTCAGCCAGAGGCTCCCTTCTCTGCCTCCTTTACCTGGTTAACTCCTATGTCTGCTTCAGATCATGGCTCAGTAGTCACCTCCTCTAGAAAGCCTTCCCTGACTGCCATACCCTTCCCAAGCTGGGCCTGGCTCTCCTCCAATAGCACTGTCATCCACAGTGCTGAAGCAGGGACCTCTGTTTGGAGCATTTCTGGAGCCCATGGAACATGCTTGTTGTTACATGTTTACATGATGATTTAGTTAATCTTCAGGTCCCCATTAAACTGAGTTCCACCAGTGGGTTGGATCTGTCTTGCACACCATTGTGTCCACGAGCCATTTTAGCACAGTTTGGCGTACACAGTAGGTACTCAAAAGTGCTTGGTGGACTGGGCATGGTGGCTTATGCCTGTAATCCTAGCACTTTGGGAGGCTGAGGTGGGTGGATCACCTGAGGTCAGGAGTTCGAGACCAGCCTGGCTGACATGGCGAAACCCTGTCTCTACTAAAAATACACAAATCAGCTGGGGTGTGGTGGCGCATGCCTGTAATCCCAGCTACTCGGGAGGCTGAGGCAAGAGACTCACTTGAATCCAGGAGGTGGAGGTTGCAGTGAGCTGAGATCGAGCCACTACACTCCAGCCCAGGCGACAGAGAGACTCTGTCTCAAAAAAAAAAAAAAAAAAAAAAATGCATGGTGAATAAATCTCAAATGAACCTTCCCTTTTCTGACACTAAGTTTCCTCATCTGGAAAATGGAGATTATGTCCACGAACCTCACAAGACTACAGTGAGGATTTTAGCAAAGTACATATAAAAGGTATTTGATGAGTGGTAGTTATTTTCTGGGGGGCAGGCAGAGACCCCAAAGAATACTTGCCCTGAGAACCTGTCCCAAAGGAGCTTTCTGACCCAGTGTCCCTTGGGGACAGGTTCGACGAGCACCAGGGGAAAGCCAGCCTAGGAGTGGGTCTCAGCTGTGCCAGAAACCAAACTTCCTTCTTACTGATGGGGCCTCTGATTCAAAAAGCTCCTTGAAACCTTCCATTGATCAAGTGCCCAACACTGAGCTGGGCGTTTTACACACATTACTACTTTCTGATTTCACAGCTACCCTGTAAATGGGTATTGGGCTGATGGGTCCAGAGAGGGGAGGCAACTTGCCTGGGGCTACATAGTCAGTAAGAGCTGGAGCTAGGATCTGAGCCCAGGCCTGACTCTCTCACCTGGGTTCTTTCCCTCTGTTCTTGGCTACTTTTACTAAAGAAGTTTACAAAGCAGAGTTTATAAAGTATATTCACTCTCTTCATTCATTCACTCACTCAACAAATGACTGTGCATTAACGATGTGCCAGGCACTAGGCACAGTCATAAACATGGTCCCCACTCTCATGGAGCCTGCAGTGCTAGGGGAAAGACAGGCAATAAATATGTAAACAAGAAAATGAGATGGTTTCAGGTTGTGATATGTGTTACTTAAAAAAACAGGGTAACATGACAGAAAGTGACCAGAGGGGCTGCAGAAGTGCTTTGCGGGGTTACAGGCAGTGGTGAGGGGGACGGCTGGGAAAGCTCTCTGAATAGGTGACACTGAGCTGAGATGGGAGAATGAGAGTTTGACAGGCGTTAGTGAGGACCATTCTAGGCAGAGGCCCTGGGGTTGGAGTGAGCTTGGTGTGTTCAGGAAGCAGGAACTGGAGCATGGGAGAGAGGGAGGGTGGTGGGAGAGGGTCCCCGGGAGGGACAAAGGTTGTGTCCTCCTGGGCCTCAAGGGTCATGGTGAAGAGTTAATTTTAAAAGTAGTGGGGGCCGGGCGCAGTGGCTCATGCCTGTAATCCTAGCAGTTTGGGAGGCCGAGGCAGGCGGATCACCTGAGGTCAGGAGTTCGAGACCATCCTGGCCAATAGGGCAAAACCCTGTCTCTACTAAAAATACAAAAATTAGCCAGGCATGGTGGCAGGTGCTTGTAATCCCAGCTACTTGGAAGGCTGAGGCAGGGAGAATTGCTTGAACCCGGGAGGGAGAGGTTGCAGTGAGCCGAGATCATGCCATTGCACTCCGGCCTGGGTGACAGAGCAAGACTCTGTCTCAATAAATAAATAAATAAACAAACAAATAAATAAATAGTGGGGAGTGGACAGGCACAGTGGCTCACTCCCAGCACTTGGGAGGCCGAGGCAAGTGGATCCCTTGAGGTCAAGAGTTTGAGACCAGCCTGGCCAACATGGTGAAACCTTGTCTCTACTAGAAATACAAAAATTAGCCAGGTGTGGTGGCACATGCCTGTAATCCCATCTACTCGGGAGGCTGAGGCACGAAAATCACCTGAACCCAGGATGCGGAGGTTGCAGTGAGCCAAGATCATGCCACTGCATTCCAGCCTGGGTGACAAGAGCGAGACTCCATTTCAAAAAAAAGAAAAACAAGTAGTGGGGAGTGGCCTGCCCTGACCTAGGAGTTTACAAGATCCCCCTGCTGTTGTGTGAAGACCAGGCTTGAAGAGGGCAAGGATGGAAGCGAGCACCCCAGGGAAGAAGTAGACAAGAATCAGTTACTTGGGCCCATTTTATAGAGGAAGATTGAGGCCCATCGAGGAGCTGGGCTTTCCCGGAATCACCCTGGTCTCCTGACTCTCCACTAACTATTGTTGCCCATCTCCCAGTTTTCTCTAAACCCATATAATCCCAAGTGAAACCTGAGGTCCATCGTGTCTTACTGGGGTCCTATCAGGATCCTGCCGGGCAGCCGTACCACACACCCTCCACACGAGGGAAGCTGCCACGTAGGCAGCTGAGGCAACAGGGGAATCCCATGGGATAAGACTTGTCCTTCCTCATCCCTGCTCTGGCTCAGGAGGCCATGAAGAGCCAGGGCTGAGTCCTAGATCTGGCACTAACTTGCTGTGTGACTTGGGACAAGTCCTGGTCCCTTTCTAGGTATGTTTCTCATCTGTGAAATAAGGATAATGGTAGTCTCCACTTCAAAGATTTGTTAAGAGGGATGGATATGTTCATATGTATAAAAAGTCTCAGCACAGCCTGTCATCCAGTTGGGACTCAGTAAATGTGGGCTGTTATCCTCATTAGTAACCGCTGCACACTGTCCCCCTGAAGACCTACAGACTAACTATGGGCTCAGCTGGGGGATGTCCTGCCCCTGCCCATCAGCCCTGGCTCTCCCATCTGCCTCCCAGCCTCACTCTGTTCACTCTATAGGGGTCTGCAGACCCTGGCCCGCATTGAGACTAGGGAGCTAGCCAGAATGAGGGTGGTTCCTGGATGGAGAGGCAGCGGGGGAGCCGCTGGAAGCTGCTGTGTGTTTGGCCCAGAGCTGTGAGGGGGAGTGGGGAGGGGCGAGAACACACTCGGAAATGCTGAGACCGACAGATGGAGGAGCTGAGGATGTGAGAGACACAGACAGACAGAGAGAGACCCAGAGTCAGGGAGAGGAGGAGCAGGCAGGGGAGGATGGCCGGAAAACTGGCAGTCACGCCAAGCCACGAGCTGAGCAACAAATCAGCAGATGGACCAAGCAGTCGAGGGACTAAAAGACACAGACAGACAGACCACCAGGTGGACCTAGCATCCAAGACACAGACAGAACACCAAACAGATCCAGTATCCAAGGCACAGACAGACAGACTACCAAGCAGACCCAGCATCCAAGACACAAACAGACCACCAAGCAGCCCCAGCATCCAAGACACAGACAGACAGGCTACCAAGCAGACCCAGCATCCAAGACACAGACAGACAGGCTACCAAGCAGACCCAGCATCCAAGACACAGACAGACAGACAGACAGACCACCAAGCAGACCCAGCATCCAAGACACAGACAGACCACCAAACAGATCCAGCATCCAAGGCACAGACAGACAGACCACCTAGCAGACCCAGCATCCAAGACACAGACAGACAGACAGACCACTAAACAGATCCAGTATCCAAGGCACAGACAGACAGACCACCAACCAGACCACCAAGCAGACCCAGCATCCAAGACACAGACAGACAGACCACCAAACAGATCCAGTATCCAAGGCACAGACAGACCACCAAGCAGACCCAGCATCCAAGACACAGACAGACAGACCACCAAACAGACCCAGCATCCAAGATACAGACAGACAGACCACAAAGCAGGCCCAGTATCAAGACACAGACACACAGACCTCCAAGAAGACCCAGTATTAAGACACAGACAGACAGACAGACCACCAAACGGATCCAGCATTCAAGACACAGACAGACAGACCACCAAGCGGACCCAGTATCAAGACAGACAGAAAAGCAGACCTCGTATTCACAGGATAGACAGGCTGTCTGGCATCCAGGGGACAGAGACTGAAGCTCCTGGCCTCTAAGGGCAGGCAGACAGGCTGACCCAGGATCACAGGGTCAGACCAATATCTGAGAGACTATGTGACCCACAGTCCAAGGGACAGGATTCCAGGATTTTGGAACTGAGCCAGGGACTGAGCCAGGATTCCAGGGTGAGACTGACTGACTAACAGACTCCTGACAGAAATGCAGGAATGATAAATAGGCTGGCCCTGCATTCAAGGGACAGACACAATAGACAGGCTGATCTGAGCCACAGAGACAATGACTCAGGTCTGAGGTCAAAGGGATGGGTCCAGGCTTGGGCCCAGGTTTGACTGTCTGAATGGACTGAGGTACAGGCCAGAAACTCTGACCTAGAACCAGAGACTTGGGGTGACTCAGGAACAAAGAACAGGAGAGAGATGAGGTGATGCAGACGTTGCCAGAAGCTTCCTGGCTTCTCAAGAACATGGGATCCCTTCGTCCTTTTCCCCTCCTGCCCATTAGAGAGAAGCCCCCAAACTCTGGGGGACTGGGAGACACTGGAAAGTTCCTGTGAGGAGGGTAGGATGGGCCTGGGGAGAAGGGAATGAGCTCCTATTTATTTCTCGACCCTGCTACCTGTTCACGGAGGCAGTGAGGTTCAGAAGAGACAGGTTTTTGGGTCCCTGACAGGAGGGATTTCATACTCTAGCTTCTACTCTTCTCGCTAAGTGTGGCTTTTTTGCCTCCACTTGTACACTTTTGAGATGTACACTCATCTGCTCTTCCAGTTTCTTCCTGAACAAGCTTCTTCTCTGAGCACAAGACTGGGGGGTCAGTAAGTTAGATTCCAAACAGACTGAGGGCCTCTGTTTCCTCATCTATAAAATGGGGACAGCAGAAGTTGCCTGTCAGGTTAACAGCACGGACTGCAGTGTCTGGCTCACTTCAGGCTTCACGCAGTTCAAGCCTGAGAGCTGTTAGAGAAAGTGAGGCCTAACTGGGCTAGAGGGGCATCAGGGAGGGCTTCCTGTTGAAAGAAGGACAAGAATGAGTCAGCAAGGGCAGGAGGAGCCTGTGAGGTGTCCTGGCTCTTTGCAACTTCAAGCAGAGAAACCCCAGAGCCCTGTAAGGTCAGGAGGGAGATGCACACAGATACTCACATTTATTCATTCAGCACATAGTCAGTGCCTACTCAATAATGCATCAGTGCCTATTGTACAGGCACTGATGCTGGGGACACGGGCGTGACCAAGACAGACGAGATCCCTGCCCTCGTGGATTCACAGTGGGAGAATGGAAAATAAATAAATAAATGGTGATTTCATAGTGTAGGTTAAGAAGAAAATAAGACAGGGGGGTGTGGTAGACTAGAGTGAGTTGGCAAGGGTGGCCTGGGAGGCCTCTCTGAGAAGGTGTGAGCTGATGAGGAGCCAGCCACGGGAGGATCTGGGAAAGGGGTATTCCAGGCAGAGCAAGTGCAGACGTCCTGAGCCAGGCACAAGTCTGGCTGAGTTTTAGGACCGCCCCCCCCCCAGCGCATCTGGAGTGTCAGGAACAAGTGGGACAGTGGTTTGAGATGAGGTGAGAGAAACAGGCAGGGCCAGATGGTTTAGGGCCTGCACGCCGAGGGGAGAAGCGTGGGTTTTATTCCAAGTGTGATGGGAGGCCCTTGGAAGTCTTTGCGAAGGGGAATGACATGATCTGACAGGTTTTAAAAATATCCTGCTGGTTGCCATGTGGAGAATGGACTGTAGGGAGGCAGGAGTGGATGCGGGCAGCCCACACAGAAGGCTGACGTGGTCACCCAGGCAAGATGACTGTGGCCTGCACAGGTTGTAGCAGAGGAGACATAGACAGACTGGGGATTTTGTTGTCTTTTAGTGACGGGGTCTTACTCTGTCACCCAGGCTGGAGTGCAGTGGTGCAGTCATGGCTGACTGCAGCCTCAAACTCCTGGACTCAAGCGATCCTCCCACTTCAGCCTCCTGAGTAGCTGGGACTACAGGCACACGCCACCACATCGGCCAATTTGTAAATTTTTTGTAGAGATGGGGTTTCTCTGTGATGCCCAGGCTGGTCTTGAACTCCTGGGCTCAAGTGATCCTCCCGTCTTGGCCTCCCAAAATGTTGGGATTCCAGGCATGAGCCGCCACACCTGGCCTGGGGATAATTTTGGAGAAGATGAGATGTACACCACCCCCAATCTGGATTCCCTTCCCTGAGGTGTGGTGTTCTTCCCTTGGGTGAAGATCAGCTTCTTTCAACTTCATTTCAGAGTGGGATGTGGGATAGGGTGGACTTCTTGGAGGAGGTTTCAAGAGAGGTTGCTTGGTGGTGAGAAGGAGCCAGCGGCCCCTGCCCAGTGTACGCTACTCCCTCTATGGACACCCTTTATAGTTTATAAACTATTTTTAACTTCATTGCGTGTGTGTGTGTGTGTGTGTGTGTGTGTGTGTGTGTGTGTGGAGACAGGGACTCACTGTGTTGCCCAGACTGGTCGCAAACTCTCCGGTTCAAGAGATCCACCCACCTCGGCCTCCCAAAGTGTTGGGATTACAGGCGTGAGCCACTGCACCCTGCCCCATCACACTCATTTAATGCTCACAACAAGGAGGAAAATAAAGCTCAGAGAGGTGGAGAGACTACCCAAGGTCACACAGCAGGTCCGGGACAGGGCTGGGAATCAAACCCACATGCCAGCCGTTGCTACCTTTCCTCCCTCATCCTTACCCCAGTGGCTATGTATAAGCAGAATGGCAAGTGCCATTCCCATTTTAGAGAAGGGAAACTGAGGGCCAGGGAAATTAGGTTGCATGTCCTGGGCAGGACTGTTTTAAGACCTTTGTGGGCACCACATCTATCAAGCATATTAAAATGCAGCTACATCATACATCCCATGTAAATTATATATGACCAGATAAAAGCCAAATTGTAGTTGACTGGCTGACATCATGTTCTGTTTTGCACATATTTAATTAAACATTTATTAATTTTGATTCTGTAGTTTTTCCCTGTGTTTTGGAGCCAATTTTTTTTTTTTCAGGCTTCAAACATTTTCCTAGGACCATGAAAATCTCACAGGCCCTTGGCAGAGAGCTTTCCGTGCTGGCTGGAAGGAACAGCCACAGTTTTGGTCCTGTTGCCAAAAGGGGCAGAGCGAGGCAGAACCCAGGCCTTTTATCCCCAGACCACAGTGTGGTCTTTCCACACTCCCCACTGACCCCACATTCCTGGGACTCAGAGGCCTCCTCTCTTCTCTTCCTTCATCCCTGCTCCTGCTCACGGTGGCCCTGGGCTGTGTGAGCCCTTTGTCTGTGGTTAGCTAGGAGCTGGCAGAGGAGGGGGCAGGAGTGGGCAGGGAGGTGGGCAGGTGGCCCGTCAGGTAGTGATGGATGCTGGCCGGGGGCCAGGGCCTCTCTCATGCTGACCCGGGCCCGGAAACAGATGGTCTTCCAGCCTGAGAGAAACTTCCAGGGTGTCACCTTCCCCCAACTCCCCAGGCCCCTTCACATTGGACCAGCTGGTCTCTCCTTCCTAGTCAAAGCCAGAGCCGCAGGAAGGGGAAGGGAATGTGGCGGCAGTGGGGATGGAGGCTAGGAAAGACGGCCTGTATTCTAGGCCCTCAGAAGTTCTAAGGGCCATCTTGGTTTCTCCCCCAGCCCCCACCTCTGGCCATCTCCAGATCTCTCTCTGCCCTTCCTGTATCCCCTGCCTTAGCTCAGCCCTGTAATTTCAGACCTGGACCAAACCCCATCCTCTCCTGGCTTTCCTCCAAGCCAGCCTCCATGGCAAGCTTTCTAAGCCACTGAGCCAAGCTCATCACCCCTGATTCTGGGATGGCATTCAGATAGAGAATAAAATCTGAACTCTTCAGTCCAGAATTTCATGTCCTTCACAATTCTAGTCACCTTATGTCCCTGCCCATTAAAACCCCTTGTCCAGGCCCAGCAAACCTCTGGCCATTCCCCTAAAATGCCAAATTCTTTCAGGCCTCTGAGCCTTTGCTTCAGCTGATTCTTCCACCTGGAATGACCTTCCATCTCTTGTGTGCCTTCAAATGCCAACCCATGCTTTAAAACTGAGATCAGGCCGGGCGTGGTGGCTCACACCTGCTATCCCAGCACTTTGGGAGGCTGAGGTGGGCAGATCACCTAAGGTCGGGAGTTTGAGACAAGCCTGACCAACATGAAGAAACCCCGTCTCTACTAAAAATACAAAATTAGCCAGGCATGGTGGCGTATGCCTGTAATCCCAGCTACTCGGGAGGCTGAGGCAGGAGAATTGCTTGAACCCTGGAAGCGGAGGTTGTGGCGAGCCGAGATCACGCCACTGCACTCCAGCCTGGGCAACAAGAGCGAAACTCTGTCTCAAAACAAAACAAAACAAAACAAAAACAAACAAAAAAACTGAGATCAAATGTTTCTTCCTTCCAAGGCATCTTATAGCATTATTTCACCTCCTATCTTGTCTCTCTTCCATGGGACTGGGAGATACATACGGGCACACAGCCTGGCACAGAGCAGGTGGTCAAAATCCACCTGCTACATGAATGAATCATTCTGGCTGCAGGGATCCTTATGTGTGGGGTAAGCAGGAGTCCAGAAAATGGAAGATACAGGGAGACAAATTTCTGCTTATTGGAAGAAATACAATCCAGACCTGGAGCTGCTCAGAAGCTGAGGTCCCTGTCCTGGGGAGCATGTGAGCAGTGGGTATAGATGCAGCAGGCTGAGGTCCCTGTCCTGGGGAGCGTGTGAGCAGTGGGTATAGATGCACCAGACTGGAAATGGCTGAAAGAATTCCAGCATGGCACAGGAGTGTTAGACAGAGGGGGCTTTGCATTTCCAGAGTCAGCTTCTGAGGGAACAGCCCTCTTCCCCATCCTGGCTGCCAATCCTGTCATGTGTTATGTTGACGGTGTGTTTACACCATAGACTGATGCCAGGATGACCCAGGGATGGGGAGGAGGAGGAGGGTCCTAAATGGGATGTTCCTGGCCTCATTTTGCAGAGAGAGTCCCAGAATATTCACTCTGAAAGGATCTCCAGAGTCATCAAACTCATCCCTTTCATTGGCAGATGGAGAAACTGAGGCTTTGAGAGGGCCACACAGCTGGTAAGACCAGTATACTCATTTGAGGAAACTTGGTATCAGCTGGCCCCACATCCAGGGAGAACTGTGACTTCCTCCCTTGGGCTGTGAATAGAGTGAGTCCCCTGGTTCCCAAACAACATCCTGGAAGTGCCAGCGCTTCACCCTGGGAATAGACCCCAAATCCCTGGCTCCCCAGTTTCAGATCCAGGCAGTGGGGTCAGAGAATCTGTGTAAGGATTCCCCCTCCACACACACACACACACACACACACACACCACCCCTAGTTTCCTGGGAAAGCCACTTTTGGAAGAGTCCTCTGGTTTGCAGCAAAGAGTGTGCCTGCCCCGGGAATCAGAGAGTTTCGGGAGCCGGCGGGAGTAGGGGGCGCTGGGAAGGTGGCAGGGTCTGTAGCTGCAGGAGTGGAGCTTCTGGGCAAGGAACCAGGGCAGAAGGGAAATCAGACCCAGAGATCTGTGTGGATAGGTCCCTTCTCACCCTACATGGGCACTGCACTTCATAGTGTGCAAAGTTTCTTTTCGTTCATTTAATCCTCACCGCCACTTTGGGAGGGATTAACTAGGGCTCAGAGAGGGTCTTGCTCAAGATCACACAGTAAATTAGAAGCCAAGTGGGATTGATCTCAGGACTTCAGAGTCCCTTCTGTACCCCCTATAGGGTTACTAGAATTCCATTCAGTTCAACAAGCCTGCCGTCGTGTACACTTTCATTCATTCGGCCCACATAGATTAAGCACCTACTGTGTGCTAAGAACTGAGGATGCAGCAGTTAGCAAGCCAGTCCAGTCATTCTCCAGGTACTCACAGCATGGGGGAGATGCCCACATAACCAGGCAGTTACAACCCACTGTGACAAGTGCTAGCTAGATTAGACGGAAGCCTGGGAGAAGCCCTTACCCTAGGTGGAAGGTGGTCAGCGGAAGCTTTATGGACAAAATTGTGTTCAAAAGCTGAGCCTTGGAAGAAAAGCAAGAGTCACCCCGGGTTGGGGCCGGGATGGGGTTAGGGGATAGGGCAGGGTGTTTTAGGGAGAGGAAACAATAGGTACAATTCCTCAGCAAGGAGGGAGAACATTGTGAGCTCTGGCTCTGTGACCTGTGCAGAGTGGCCATGAAGAGCCATAGAGTTTGTTGGGAGAAGTAGCACGAGAGGAAGCAGCAGTCTCAGATGCCAAGGAAAAATGTCTGTGAGCACCTTCCTTGCACCCTGGGGTGAGAGCTGGGCACTGAGCTGTGAGGATTTCACCTCAGCTGGGCACTGAGAAGGGAACAGGCCAGGGAGCTGCTGGTGGCAACAGAACCCGGGCTGGCACCAGGCAGTAGGGACTGTTCCTGGAAGGAACCTATGTGAGCAAAACTTTTTATGGTTTACAGTCAGAGGCAGTGTTGTCTAATGGTTAGAGTGCCGGCCCTGAGGCCAGAATGGCTGCGTTTGGGCCCTGGTTCTACTGCTTCCTAGCTGTGTGACCTTGGATAAATGACATACCTCTCTGGGTCTCAGTTTGCTCACTTACAAAATGGGGATTGGGCCGTGTGCGGTGGCTCATGCCTGTAATCCCAGCACCCTGGGAGGCCAAAGCAGGATGATCGCTTGAGGCGAGGCCAGGAGTTCAAGACCAGCCTGGGCAACATAGCCAGAAAAAAAATTAAAAATTAGCCTGGTGTAGTGGTACATGCCTGCAGTCCCAGCTACTTAGGAGGCTGAGTCGGGAAGATTCCTTGAGCCCAGGAGTTTGAAGTTGCTGTGAGCTAAGATCGCACCATTGCACTCCAGCCTGGGTGACAGAATGAGACCCCATCTCTAAAATAAAACAAAATAAGGGACGAGTAACAGGGCTATTATAAGCTCAGCGCACTCCAAGGTGTCAGTAACCCTCCAAAGAAAGCACGCCCCAACCGTTATAGGAACAATGGCGATGCCGCTGTTGTATTAAAGACTTCACGTAGTGCCAGTTCTCTCGCTAAGCTAATGAGTCCATTCAGTGCTCCTCAACAGCAGCCTCATAAGGTGATCCTTTCGAAATGCCCATTTCGCAGCTGAGGAAACAGGCTCAGCGTAGGGAGTGACTTGCCCCCTGCGCCTGCGGGCGGCTCGGGGCGGGTGGGACAGAGCGAGAGGAACCAGCGCGCGGGAGCCTCAGCACCGCGTCCTTCCCGCAGGTACTTGCGCGCCCTGTACCTGGGGCTGCAGAGCCGCTGGCGCGGGGAGCAGCTGCGGCGCCACTTCTACTGGCGGATGCTGTTCGAGAGCGCCGACGTGAGCATGCTGCGCCTGCTGGAGACCTTCCTGCGCAGCGCGCCGCAGCTAGTGCTGCAGCTCAGCCTGCTGGTGCACAGCGGTGGCGCGCCCGACCTGCTGCCGGGTGAGCCCGCCCCTTCACCCTCCGCGCCTGGGACCGCCCCATCGGGCCTTTCCCCCTGCTTCAGGCTCCCTGGGGATGCCCTGTGCGCTTCCCCATCCCGGCTCAGGGCTCACTCAGTCAGGGTTTAGGGAGGCCTGCCCCTTCTACCCTCACCACCCTCCAGGCCTCTCGAGACCCCCGCGTCCCCGTCGATGGCCCACTTACACTCAGAGTGAGGAGGGACCTGGCCCCTCCACTCCCTCGACACCCATCAGCCCCCCGGGTGCTCCTGCCCTCCTCCCTTCCTCGTTGCCAGAGCCAACCAAACCCCATCTCCCATCCAAACACCTTAGACCCTCTGGGGAATCCCCTGCCCACTTCCTCCCCCAACCTGATCCCAGCCTGCATCTCCTGGGGACCCCCTGCCTCATAGACCTGGCCAATCACCATCAGTTTTCAGAGAGCCTACCCCTTCACTGGGGGGCCCCAGGGGGCCCTCCCAGGCCTAGTCCTGGCACCTATCCCCTCCTCCTCCCTACAGGCCCTGTTAATTTCCCACCTTGCCCCTTCCATATGACAGAGCCCCTCAATATCAGAGAAAAATCACATCCCCCTGTCTCCCTGAAGCACTCCATGCTCTCTCAACCTAGTCCCTGCCCAACCCATCCTCAGTGTCCCAAAAGACTATCACCACCCCTCAGGGCCCTGGGGATCCCTTGCCCAGTTACGGGGTCCCAATCACAACGCTTCCCACCTTGGGTCTCCCCGTCCCCACCCCTCAGCTCTGCTCAGCTCAGCTCTATATATTCCTCTCCATGCCCGGCCTCCTCCTGGTGGCCCACGACTTCTAATGGCCCCCTCCTGGCTGCTCCACACCCTAATCATGACCTCCTCTTCACCTCCTCTTCCACTCCCAGAGTCCTGGATCCTCATTTCCCACCCTCCCACCAAGACCCCTGAACCCTAACAGCCCCACACCAGAGTCCTAGATGGAGGCCAAACCCCCATCTTCGTCTCCCTTTATGTTCCCACCCTACAGAAGTACCCAGTCCCGTGCACCCTCACCACACCTCATCGTAGCTCTTGAAGCTCCCCACCTCCCAGACCTTCCCCACACCCCTGCTGATCCACAGCTCCTTTCCTCACCTCTTCAAAACCCAGCTCCTGACCCAGAACCCTCCGCCTCTCCCCAGACCCCAACCCGAGCCCACCCCTAACCCAGCCCACCCCGCCCCTGCCCTGTCTCCACAGCCCTCTCCACCTCCGCCTCCCTTGTGTCTCTGGCCTGGACGCTGGCCTCCTACCAGAAGGTGCTGCGGGACTCGCGGGATGACAAGCGGCCGCTGTCCTACAAGGGCGCCGTGGCGCAGGTACTGTGGCACCTGTTCAGCATTGCCGCCCGCGGCCTGGCCTTCGCGCTCTTCGCCAGCGTCTACAAGCTCTATTTTGGCATCTTCATCGTGGCCCACTGGTGCGTCATGACCTTCTGGGTCATCCAAGGGGAGACGGACTTCTGCATGTCCAAGTGGGAGGAGATCATCTACAACATGGTGGTGGGCATCATCTACATCTTCTGCTGGTTCAACGTCAAGGAGGGCCGCAGCCGCCGCCGCATGACCCTCTACCACTGCATCGTCCTGCTGGAGAATGCCGCGCTCACCGGCTTCTGGTACTCCAGCCGCAACTTCTCAACTGACTTCTACTCGCTCATCATGGTCTGCGTAGTGGCCTCCAGCTTTGCGCTGGGCATATTCTTCATGTGTGTCTACTACTGTCTCCTGCACCCCAATGGGCCCATGCTGGGTCCCCAGGCACCTGGTTGCATCTTCCGTAAGGCCTCAGAGCCCTGTGGCCCACCCGCTGACGCCATCACGAGTCCCCCCAGGTCCCTGCCAAGGACTACAGGTGCTGAGCGGGATGGGGCCTCGGCGGGAGAGCGTGCAGGGACCCCCACCCCACCTGTCTTCCAGGTGCGGCCTGGCTTGCCTCCCACACCAGTGGCCCGCACCTTGCGGACAGAGGGGCCTGTCATCCGGATTGACTTGCCTCGCAAGAAGTACCCGGCGTGGGATGCTCATTTTATTGACCGCCGGCTCCGGAAGACCATCCTGGCACTGGAGTACTCCTCACCTGCCACGCCCCGGTTGCAGTACCGGAGTGTGGGGACCTCCCAGGAGCTGCTGGAGTATGAGACCACAGTGTAGGCTACAGTGTCCCTGCACAAAAGGGACAGGCTTGGCTGATCCCACATCGACCGCAGTGTTGAGCCCCGAATTTCAGGGCCACCAGGCTAAGGGGGAGTGGATCTGTTGGTCCAAGGGTAGAGCGGCCCCACTCTTGGGTTCTTTCAGGGGAGGGGGCAGCCTTGTGGAGGCCCCAGCCCTGGGCCCCGTTTTCAGCCTTGTGGCCCATTCCCTAAATTCCCCTGACCCAGGGCCTGGGGAATCATCTGGTGCTACACTTTTCGAGCTGCCCTGCTTTCATGGGGCCTCCACACCTCTCCCCTGCCTGGCGTTGCCCATGTGTTGCACCTGCTGGACTTGCCAGAGAAAGGGCACTGTCTGGGGTCCATGACCTAGACCCTGTGCTCCTCAGGGGTTGTGGAGAGTGGGCAGCCTTTATGGTGGGAAAAGATCTCTGAGAAGGATGGAGGAGGCTGTGGAAGGGATGGGGTGAGGTTGGAGCATTGTGTGGACAGGGATGTCATGGCTCCTGTAGCATCTGAGGCCTGGAGCCAGGGCTAGAGGGAGCTGAAGAAGGGAGTTGGGGTGGGGCAGGGTGTTGGGGTGGGGGGCTGGCAGTGCTGGAAATGGATAGGAGAAAGAACTGGGGGGGTCTAGGCTGGCAGAAGCATGGAGGGGTGGAAGACTTGGGGGAGGGGAACCTGCAATCCAGAGCATAGCAAACAAGAATGAACTCCTCAGGAGACGTCTCTTGTTGTGGGCTCTGTGAAGGATGAGGTTCCACACGCCTCGGGTGAAGTGTTTGAAGGAGCCATTCTTTGTTCTAGATGAGCACCTGGAACGTGGCTTCTAGATACAGGTCTTCAATACAGCAGATAAGATGTCTGGAAAGATCCCTGGGCTCGAGTGCAGGTGAGGTTTTAGCGCATTTATCAGAGGAACTGATCCAGAAGCACACTTAGTTCTAGATTGAGTTCTAGAGGGCTAGGCTGATAAAATGTCCCAGGAGCCACTCTGATCTGTGTATTCTGTTGTGAGGAGGAGGACATTGGAGCCCTGCTGCTCTGCTGTGGGGGATGCTAGCACCTGTCATGGTAGCGGGGGAGAAGAGGTTCTAGAGCCCAGTGTGAATGGAATTTTCTAGGAATGGGTGCTCTGATTCTAGACTTCTGGGGCTCATGGGAGCTGTAGGCCCCTGTTACCTTGGTCCATAGCCATCTTTCTAAAAGGAAATTGTCCCCAGAACCCCTGAGAGAATTCAGCTGCCAACTGGTTCCCAGCTGGAAAAAAAATAGCTCTGGGGACGTGACATGAATCCTGGCTCTCAGCCACCCTGCAAATGGGGCTCCCTGGGGCAGTATCTGGGAAACTGACTTGTTTTGCCTTAGATCTGATGACTCCCCAGGACCTGTGATCTATTCCCATGGCCTGAACATCCTGGAGTACCCAGGGGGCTCACCCAGGGCCCCTCCTCCCACCTAGGACAGCCAGTGCTGGATTGAGGGGGTGTATGGGAGAGGGGAAGTAGGCAGTTCCATGGGGTGAGGAGACAGAGCCTCTAGCAGAGCTGGGAACCCTACCACATACACACACACACACACACACTCTCTCTCACTCACTCCCACAGCAATTTAGGTGTGATTGGTGGGAGAGGACAGCAGGGGATGTTAAGGACAGATGCAAACCTGATCCTGGAGTGAGATGGGCCATGAGAATCCTAGACTATGCAAATTAGAGGGGTGCTTAGCCCTCCCTGGTTCAGCCTCTCTTGGGTTACAGATGGGAAACTGAGGCCCAGAGTGGCAGCCACTCTCTCAAGGTCCCAGACTCTGGGCTGCCCATCAAAAGGTGATGGGTAATGATGAATTGCTGGGGATGCAGGGTAACCCCGAAGGCAGAGAGGGCCAGACTGCCCACATACACACAAGCACAAGCACAACCATGATACAAGTCACCCTCCCCACCAGCACACAGGCTGGGATGGTGTGTGCATCATCCCTCCTGCCAACACAGCAAGAGTGCTTTTCCTTCTTTCTGCTGCTAAGCACCCTCAGGAACCAGGCCTCAAGGGTGATGGGAGGTGGGAGAAGCCCAAGGCTGACCCAGGCCCGCTCTGTTGGGTTCATCCATCCTGCTTGTTCTCTGCCCAAATCCATCTTCGGAGGCTGAATTCACACACAAAGCCTTTGTGAGACAGGAGCTTTGAAGATGAGGACCCAGACCCAGAAACAGACTGTTTCTCCAGGGCCGACTTTGGGCCAGGAATTTTCACCCCATGTTGTTTCAGTTACACTCTCCTCTGGTCACCACATCCCTGCAAGAGAGGTATTATCAACCCATCTTACAGATGAGGAAACTGAGGCCCAGAGAGGTAGCATGAGGGTCACCGTTGGCAAGTTATTCTCCTCCCCAGTATCCCAGAATGGCCCATCTGGCTGCTGCCTTCTAGAGGAAAAGTCCTAGCTGGGGTCCTTTACACTCCAGGAGACTCCCAAGGGGCAGGGATGTGCTGGCAGGGCTTGGCATGGTCTGAGGCTCGCAGGGAAGCCATGGCTACATTTTTGGATTTTACTCCACCCCCACTCCCCACCTCTTCTCAACCCCACACACCCTTCCCTCAGGGCCTCTGCCTGCAGGGACATCTGGGCACAGAAATGGCCACAGTTAAAGGGCCCGGGGAGAGGGCTGCAGGCACCTTCTCCTGCTTCTCACCCTCAGAAGAGTCTCAGCTCTTAAAGGACTCTCCACCCAGGAGCTCGAGACCAGGCCTGAGGCCCCCTGCTCCACTGGCTTGTCCCTTCATTTCACTGGGATAGAGGAGTCAGATGAGGGAGGGGTCCATCCCCTTAGAGCTGTTGTTTTGTTTTTCTTTCCGTGACACAATCTACCTCAGCCAGTCTCTCCCCTGGCAGAACTGACCCCCCCGGTCCTCTGCCTCCTGTCCCCTGACCCCCACCCCAGTCTGGATGCTCAGTCCTTCCCACCCTCCCAGGGTCCTTGCAGCCCAGAGGGTCCCTGAGGGTTCCTTAAGCCACCTTCCCTCCACATCCATTAGACAGGAGAAAGTGAGACCCAGAGAGGACCAAGGACTCATCAAAGGCCACACAGAAAGTCAGTGGCAGTTAGGATTTCCCTGGGGATGAGAGGTAGTTGGGTGCATCTTAATTTTGCTAGGAACAGAAGAGAACAGGATGCTTTGGGTACCAAATATGGCAGGCCCTGCCCTCAGTTACCTCTAACCCCAGGAGACCAGTATCCCCATTTCCAGGGCAGACTTCTGTCTACCTGTTTTCTTAGAACTGACCCCCAGGCTGTTGACTGTGTTCCCCAAACCTCTGCAGGCACCACACACACCCACATCACGGCGCCTCCTGGCACTGATGTGCCATGTGCCTTGTAACTGTCACCCCAGCTGAACAGCACAGACCTCCCTACTCCCCCACAGAGGGCTCCCCAATGAGGGGGCCTTGCTTGATCCCCTGCTGTCATCTGCCTCATTCTTGTGTCTCCCCAAAATCTGCCTTACCCCCAGCCAGCTCCCTGCTACACCTGTGTCCCACAGAGGCATGTCACCCATGAGAGTCGGGGAAGACAGAGGGCAGGGAAGGTGAGGCCTGGGGAAAGTCCAGGTCTCTGGATAAGGGCTGAGGGAGCTGGGGATATGCAGGGAAGGTCTCGCTTGCAGTCAACACCCTCCTAAGTACTTGAGTTCTGCAGGTTCTTCCCGTGGAATTAATCTGGGCCTGGAGTCCACAGAAGCCTCAGACAATAGGGAGGTTTTCTGGGACAAAGGCTGCATGGGATGCAAACTCAAATGCCTCGAGATAATGAAAATAAGAGTAACGGGGCCGGGCGCGGTGGCTCACGCCTGTAATCCCAGCACTTTGGGAGGCCGAGGTGGGCGGATCACAAGGTCAGGAGATCGAGACCATCCTGGCTAACACGGTGAAACCCCATCTCTACTAAAGATACAAAAAAATTAGCCGGGCGCGGTGGCAGGCGCCTGTAGTCCCAGCTACGCGGGAGGCTGAGGCAGGAGAATGGCGTGAACCCCGGGGGGCGGAGCCTGCAGTGAGCCGAGATCGCGCCACTGCACTCCAGCCTGGGTGAAAGAGCAAGACTCCGTCTCAAAAAAAAAAAAAAAAAAAAAAAGAGTAATGGAGACAACAGGGAGTGTTGGGGACTCTGGCAAACAGGAGAGTGAGTGTGTGCCCTGCCTGTGGATACTAAAATTCAAATGTTTGGGAAACTGCTGGCCACTCATATTTGGCCCACGTGCCACCAGTTTGAGACTTATGGTTCAAAATGTTGAGAAGGTTCTGGAGCGTCCTGCAGAGTCTGGAAACCCCTCAGGGGAAGTCAGGGACAGAGGCTGTGGCTCCCTCTGAGACTTTGCTAGTCCAACCCTAAATCCCCATCACCTGGCTATCTGAGAACTGAGCCCACTGCCCTCTCGGCTGAAAAGGGAAGTCTGGGGTTCCACAGGGTCCCTGGTTTGGGAATCATCATCTGATAAGGGCTACAGGCCCCTCCAGTGCCTCAGGGAGTTAGAGGCTGCTGGAGTCTTCTCCAGCTTGGGGGCCCCTCGTTAGGAGGAATCTACATTGGGTTGCAGGGGAGTCCAGGTGCAGGATGTGGACTGAAAGCCAGGACCCAACTGTCCCATTCTGTGCTGGCCCCTGCCACCTTTGGCACCTGTCTCCCTCCCAGTTCAGGCTGTGGTGGGGCCTGCAGTAGAGGTTGGTAGGGGGAGCTGTCAGTTTCTGTATTAAAGTGCTTTGCAGTGTCTCAATGGAAGGGACTGAGTGGGTGCCAAGCCGCATGGGCAGTAGTAGGGTTGGGGTCTGAGTCCCCCTTCCCAACCACAGAGGCTTCTGAGACCCGGGGCTGGGGAGGAAAGGAGCTGCAATGTGCCATTCTGGTTGGGGAGAGGATAGGACATTTCTGGGTCCTTGGCTGCTGCCGGTAGAGGTATGGGGAGGAAAAACTCTGGAGCGGGAGATGTGGGATTGGAAAAGGAAGGCCCCGTCCAGGCCTGGCCTGGTTTCTGGAGACAGAAAACTCCCCAGGGGACAGAGAGGTTACCCCTTGTGCTTAGCTTCTGCCACCTTTCCCTTCCCTGGAGGAGAAGGCTGCCCTCTCCTCAGCAACCCTGGCCTTTATTCTATGCATAACCACTGCAAGGGCACCTCTGGCCAGGCTGAATGGGTGGGGGTCCCAGGGAACCTGCAATAATCTCAGAATGGTGGGTATCCTGGGACAAAGAGGGGGTACAGAAGGTGCCAGGGGGGAAAAGGCGATTCCTCCATCTCTCACCGAAATCCCCCCAGATCGAATCTGACCCTTTTCTGCCTGGTCTCCATTGGGCTAAACCACCGAACTTGGAGGAGCCTCATATAAACATAGCCCCCAGCCCCACTGGCTTTCCGAACCCATCATGAAACAGCTGGAAGGTATCTGAACCGTTCCCATAGCTCCCTCATTATTTTCTTCCCTGAGGATCCTGTGGTTTGGGAGATTTTTCTCCCAAACCAGCCTCATTTCTTGAAGAAGAATTCATTTTCCCATATTAAATTAACTCAAGCTGAGCTTCTGATTGCAGATAAATGCTTCCAAGGCCTCAAGTCAACTTCTAGGGCTTGAAGGTGGGGGAATATATGTATTTTATTGAGTTGCTTAATACAAAATTCTCAAAAGCACTCGTGGGCACCCATTCCTGCCTTCACAGGTCCTCAGGGTCTGGGACCCCACGTTGGGAATCAATGGTTTAGACATCCAGCATCCTATTTTACTGAAGGGGCAAGCCCAGAGATGGGAGATGGCCAGCCCAAGGTCACACAGCAAGTTGGTGGCAGGGTGAGACCAGAACTCAGTTCTTTTGAGGGTCCCACTAGAATATCCCCAGCCCTGATCCTCCCCTCCATGCCCCTGGAACTCTAGGAATCACTAGCCATGCCTGAGGGGCTAATCTCCCTCTGTCAGCACAATTCCGAGTGATTCTTCCCCTCCCTGTCGTCTCTTCCTCCCTAACGGGCCCTCACCCCTGTCCTCTTCTGTTTCCTTTTCCTGGTCCCACCTCCCGGTATTTACTACATCTGTGCCATCCCTCATCCCCCCGACCCCCATTCACCCTCCGAGCTTCCCCCAGGAGGGGGAGGGGGAGGGGGCCCTGAGCTGGGGCCTCTTTACTGAGACTCTTTTATACACCACAAACTTTTTGTATATTTTTAATTTTGCTGCGACATGAGATATTAAAAGTCATTTCAGTACGTGCTGCTTGTGTCCTATTGTTTTGGCTGTTCTGGGCCAGGGGAAGATGAGGAAGGAGGGATAGGTAGGGTATCACTTGCCACAATCTCTGTGGCTTAAGACAGAAAGGCCTTTGGCTGGGAGAGGGAGGGACATTACACAACATCTCCTGTTTACTGGACAGCGTTTCAACCAATCAACCAGAATCCTAAGGCCAAAAGTTCCACAGATTATCTCCAAACTCATTTTACAGATAAAGTGGGTGGGGGGAGATAAAGGGTGGGGATACTTGTCAGAGATCACAGAATGAGTCTATGACAAAATCAGGGCCCAGACTGAAGTTCCTAACTCCACTACAACAAATACTTATTGAGAACCTACTGGGTGCCAGGCAGTTCTTGGCATAGTGAACAAGAAAGATATAAAACAGGCAAGGTCCCTGCCCTCAAGGAGCTTACATCCTATCCTAGGGGGTATTGGCTCTAAGAAGGCCTCTGTCTCTAGGGCTTCCATCCTAATTCAGTGGTTCTCAAACTTCAAAGTGCATGAGAATCACTTGGAGAAGAGGGGATATGTTTTAAACGCATATTTCTGCCTCCATAATCAGGGAATAGGTAGAACATGCCTGGAAATCTGCATTTTTAAAGTTCTTCAGGCGTGTTTAAAGAACATGCCTGGGAATCCTGCATTCTGGTGCAAGCGGATCTGAGGACCTGGACCTTGCAGATCTTTTTTTTTTTTTTTTTTTTCCAGAGCCAGAGTCTCACTCTGTCACCTAGGCTGGATTGCAGTGATGCAATCATAGCTCACTGCAGCCTTGTACTCCTGGGCTCAAGCAATCCTTTCACCTAAGCCTCCGGAGTAGCTGTGACTGCAGGCACATGCCACCATGCCCAGCTAATTTTTAAAACATTGTTATAGAAATGAGGGTCTCCCTGGCCGGGCGCGGTGGCTCACGCTTATAATCCCAGCACTTTGGGAGGCTGAGGCGGGCGGATCACGAGGTCAGGAGATCAAGACCACGGTGAAACCCCGTCTCTACTAAAAATACAAAAAAAAAAAAAAAAAATTAGCCAGGCATAGTGGCAGGCGCCTGTAGTCCCAGCTACTCGGAGAGGCTGAGGCAGGAGAATGGCGTGAACCCGGGAGGTAGAGCTTGCAGTGAGCTGAGATTGCGCCACTGCACTCCAGCCTGGGCGACAGAGCGAGACTCCGTCTCAAAAAAAAAAAAAAAAAAAAAGAAATGAGGGTCTCCCTATGTTGCCCAGGCTGGTCTCGAACTCATAGTCTCAAGCAATCCTCCAGCCTTGGCCTCCCAAAGTGGTGGGATTACAGATGTGAGCCACTGCACCCAGCCAAGGACCACTACTTTAATGTACCCTCCATAAATCTGATCATGGCATTTCCTTGCTTTAGAACCTCCCATGGCTCCCCAGTGCCTTCAGGATAAAGGTCAAACTCTTCTGCCAGACTCTGACTTTTAGAAACTGGGCCTAAAACCACCTCGAGTCTCATCTCTGACATACCCCACCTGGCCCCCATAGCCTCTCCATATCACCCATCTTCCTGTTTCCATAAGACTCTCCTGATTGCCATCCAACAGGCTTTCTTGGCCATGCTTTCATGCAGGTGGAACCCCAGTTTTTCAAGGGTCCCCCTCCAAAGTGCCCAGGGAATGTAACCCTGACCTGGCCCCAGGAGACAAATCATGATTGACCAAAGACAGTGGTTTCCAAACTGTGGTCTCCAGACTAGTAGCACCAGGGAACTTGTTATAAATGCAGATTCTCAGGCCTCAGACCTATTAAATCAGCCACCATGTGGACGGGGCACAGCAATCTGTTTGACAGGCCTTCCGGGTGATTCTGATGCATGCCTACATTTGAGGACCACTGGTCTAAGATAATTCCCCTGACCAGGGATTGATGGGGGCAGGAGCATGTGACCCAATTCTGGTGAGGTAGGGACTGCTAAGTGTCCCCCAGTATCCATGTTCCTCCTTTTCTTTAAAGAGTTTTTAGCTAGGCACATAGCCACTCAGAATAAAAGACTACATTTCCCAGCCTCCTTTGCAGCTAGGCTCAGCTAGGAACCAAGTTCTGGCCAAGAAGAAATTTGTGCTACTTACATCACTTTAAAGAGGCAGATCATGTTCTCTGCTTTGTTGACCCTACTGGCTGGACTGCAGCTGGGTGGAGAGAGCCATCTTGCAGTTGACAGCAGAACCACTGCTTGGTGGAACAAAATAGGAGACTTCAAGGTCCAGGACCCAGGGAGCTACCACACCCACCCTTGACTGTTACCTGAAGAAGAGAGAAACTCTCCTGTTTAGGTCCATTATTCGGTCTTTGATGCAGCCAAAATATGTCCTGGCGAATGCATCTGGCCCCTGGCTTCTTAAAGGAAATCTTTTGAAGATTCCTGGGAAAGGTTTTTCTCCATGAAAGAAAGACAGACAAGAAGGGGAAACCCTTGACCTTATCTTGGGATGGCATCATGTGCCGCTCCCAAGGCTACTACAGCCATCTTGCCAGGTGCGTGAGTCTGCTCGGGCTGCCATAACAAAATACCACAGACCGGGCAGCTTAAACAACAGAAATTTATTTCCTGACAGTTCTGGAGGCTGGAAGTCCAAGATCAAGGCATTGGCAGAGCTGGTTTTGTTACAGGATAGGGATCCCCATCCAGACGCCGAGAGATGGTTCTTGTATCTCACACGAGAAGGAATTCAGGGCGAGTCCGTACAGTACAGGGAAAGCAAGTTTATTAAAAAAGTAGAGGAATAAAAGAAGGGCTACTCCATACGCAAAGCAGCCCAAAGGCTGCTAGTTGCCCATTTTTATGGTTATTTCTTGATTATACGCTAAACAAGGGGTGGATTATTCATGCCTCCCCCTTTTAGACCATATAGGGTAACTTCCTGATGTTGCCATGGCATTTGTAAACTGTCATGGTGCTGGTGGGAGTGTAGCAGTGAGGATGACCAGAGGTCAGTCTCGTGGCCGTCTTGGTTTCGGTGGGATTTAGCCGGCTTCTTTACTGCAACTCCTGTCTCATCCTGTGACTTAGAATGCCTTAACTGTCTGGAAATGCAGCCCAGTGGGTCTCAGCCTCATTCCACCTAGTTTCTATTCAAGATGGAGTTGCTCTGGTTCAAACACTTCTGATAGTTTCTCCTGAGGCCTCTCTCCATGGCTTGCAGATGGCTGTCTTCCCACTGTGTTCCCACACGGCCTTTCCCTGTGCACAAGTGACCCTGCTGTCTCGGTGTGTCCAAATTTCCTCTTTTCTTTATTTTTATTGGAGTCTCACTCTGTCACTCAGTCTGGAGTGCAGTGGCGTGATCCCGGCTCACTGCAACCTCTGCCTCCCAGGTTCAAGTGATTCTCCTGCCTCAGCCTCCTGAGTAGCTGGGATTACAGGTGCGTGCCACCATGCCCAGCTAATTTTGTATATTTAGTAGAGGTGGGGTTTCACCATGTTAGACAGGCTGATCTCGAACTCTGACCTCAGGTGATCTGCGTGCCTTGGCCTCCCAAAGTGCTGGGATTACAGGTGCAAATTTCCTCTTCATATAAGGACACCAGGGAGATTGGATTAAGGCCCACCCTAACTGCCTCATTTTAACTTCATCACCTCTTTAAAGACCCTATCTTCAAATACTGTTACATTCTGAGGTACTGGGGGTTAGGGCTTCAACAAATAAATTGGAGCGACACAATAACACCAGCAAAGTAAAAAATATAAAGGAATTTGATGCCAGTGTTGAGCTGCTCAAATAACCTGAAAACACTCATTATTGGACTTGTTTTAAGAGGGAATAAATGTTCCTTCTTGTCTAAGCCACCTTTGGTGGGGTTGTCTGTTCCTTGCAGGCAAGAACTCTGGCACTGTGTTTGCTCAAGCTGTTCCCTCTGCCCAGAGTAACTTTCCTTCCATTCACCCTTCAAGGTTTGGCTTGAATGCCACCGGCCTGGGGAATGGCTCCTGATTCTGCCTTTCCCAAACAAGTTGCTGGCCTGATACCAGAGTTCTTGGCTTGTGTGTGTTTGTCTCTAACCAGATCACGGTCAGCATGTGCACTGACCACCTGCTGCTAATTTCCCCACTCCTGCCCGTGGCAGGCATTGATAATCAATCCCTTCTTCCTGCTGGGAGTAGACCCGGTTTTTATAATCCTCTATGCAGCCCTCCAGGCAGCCCCTGCCAATCAACTGGAGGTGGCTCAAAAGAGATGAATCCTATCTGCCACAATTGTTAAGTCTTTGAGAGCAGGGACTTTTTTTGCTCATCTCTTCTTTGATTCACAAGCTAATTTTAATAATATGTTATCATTGTGCACTTCTGTTACCATTCAATCCCTGCAGCAGCCTTCCAAGGCAGGTACTGCCATGATCCTGCTTTTGACACATGAGGGCTCTGAGGCGCTAAGAGATGAGGTAATGTGTTCAAGGTCATATACATTTGAGCCTACATCCACCATCTCCAACCACTTCCGCTGACATTTACTAAGCACTTCAGCTGTTATGACTCTGCAGGGAGCACTGCAGGGAATACAGAGATAGTTTTCTAATTTTAGTGGCATGCAAAACACTTATTGTCCTATTTGAGATTCCCAGCAGTTCAGTGATGTTTGGAGCTAGTCCAGGAATAATATAAGCTTCCATTTTATAGACAGGGAAATTGAGGCCCAGAGAGAGGAAAAGGCTTGCAAAAGCCAGTCATAGAGATGCCAGAGCAAGAGACCACAACTCTCATGCCCTGCTGCTGCTCCAAGGGTGGGAATTCTGGGCTGGCTCAAGGGGTTAAGTTGGAGCTTTCACATCCAGAGCAGACTCAGGAATTGGCTAGCACACCCTGGCCTCTTCCTGTTCGCCTGGCAGGCTGGAGATCTCACTTCCTGAGCTGGGAGGTGACCGGCAGGATGCAGGGGAGCAGGAGGGAGTGGCTGTGAGAGCCAGCACTAAGCAGCCTGGGCCATTTCCCCTCTAAGGGAGGGGAAGGAAGAGGAAGGGCTAGTGGCTAGGAGTCTCCTGTAGCTCTCACACCCAGAAGCGCTGGGGAGCTCTGACCCTCCCTCCAAGTCACTGATCTTGAACACCAGGCTTTCAGAAAAAGCCTTTCAGTAGAATCCAGTGCATTGGTACTTTATAGTTTCCAACTGCTCTTCCATCCATGGCCTGTGTCTTTCTGGCCACAGCTCTGACCAGCAGAGGAAGGCTTTGGGAAATTATTGTTCCCATTGGAAAGATAAGAAAGCTGACGCCAAGAGAGGTTACAATAAGCAACCTGGACCAGGTCATATACAGCAAATCAGTTCCAGAGCTTAGGTCTCCAGAACCCAGATGTCTTGGCAAGGTGTGGATGGGCCACTCAGAACCTTTCCATCTGTCCTGGGTGGGGCATGCAGAATGCATAGGTCCTAGAGGTAAGGAACGCTAGGCTCAGATCCAGACCAGCCAGAAATCCCAGGTCCTCCTCTTACTCACCATGTGACCTCCTTGAACCAGGCTCTACACTTCAGCCTCAGTTTCAAAAATCTGTATAATAGGTACTATCATGGTACTCAACACTGTAAGTTAAAATATGTAAAGTGTTCAGCACAGAGCCACAAAGGGGACCTTGCCTCCCTAATACACTCCCAAGAGAGTAAAACAGCTCAAGACCCTATGAACATGGTCAGAATAAAAATGGAGTCACTAATATTAAGAAAATCTTGACAAATAGAGCTGGGGAAGGCCATAGAGGGTTTTCATGCTTGCATAACAAATAAGACTGATAACAAAACAGATAAAAACAAAGACTGATAACAAAAAAAACTACAAAAATCACAACCTTGCACAAAGGCCATTAAAACCTTGCACAAAAAATACTTCTGCAAAGACATCTGCCCAGCAACTGCCTGTCCAACTTTAGACTGGCGTCACCCTTGCTATTGATCTTTGTAGTCAAGGATAATTATTTCAGAAACAATAACGTAATCCTTATTTTTTTCCTTTAAAAATCTTTGTCTTCCCCCACCTCCCTGAAAATGCATATCACTTACTATGGCATATGGGTAATTCCCACTGCAGTGCTTAATTCCTAAGTGAAATATCTTTTATTTTAGAGAGCCTCTGTTTGTTCTTTAATTTGACAACCACTAGGGAGGTAAACAGTTAATATTTACTGAACACTTATTTTTTTTCAGTTTTTTTTTTTGAGATGGAGTCTCAGCCAGTCACCAAGGCTGGAGTACAATGGCTGGATCTCAGCTCACTGCAACCTCCACCACCCAGGTTCAAGCGATTCTCCTGCCTCGGCCTCCTGAGTAGCTGGGATTACAGGCATGTGCCACCATGCCCGGCTAATTTTTGTATTTTTAGTAGAGATGAGGTTTCACCATGTTGGCCAGGCTGGTCTCGAACTCCTGACCTCAGGTGATCCGCCTGCCTCAGCCTCCCAAAGTGCTGGGATTACAGGTGTGAGCCACCACACCCAGCCTTACTGAGTACTTAATATGTGCCAGAAATTCTTCTAGGTGCATTTGATCCCCACAAGGTCACTATGAGGTTAAACTAGTATTATGCTCATTTTAAAGATGGGAAAACTGAGGCACTGGTGGTTAAGAGACTTCCCAAAGGTCATAATCCTAGTAAGTGCCAAAGCCAGGATTCAAACTCAAGCAGCCTATCTTCAAAGCCCACGGATACTGCCTCCCTTAAGAGTAATGATTAATTTTTTAAAATCATAACTTGCAGCTGGGCGCAGTGGCTCATGCCTGTAATCCCAGCACTTTGGGAGGCTGGGGTGGGCGGATCACGAGGTCAGGAGTTCGAGACCAGCCTGACCAATATGGTGAAACCCCATCTCTACTATAAATACAAAAATTAGCCGGCCTATAGTCCCAGCTACTCAGGAGGCTGAGGCAGGAGAATGGCTTGAACCCGAGAGGCGGAGGTTGCAGTGAGCCGAGATCGCGCCACTGTACTCTAGCTGGGGCAACAGAGTGAGACGCTGTCTCAAAAAAAAAAAAAAAAAATCATAACTTGATTGGCTACAATACTCTCTATAAGGCATTTTCCACCCACTCTTTCATTTCTCACCACAGCAGCCTAGGGAAGGAGGCAGTGTTGACTCCCAACTTACAGAGGGGAGGGGGAAACAGGCTGTGAAAGGGGGAAGTGACTTGCCTTGCCAAGGTCACACAACAAGGTCAGTGGCAAAAGTAGGGCTGGAACTTGGAATTTTCCAAACTAGGACTTCAAATGTGGGGGGCCCTTCCCCAGCCTTGGCCAATTCCCAAGCTCCCCCAATAACCTGCCGTCTGGCTAGAGGCCTTGAGCCTCCCTCCTCAGGTCAGCTCTGCCTGGGCTTCCACCCTTCAGCTGCAGGGTCCCAAGGCTGTGTCCTCCACACCCCCTGCCCTCCCCATCAGATGGGAGGGGCAGGAATTCCAGGGCTGGTGGAGTTTCCGACCAGGCAGGAAAAAGAACAAAGGAACTGGGTGGGTGGGGGGGTGGAAGGGATGGCCAGGAGGGTGGCAGGAGTAGAGGGGACATTTCACCATGGAATATGAAGTCAAGAAAGGGAAGAAGGTAGGTGGGAGGTTGGGAGGGACACAGGGAGAGGAATGTCCCCAAAGCTGAGGAAGGGGGCAAACTGGGGTGGGGTGGGGGGTCGGTAGTGAGGGGCATAAGTGGAGCCTTTCTTCTCATTTGGAAGTAACTTCCTTCCCACTCTTGGGCAGCCAGACATTCAGGCTCTAAACTCCCTGTTTCTCCACTCTCAGTGGCCTCTGGCATCCCTAACATGGACAGACAGGGACCTTCCCAGGAAACCTGGCCAGACGGACTTAGTTTGGGAGATTCTCCACACCTGCTTCCCTGGTGTTTCCCGCAGCTCCCTCCTGCAGCCTCTCAGACAGAGGGACAGACAGACACCCAGCAGATCCATTCTCCTGCTCGCCACTGCCCCAGACAGAAGGACCCAGCCAGGGCAATTTTGATAGGAGGTTGCCTACCCAGGCTTGAGTCTCCCACCTGCCCCCCTGCCCCTCCCACCTTTCTACAAGGGCCTATGTAAGGCATCAGCCAGAAGCCATTCCCCGTACCCCCAGATCCTCAACCCTTCTGACTCTGAAGTTTTCTAGTACACTTCTCTGGGTGTCTCATTTGGTTGTCTTTGGAGTTCAGGGAGCCGCTGTGATTTTAACTTCCACCTTACCCCCATTTCCACCCTCCCCTCTACCCCACCCCCACCAGAAACATGTGTCCGGGCTGTTCTAAAAGGTGCTCACAGGAATCACAGAGGGCTCAGAAGGGAGCCAAGACATACGTGCATGTTTTCTCTTAGTTTGTTCTTTTAATAGATATTTATTGAGTGCCTATTATGCACCAGGCATTTCATTTTTTTTTAAAGCAATAAATAATGTAAAATTGCATAGAAGGGCTGGGTGCGGTGGCTCACACCTGCAATTCTAGCACTTTGGGAGGCCGAGGCGGGTGGATCACCTGAGGTCAGGGGTTCGAGACCAGCCAGGCCAACGTGGTGAAACCCTGTCTCTACTAAAAATACAAAAATTAACTGGGCGTGGTGGCACATGTTAATCCCAGCTACTCAGGAGGCTGAGGCTTGAACCTAGGAGGCAGAGGTTGCAGTGAGCCAAGATTGCGCCACTGCACTCCAGCCTGGGTGACAGAGTGAGACTCTGTCTAAAATAAATAAATAAATAAATATATAAAAATTTTAAAAAAAATCATAGGAGGTCCCATACTCAGTGCTGGAGGAGACTGATCAGTTTGAGTCGAGAGCTGATGGGTGGAAGGAAAGTGGGTAGGGAAGAGTGTTTGAGGCAGAGGAACAGCATGTGCAAAAGCCCCACGGTGGGAAGTAACGTAGCAAGCCAGAGGGACTGAAGGAGGACTGTGTAGTGGGGGCCCAGGGGACAAGAGTGAGGCAGATGGGGCTGGACAGGTGGGCAGAGCTGAGCCATTCAGGGCCACCAACAAAAATACTTACCCCTCCCCACCCCTAATACACACACATACGCAAGACAAAGTCCCAGCTCCATAACTGACATTCAGGATATGTTCGTCTCATAATCTAGCCACGGCAGACTGACTGCACACAGCTTCTCCAGGCTCACCCTCATCCAGCCTTTGAGGCATCCAGAATTTTGCACGTGCTGTGCCCTCTGCTTGGCATGCTTTCTCCCAGATAGTTTCTTCTCATTCCTTAAAGTTGCTACATACCCCATCCTGGCTCCATGATATTGGTTCTAACGTAAGCTGAGTACCCATAAGAATCACCTGAGGGCTCATTAAAATGCAGATCACTGGGTCTTACCTCCAGTTTCTGGGCCAATGGGCCTGGGATGGGGTTCAAGAAATTGCATTTCTGGCCAGGCACAGTGACTCACGCCTGTAATCGCAACACTTTGGGAGGCTGAGGCAGGAGAATTGCATGAGCCTAGGAGTTCAAGACCAGACTGGGCAACATAGTAAGACCCCATCTCTTTAAAAAATATATATTAGCTAGGTGTGGTGGTGGTGCATGCCTGTGGTCCCAGCTACTGTGAGGCAGAGGTGGGAGGATCGCTGAGTCAGAAAGAATTTGCAATTCTAATAACCCACAGGTTATGCTGATGGTTGTGGGGCCACACTTTAAGAACCACAGGGTTAGATCCTGGCTACTCAAAGCGTGGTGCACAGACCAGTAGTATCAGCACCAGATGGGAGCTTGGTAGAAATGCAGAGTGTCAGGCTCCAACCCAACCCTACTGAATCAAAACTCCAGGGCAGATAAAGTTGGAAACTCACTAGTCTAGGTCATTTATCACAAGCCCTGGAGGCAAGGATAGCGTCCAGGTCTCCACTGAATCCTCAGCACCCAGCAGAGTCCAGTCATACAGGTGTGGGTAAATGTTTACTGAATGAATGAGTAAATGAACAGATATATTTGTGGACTTGTGTTCTGTTTACCTGAAAAGAATGTGAGCTCCTTGCAGGCAGGGAGGTTGTCTTACTCACATTTGCCTCCTTACACAGTTAAGTAATCACACCACACATTCACTCAGTGGTTTTCAGCTGAGCTGCCTTTTGAAATTACCTAAGAAGGCTTAAAAAATCTTAATGGACTGAGCTCATTAACCCCAATGGCTCACACCTGTAATCCCAGCACTTTGGGAGGCCAAGGCAGGAGAATCATTTGAGCTCAGGAGTTCAAGACCAGCCTAGGCA
Organism: Nomascus leucogenys; assembly: GCF_006542625.1. Taxonomy (NCBI): domain Eukaryota; kingdom Metazoa; phylum Chordata; class Mammalia; order Primates; family Hylobatidae; genus Nomascus; species Nomascus leucogenys. The sequence continues at coordinate 31,926,225 of NC_044393.1, read as the reverse complement.
ACACAGTGAGCTCTCATCTCTACTAAAAATTTAAAAAAATTAGCAGGCCATGGTATTACACACCTGTAGTCTCAACTACTTGGAAGGCTGAGGCAGAGGGATTACTTGAACGTAGGAGATCAAGGCTGCAGTGAGCTATGATTGTGCCACTGCACTCCAACCTGGGCAACAGAGGAACACCCTATCTCAAAAAAATTAAAAAATAAAAAATTTTATGCCTGGGTCTCAGTCCCAGAATTTCTTATTCAGTTGGTTGGGAGTGTAACCTGGACATCTGAAGTTTTAGAAGATCCCCTGGTAGTTTGTGTGTGTGTGTGGCAGGGGGTGGGGTTTTGTTTTGTTTCTTTGACAAGGTCTTACTCTGTCACCCAGGCTGGAGTATGGTGTTACAATCACAGCTCACAGCAGCCTCGACATCCCAGGCTCAGGTGATCCTCCCACCTTGGTCTCCCAAGTAGCTGGGATTATAGGTGCATACCACCGCACCCGACTAATTTTTTTTTTTTTTTTTGGTATACTTTTTGTAGAGAGTTTCACCATGTTGTCAAGGCTGGTCTCGAACTCCTGGGCTCCAGCTCTCCTCCCACCTGAGCCTCCCAAAGGGCTAGGATTACAGGCATAAGCCACCACACCTGGCCTTCCCCAGGTAGTTGTAAAGGATAGCCAGGGCTGGGAGCAACTGCTCTAAATGCAGTCTCACACTTGAGCATGTATCAGAAGGACCCGGCAGGCTTGTGAAACCCTAATTGCTGGGCCCTACGCCCAGAGTTTCTAATTTAGTGGGTCTGGGATGGGGCCCGATAATCTGCATTTCTCTCAATTCCTAGGTGGTGCTGCTGGTCCAGGAATCTCATGTTGAGAAATGCTGTTCTAGATGGAACTCAAACTTTCTTTTGAGATTCAGATGGCTGGTCTGGGCTGAGCCCCAGAATTTGCACCTTTAAACTTGATCCAGGCCATTTTTACGCAGGTGCCTCTGGATTCTACTTAAATGTACTTATTAATAATTTCTAACTTTTAGGAAAGCACAGAGAATAGCCTAAGAAATAGCTATGCACCCACCACCACTCCACCACATTGAATCCTAATCTATATTATATATATTTATATATTTTATATATATATATATAATTTTTTTTTTTTTAAGATGGAGTCTTGTTCTGTTGCCCAGGCTGGAGTGCAGTGGCTCGATCTTGGCTCACTGCAACCTCTGCCTCTGCCTCCTGCGTTCAAGTGATTCTCCTGCCTCAGCCTCCCGAGTAGCTGGGATTACAGGCTCCTGGCACAACACCTGACTAATTTTTCTATTTTTAGTAGAGACACAGTTTCACCATGTTGGCCAGGCTAGTCTCCAACTCCTGACCCCAAGTGATCCGCCCGCCTCGGCCTCCCAGAGTTCTGGGATTACAGGTGTGAGTCACCACGCCTGGCCTTGAATCCTAACATTTTTCTGTATTTGCCCCAGCCTAGACTCATTCCTCAAACCTGTTTGGCAGGAGCTACACTGTCACCTGGGTGTTTAGAAAGAAGGTCAATGGATCCAGAATGCCCAAGGTGAACTATTCGTTCCACCACTACTAGCTGGTGACTTTATCAGTTAGTTCCTCTCTAGGGTTTAGTTTCTCCATCTGTAAAATACGACTTACAGAGGTACCCCTTCTGCAGAGTTTTGGTGAGAATTAAATTAGGTAATGTAAGTAAAAGTGAGCATAGTAAGAGCTCAACAAAAGCAGCCACTGTTATCACTCTCATTCCTCCTCTCCTCCCCAGGGCTTTGTATCCCCCATCCGAAGGCTGGTGTTCCCCAAGGCCGGGCGCCGGGCAGCTTGTAGGAGCAGCGTGAGCCGCCGGCCCCTGCACTCAATGCCCCTTTATCCCCCTGACTACCTCATCGACCCCCAGATTCTGCTGTGTGACTACCTGGAGAAAGAGGTCAAGGTGCGTGCAGGATAAGAAGGGGTGGGAAAACCTTGGGGTGAGGAGACCTTCACTTCTCCTTGACACCAAGTTCTGATCAGCCCTATCTCACACAGGCGAAGTTGTGGCTCATGGGAAAGAGGCCTGGGTTCATGTCAGCCTTGCCCGTACCCTCAGCAAGTGACCTCCATCTGCTGAGTCTCCTCAGTGTTCCCATCTCAACATGAGGCTCAAAACCTACCCCCAGGGGAGAGTAGATGGGAGAGTGTTCTGTGCACGGGAAAGTCCTATCTTTTGTCAACTGACATAACACAAAGGGAGACTCACTAAAAGAAAATGATGGTTACTCAGGAATAGGCATTGCAATGGGAATATGCATGCCATAGTAAATCCCGTATTCAGGAGGTAAAGGAAGGCAAATGTTTTTAAAGGAAAAGTGAGGAGGATTACATAATTGTTTTGAGATAATTATCCCTGGCTGCAAGGATCAATAACAAGGATGGCACCACTTCCAAGTTGGATGAGCAGTTGCTGTCCTTGCAGGAATATGTGTGTGTGTGTAAGGTTGTGATGGCCTTTGTGCAAAGTTGTAGTTTTTACAGTCTTTTTGATAGTTCTCGTTATCAGGCGTTCATGCATGAGAATCCCCACTCCTATTTGTCAGGGCTTTTAACACAAGTGACTCCTTTCTGATTGACAACTTTCACATTTCCCATGAGATTTTACTGCAATGACCTTGCTGTTACTCGGACAGTGTCCAGATTAACAGCAAGGCACAAAGAACTTCCACCACTTAGGAGCTGTACTTTTTTTTTTTTGAGACAGAGTCTCATTCTGTCACCCAGGCTGGAATGCAGTGGCATGATCTTGGCTCACTGTAACCTCTGCCTCCCGGGCTCAAACAATTCTCCTGCCTCAGCCTCCTTAATAGCTGGGACTACCAGCACACACCACCACACCCGGCTAATTTTTTTGTATTTTTAATGGAGCTGGGGTTTCACTATGTTGGTCAGGCTGGTCTCAAACCCCTGACCTCAGGTGATCCGCCCACCTTGGCCTCCCAAAGTGCTGGGATTACAGGTGTGAGCCACCACACCTGGCATGAACACCATGAAGAGGCAATGATGGGTCTTCATTTAGCCTAAGAAGATTGATATGGGGGTAGAGTTGTCTGAACTGGCAAACAACAAGCCACCTAGTAAAATCTGAATTTCAGATAAGCGATGAATACATTCTTAGCATAATTATGTCCCAAATATTGCAAGGGACTAAAAATACTAAACAACTTAAAAATTATTGTTGATCAACGGCCAGGCACGGTGGCTCACACCTGTAGTCCCAGCACTTTAGGAGGCCGAGGCAGGTGAATCACGAGGTCAGGAGTTCAAGACCAGCCTGGCCATCTTTTAGTAGAGACAGTGAAACCCGTCTCTACTAAAAACACAAAAAATTAGCTGGGTGTGGTGGTGGGCGCCCGTAATCCCAGCTACGATGGAGGCTGAGGCAGGAGAATCACTTGAACCTGGGAGGCGGAGGCTGCGGTGAGCCGAGATCACACTGCTGCACTCCAGCCCGGGCGGCAGTGCGAGACTCCAGCCCCCGCAGCCCACCAAAAAATTGTTGTTTTCAAGTTCAAATTTAACTGGCATCCTATATTTTATCTGGCAACCCTATATGGAGGGAAAAACTAACATATAAATCTGCTTAAAAATTGAGGACTGAAATTTGATAAAGAATAAAAATAAAAGCTTTGATTGGTGGATTCACCTAGAAGAATACAACTAAAAATAATGTTTTAAAAGTTGGCCAGGCATGGTGGCTCATGCCTATAATCCCAGCACTTTGGGAGGCCGAGGCAGGCTGATTACTTGAGGTCAGGAGTTTGAGGGCAGCCTGGCCAACATAGTGAAACCCCGTCTCTACTAAAAATACAAAAATTAGCTGGACGTGGTGGCACGCGCCTGTAATCCCAGCTACTCAGGAGGCTGAGGCAGGAGAACCGCTTGAACCCGGGAGGCAGAGCTTGCAGTGAGCTGATATCTTGCCATTGCACCCCAGCCTGAGTGACAGTGAGACTCTGTCTCAAAAAAAAGTTAATTATTATATTGAATAACATTTAAGTGTTAACATTAGGATATAAGAGTAAAGGAAAAATTTGTTGATTTAGTGCATCATTTTTCCTGACAAAATGATGTACTAATTCGATCCAACATTCTTCCCTTTCCATTTGACTTCTGCAACAAGACCATAAGGAAGGCAAGTGATTTGCAATTCCTTTGACAATGATGCTTGGGGTAGAGAGAGCCACTCAGGCCAGAGGAAATTTACAGGTGGTCAGTTCTTTCAAGCTATTATAATAAGTTTTGCTTCCCTATGGAATCTTATAGCTAGATGACTATGTGTTAAGGCAATATAAGCCAGCACTTGAGAGTGTGGGCTCTGGCATGTGGATCCCAGTTTGATCCTCTCTAGCTATCTAATCCTGGGCAAGTTGTTTAGTTAGCCACACCCTGCCTTGGTTTTTCTCATCCTTAAAGCAAGGGTGAATGAGTGAATATATATAGAGCGCTCAGAACTGTGCCTAGCTTCTATTAAGGGCTCAGTAAAAGTTATTATCAGGTTATATTAATTCATGTATTTCTATCTCAATCTATCCGCACTGCATCAATGAGAAGGCCAGAGTTCTTCAAGGTTTCAGGGTGACATCTCTGTGCCCTTCTCTCACCCCGATTTCCATCCAGTTCCTGGGCCACCTTACCTGGGTGACTTCCTCACTGAACCCCTCCAGTCGGGACGAGCTCCTGCAGCTGCTAGACACCGCCAGGGTGAGACTCTGGGGAGGGAGGAGGGCAGGATCTCGCCCCCTTCTCCCTCTTCTACCTGCGGACCTCGGGAACTCGAGATCTGCCCCTCCCTGCAGCAGCTGAAGGAGCTGCCGCTGAAGACCACGGCGGAGCAGGACAGCATCCTGAGCCTGTCTGCCCGCTGCCTGCTGCTCACCTGGCGCGACAATGAAGAGCTCATCCTGCGAATCCCTACGCACGAGATCGCCGCCGCCTCCTACCTGCAGGACGACGCGCTGCACCTGCTAGTGCTCAAGACCGGTGCGGCGGGAGGGGCCGGGGGCGGGGCAGGGGCAGGAGGTGTACGGGTAGAGAAGGAGAGGGACCTGCGGCGGGGGCGGAGGAGATGGAAAAGGTCTGACCATACTACCCTGAGACTAGGGGCAGGCCGAAGAGGCTCTGGGAAAGCAGACAGGGCCTGAGGTTGAGGATGAAGGTGGGTGGCCTGAGCCACTACACTGAGGCCAGGTGGTGGAGCACGGAGAGGGTAGAGAAGCCCAAGACCTAGGCCAGGGCTGGATCCGCAGTTACCAGCCGGCTCTGAGGCTAAAGTGGACCCTTGGGCTGGGGGCGGGGCCTGAGTCCGGGGGCGGGGCTGGGGAGAGGCGGGAAGTCAGAATCCAAGGGGGCGGTCCCTGAAACCCGGGACTGGGTCCTCAGTTAAGGCTCCCTCGGGAGGGGACAGCTTGACCACCACCCTCTGTTCAGAGGGCAGGTCTGAGGCCAGGGGCGCAGGCGTCGTGGGGAGCGTGGAAGCCACCTGGCCACACCACCCAGAAGCCAGGGGTGGAGACTGAGGCCGGGGGCGGGCCAGAAAGTGTGGAAGCGGAGTGGGCGGGGAATCGCTGCGCTACTTTAAAGCCGCGGGCGAAGCGGCGGTGGAACCCCAGAGCCGCGAGGTCAGGTGGCCAGCCGGCCTCAGGAGGGGGTCTCTGAGTCCCGATCTCCGCGGCTGACGGTCCCCCGGACTCTCCTAGGTCTGGGCGTGGACCCGGTGCCTGCCGGCGTGGACGCCAGCCCAGGCGGCGCAGGACGCGACCCCGGCCAGCCAGGTGCGGCTCCCGAGAAGCGGCGGGTGGGCACCGCGGAGCGGCGCCACACCATCTGCAGCCTGGACTGGCGGATGGGGTGGGGTGGGGGCGCCGCGGAGGCCCGGGCCGGGGGAGGCGGCGGCGGCAGCCTGGAGCGCCAGCGCGCCGGGGCGCGGGCGGCGGGTAGCTGGGAGCGACGGCAGACGTTCAGCGGCAGCTGGGAGCGGCGGCACGGAGGCGGCGGCGGCGGCGGCGCGGGGAAGCCGGGCGGCAGCTGGGAGCGGAGGCAGGCGGGCAGCGGCGGTGGCAGCTGGGAGCGGCGCCACCCCGGCCCCAACCCGCTCGACCCGCAGGACCCCAGCCCTGACGCCTACTGCAACCTGGTCATCCTGGCTGTAGCCAACAGGGTGAGCCCGAGAGCAGCCTGCGCCCAATGCCCGGCTTCGGGAACGCTGCTTCCCCTCCAACCTTGCCCCCGCCCCACCCACCAGGTTCCTAGGATCTGCCCCTGCCTTCTCCCTGCACCTGCCCCACCTAATGGCTCCTAAACTCCGGACCTGGACACCTCCAGGGCATCTCCCCTTGACTCCCTCCATGGGATGAACTCTCAAAATGGCCAAAACAAACTAGATCTAACCTCCAGCCCGTTCCTTCTCCAACGTTGTCGGTGTTGGCCCCACCGCAGTAACATTCACGAGGACACTAATCACCAGCGTGAATCGAGGGCCAGCTCATGCCAGACACAGGGCTGCATCAACTCATTTAATTCTCACAGCAACCTCTGGAGGCAAATATTACAACTTTTGTATTCCCATTCTATAGAGAAGGAAACCGAGATCCATAGGTGAAGTAACATAGGCAAGGTCACACAGGAAGCACGTGGTGGTTTTAAGATTCAAATCCAGGAAGTTCAGAGCCAGTACTCTTGGTAACTAAGATGGTCACCCAAGGCAGAAGCCTTCCTGCCATTCTTCCTTCCCCCTCCGTCTTCCCCTCTGCCTCCCCCATCCTCTTCATTCACCCTTGCTTTTATTCATCCGACCATGTTTCTTGAGTGCCAGCTCTGGGCTAGGCAATGGGCTAGGTGCTATGGATACAGACGTGAAAAAGACATCTGGTGTCCACCCTTAGGGAGCTCACAGTCGAGCAGACACCTTCAAGTTCTGAGCATTCTAAGCTTTTCCTCTGATCTTGGACCACCAGATCCCTCTGTATAAAAATAGTGGTGAACGAAACAGACATAGTTCCTGTCTAGATGGTGAGGCAGATAATAACCAGTAAACTCAGACACCACAGCTGTCTCTCTCCCCTTGAAACACTTCCTCACTTGGCTTCCAGCTCTCTACCTTCTCCAGGCTTTTCTCCTACCAAGCTGGTTCCTCCTCTTCTCCAGAAGTTGGAGTGCCCCAGACTTTGTCCTTGATCTTCTTCCCTCCTCCATCTATCCTTCATCTACCCATTTCTAGGTGATCTGCATCTGAAGGTCTAACGACTGTTTCAAACCCAACACATCCAAAGCTGAGATCCAACCTACTCCCCCAAACCTGCCACTCCCTTGGTTTCCCTGTCACAATTAATAGCAGCTGTGTCCTTTCATTGGTCAGGCCAAAACCTTGCTGTGGGCCTTGGCTGGCTCTCGTGCTCTCTTTCTCACACACACCCCATATCCACTCTGTCAATAAATCCTGTTGGCTCTTATTTTTAAAACATAACCAAGCCTGTAATCCCAGCATTTTGGGAGGCCGAAGCGGGTGGATCACCTGAGTTGAGGAGTTAAGACCAGCCTGGCCAACATGGTGAAACCCCGTCTCTACAAAAAATACAAAAATTAGCCAGGCATAGTGGTGGGTGCCTGTAATCTCAGCTACTCGGGAGGCTGAAGCACGAGAATCACTTGAACCCAGGAGGTAGAGGTTGCAGTGAGCCAAGACCACGCCACTGCACTCCAGCCTGAGCAATAGAGCAAGACTCCATCTCAAAACAAAACAAAACCAAAAAAACATCAAAATCCATTTACTTCTCCCCACCCTCCCCCTGTACCCACCCAGGTCCATGCCCCATTTTATCTCACCTGAATTATGTGGTCACCCTCTGACTGGTTCAGCCCTTGCTGACAGTCTCTTCCCCCACAGAGTGGTCCCGTTACCATGAAAGTCACATCATGTCACTACTCCACATCTTCCAGTGGCTTCCCATTTCACTCCAAGTAAAAGCTAACATCCTTACAATTGCTTACAAGGCCATTTGTACTCCAGCCACCATGCCCACTTCCTCTGTGGCTGGAAATAGGATTCCAGACAAAGCCAACAATCATCCCACTGGACTGTGAGGGCTTTGGGGAACTGAACCTGGGCCAGTGTCGGCCACATAATAGGACTAAGTTAGAATTTGTGGAGTGAGTAAATAAGTGTAATCCCAATACTTTGGGAGGCTGAGGCAGGCAGATCACTAGAGCCCAGGAGTTCCAGACCAGCCTGGGCAACATGGCAAAACCCCATCTCTACTAAAAATACAAAAAATTATCTGGGCATGGCGGTGTGTGCCTGTCATGCAGCTACTCAGGAGGCTGGGGTGGGAGGATCACCTGAGCTCAGCAGGTTGAGGCTGCAGTGAGCCATGATTGTGCCACTGGGCAACCGGAGTGTGACTCTATCTAAAAAAAAAAGTTGCTTTCCAGGGTTGTCTGAGCATCTGGCTTCTTATCTGAGTCATCCTGGTCCCAAGAAGGATATAGGAATTAGAGTAAAAAACAACTTGGGTGCTGGTACTAATGCCATGAACCTGCTGTGTGAGCCTAGGCAAGGCACTTAACCACTCTAAGTCTCAGCATCTTTGATTATAAAATAAGGATCCTCTTTGTCTATTTTGTAGGTTTATGGTAAGGATCACCTGGTTTAATTATTAGGACACACCTGCTATCCCAAAATGCCTATCCCGAGTTACATTTTAGTTTATTCTTTGGGCTCTTTTATTTCTATTTTTTTGTGTCCAACCATCCATTGTCTTGGGCCTTTTTAGAGACACAACATAGAGAAAAGTTTCATGAAGACAGTCTCTTCATCAATTACTGGTTTTCTATGTGTCTTGCTTAAGGCATAAAGAGGTAAATTCAAGAGCTAAATTCCTATTCACATTTGCAGTCTCAAAAAAGTTTTACCCAAGAACTTAAACTCCTTCTTTCTATCTGAGACTGAATTTTATTTATCCTGCTTCCATTTTCACACTGAATGCTAGGAAGCTCATATCTAAATATGGCTTCCAGTATTAGTAACTATATTGAGCCTAAAATTTTGATACATTTAATCATCCCTTCTCCTACTAGGTATTAGGAGAACAGGATTCTAATCCTGACTAATCACTTCCCCTCACTGGGCCTCAGTTTCCATACCTATACATTAAACTAAATTAGGACTTATCTTAGAAGGGCTTCAGGAAGGCTGATGAATCCTCCACAAATCTGGGGTACATTTTTCATGGCACAAGAGTTAGAGTTGTCACTGAATTCTATAAAGGGGTTCTAAGATCCAGAGAGTAGCCATAGAATTTTGATGGAAAAAGTCTTGAAAGCCAATTTAAAGGGCTCTATAGGTGTGTATCTTTGTGTGCATCTTCACACTGTGTTTTAGGAAGCAGGGTAACATCTTGGTCATTGGTGAGGACCTGAGCTCTCTCTCCTCCTCCCTCGGCCAGGACGCTGCAGAGGAGTCCTGTGCACTCATCTGTCAGGTCTTCCAGATCATCTACGGGGACCAGAGTATTGAGTGTGTGGACCGGGCTGGCTACCACTACACATCCACACCTGAACGGCCATGGCTCTGCAGCCGCAGTGAGTACCAGAACTCCTGTTCTCCCCTCCTGTGAAACATCCCAAAAAGGCCAGGGGAGGGAAGATGTCCCAGGACTTGGGGCTGATGAAGGTATTTAGGGTTCCTGATCCCTGCCATAATTACAGTGTACCCCACAATTGTAGGTGAAATGTCAATTTTCTTTTTTTCTTTTTCTTTTCTTTTTTTTTTTTTTTTGAGACAGAGTCTCCCTCTGTTGTGCAGGCTGGAGTACAGTGACGCCATCTCGGCTCACTGCAACCTCCACCTCCTGGGTTCAAGCAATTCTCTGCCTCAGCCTCCCAGGTAGCTGGGATTACAGGCATGTGCCACCATACCCAGCGAATTTTTTTTTTTTGTATTTTTATTAGAGACGGGGGTTTCACCATCTTGACCAGGCTGGTCTTGAACTCCTGACCTCATGATCCACCCGCCTCAGCCTCCCAAAGTGCCGGGATTACAGGCGTGAGCCACTGCACCCAGCCATCAGTTTTCATGATGATCTCAAACTTAGCTTCTTCAAAGATGTTTGGATTGTCAAATTCAGAACAAGCCCCCTAGAGCTGAACTCTTCTCTCTCCCTTTTGTTTTTGTGTCCCTGTATTGCAGCAAACTAAGCACATGTATTGTCTGCTTACTGAGCCATTGGTCCCACCAGGACCCTAACGCAAAATCAAGATTTCCAGATGGGTCCTTGGATGCACTCAAGGACTAGAAGGAGAATGAGACTAATAGAGACATTTGTTGAGCACCAGTTGTGTGCCAAGCACTGTACCAATGTGCCATGTCCTCATAGCAACCTTGCCTGTCCTCTTTGTCACTGTATCCCCTGTGCCTGGCACGAGACTGGGTACATCAGATACTCACGAAATATTTTTTCTGAATGGATGAAAGAACTCTCTGAGACCTTAGGATTCCCATTTTTTTGTTTGTTTGTTTGGTTTTTGTTGTTGTTGTTTGTTTGTTTGAGATGGAGTCTCACTGTCGCCTGAGCTGGAGTGCAGTGGTGGGATCTCGGTTCACTGCAACCTCTGCCTCCCCGTTCAAGCGATTCTCCTGCTTCAGCCTCCTGAGTAGCTGGAACTACAGGCGTGTGCCACTACGCCCAGCTAATTTTTGTATTTTTAGTAGAGATGGGGTTTCACCATGTTAGTTGGCCAGTGTGGTCTTGATTTCTTGACCTCGTGATCTGCCTGCCTCAGCCTCCCAAAGTGCTGGGATTACAGGTGTGAGCCACCGCGCCTGGCCAGGATTCCAGTTTTACAGATGAGGACATTAAGGCTCAGATTAGTCACTAAATTACTCAAGGTCACATAGCTGGTAAGTGGCAGAGTCAGGATTCAAACCCAGGTCTGTCTGATTCTGAAGCTTCTATAAGCAACAACCTTACTCCCCATGCTGCCCTCAGGCCAGTGGGTGAATTCCCCCAGCCATTGTCTCCCGCAGCATGGTACCAGCAACAGAGTTCTCATTCTTTTCTTCCGAAGACCCTCGCATCTGTGGGAGCTGTGCTTGTTGGGAAGCTGGGTTAGTTCAACTCTCACAAGGATGATAAGCAAATAAGTGAGATAATTCAACAAATATTTCAACAAATTCATTCATTTAGCAAATATTTATTGAGCATCTAGTAGGTCAGATCCAGTGCTAATCAGTAGGTTATTCTGGTGAGCAAAACCAGAGGTGGCCCTGTTTTCATGAAGTTTACTCAGTAGAGGCAGGCTGACAGTGCTTAAATAAGTACACAAATAAATACACAACCACAGGCTGGGCATGGTGGCTCACACCTGTAATCCCAACACTTTGGGAGGCCAAGGCAGGTGGATCACCTGAGGTCAGGAGTTCGAGACTAGTCTGGCCAACATGGTGAAAACCCATTTCTACTAAAAATACAAAAATTAGCTGGGCATGGTAGCAGGCACCTGTAATCCCAGCTACTCGGGAGGCTGAGGCAGGAGAATCGATCGAACCTGGGAGGTGGAGGTTGTAGTGAACAGAGATCGTACCACTGCACTCCACCTGGGCGACAAGAGCGAAACTCTGTCTCAAAATAAATAAATAAATAAATAAATAACCACAGACTGTGCTGGGAGAATGTATAATGAGGAACTGGCCCCACATGGAGGATAAGGAAGAGACACTGATCAGAGATCAGAAAGGGTAGGGCTAATAACCAGCTAAATGAGACAACAGGACTAGGAAGAGTGCAAGCTCTCCGTACTTGGTGTTTCTTTGCTCTGAAGGTTTTCAGATCCTTCCCCTTCACAAATTTCTTTCTCTCTTTCTTCTTCTTTCTTTCTTTCTCTTTCCTCTTTTCTTTCTTTCTTTTTTCTTTCTTTTCTTTCTTTCTTTTCTTTTCCTTCCCCTTTCTCTTTCTTTCTTTCTTTCCTTTCTTTTTTCATTTCCTTTCCTCTTTCTTCTTTCTTTCTTTCTTTCTTTCTTTTCTTTCTTCCTTCCTTCCTTGATTCCTTCCTTTCCTTTCCTCTTTCTTTCTTTCTTTTTCTCTTTCTTTTCTTTTCTTTTCTTTATTTATTTTTTTTCAGGGTCCAGCTCTGTCACCCAGCCTGGACTGTAGTGGTACAATCACGGCTCTCTGCAGCCTCGACCTCCCAGGCCCAAGCAGTCCTCCTATGTCAGCCTCTCAAGTAGCCGGGACCACAGGCATGCACCACCGCACCCAGCTAATTTTTTTGTTGTTGTAGAAATAGGGTCGCTCTATGTTGTCCAGGCTGGTCTTGAACTCCTGGGCTCAAGCAGTCCTCCTGCCTTGGCCTCCCAAAGTGCTGGGATTACAGGCATGAGCCACAAATTTTTTTTCTTTTTTTTTTGTCTTGCCTGAAACACACAGTTTACAAAATATTCCCTCACATGTTTCCTCATCTGCTGTTCCCAAAGCCCCCATGAGGTAGGCGGGGGGTGGTATTGTCCCCATGTCGGGGAAGTTGAGGATCAGGAGAGGGGAGGGGAGTTCCCCAGGGTCTGCTGTGTGTTGGTGTCAGGGGCAGGACTAGACTTCAGGCTGAGACTGAGGGTGGGGCCTCAGGGAGCAGGGGATGCTGATCCCTGCTTTGCTGCCTCTGACAGTCCCTCTGTCTGCTGGTCCCAGGTGAGAGCTGCCACACAGATGGGACGTATGCCTATGACGCTGACTTCAGCTGCTGCAGCTCCTTGTGAGTACAGCCCCTGTCAGGGACTCCACCCTGCTCCCCTACCCCTGTACAAACAGGGTGACTAGAGAGGGTAGGAGAAGGTGACCCAACCTTGATGTGTGCTGAGACACTGGGCACCAAGAGGGGGAGGTAAACTGAGCTCCCTGACTCTGGAAACTCACAGGATCCAGACCCTTGAGAGACCCAGGAGACACCAGAACTCAGATGTGGGTCCACACAGGCCTGTGGTTCTCTCCCAGTCATCCAGGCACAGTGGTCTGCAGAAACCAAAACCATAGCTTAATTTTGGTTCCATGTGATAGAAAACTCCCAAAAAGAGTATCTTAAACAAGATAGAACTTTTTTTTCTTATCTTTGACATAAAATAGAGCAGCAATTCAACATTTCATGGTTGCTAGGAGTTCAGGCTTCTCTTTTCCTTCCCTACCCTCTTCAGGACTTGCAGCCATCCTCAAGGTCACCTCATGGACTGAGATGGTGGTTGTAGCTCCAGCCATCACAGTAGCATGCTAAGGGGCCTCTTTAAAAAGTTTTGCCAGATTCCCACCTGATGACTTCTGCTTATATCTCATAGGCCAGAAGTTGGTCACGTAGCCATCACTAGCTACAAGAAAAGCTGGAAAATTTAGGATTAAAAAAATATATTTCAGGCTAGATGCAGTGGCTCACACCTGTAATCCCAACAGTTTGGAAGGCTGAGGCAAGTGGATCGCTTGAGCCCGGGAGTTCTAAACCATCCCGGGCAACATGGTGAAACCCCATCTCCACCAAAAATACAAAAATTAGCCAGGTATGGTGACGCACACCTGTGGTCCCAGCTACTTGGGAGGCTGAGGCAGGAGAATGGCATGAACCCAGGAGGCAGAGCTTACAGTGAGCTGAGATTGCACCACTGCACTCCAGCCTGGGCAACAGAGCGAGACTCTGTCTCAAAAAAAAAAAAAAAAAATATTCAGGCCAGTCGCGGTGGCTCACGCCTGTAATCCCAACACTTTGGGAGAGCAAGGCAGGAGGACCACCGGAGCCCACAAATTTGAGGCCAGTCTGGGCAACATAGGGAGACCCTGTCTCTATTTAAATAAATAAATAAACAAATAAATAAAATTTTCAACAATTCAGTTGGGAACATTACCCAGGGTTCTGTTTAGGGTGACCAGCTGTCACAGTTTGCTCAGGAATGAGGGGTTCCCCAGGATATGAGATTTTCAGTGCTAAAACCAAGAAAGTCCTGGGTTACTGGTTGATCACCTAGTCATGTTACTAAGGGCTTCAGTTTGGCATGTAGCAGTCTCTGCCAGTGATATACGCCTTACTGTTTTTTTCCTTTTTAGTGGCAACAGATTTGCCTTCCTCATACTGTATGCCCTTAGGCCAGTCTTTAAACAACCAGATATCTACTGAAGAGATAAAATAGTGATAATGGCGTTTGAACTTTGAGCTTGCTCTGTACTAAGTGCTGTTCTATAAAGCACTTTATTTTTTCATCAACATAGTAACATTACAGCAGCTACTGTTTATTGCTTATAGCCCATAATTCTAAGTGTTCTGCAAATATTAACTCCTCTAATTCTCATGATGACACTAATTATTATTATCCCATTTTACAGATGGAAAAATTGAGAAACAGAGAAATTAAGTTTAGTTTTCCCAAGGTCAAGCACCTAGTAAGTTGTAGTCTCGGATTTGAACAGAACAAGGCTGGCTCCAGAATCCAGTCCTTTAACCACAGAGCTACACTGCTTCTTTGTAGGTAATAATGGAGGATGGTTCTGGAGCAATTTAGAGACAAGCAGGCAGGAGCACAAGGTTGAGTTTTTATTAAGCAATATTTCTTGAGTACCTTCTCTGTGCCAGGCACTGTGCTGTGTGCTGGGGATACAGATGGACACAATACAGAGGGCAAAACCTGGGCCTGGCACATAGTAGGTGTTCAACAAATGAAGAAAACCAAAGTCCCTGCTCTTGTCAAGTTTACAATCTAGCATGGGAGGCAATGAAATCACAATTTAACAGTAACAATCATTAATGGTAATAAGTACTAAAGGAAGGCTCAGGGTGCTATAAGAGAGGCTGAGGGGGACCGCAACTCAGCTGGAGAGTCCGGAGGGCCTCTCAGAGGTGATGGCACATGAACTGAGGCCTGGAGGATGAAAGGGGGAAGAGTGTTGCAGGTAGAGGGAACAGCAAACGTAAGAATCCTGAACTAACCAGGCGTGGTGGCTCATGCCTGTAATCTCAGCATTTTGGGAGGCTGAGGTTGGCAGATTGCTTGAGGTGAGGCGTTCGAGAGCAGCCCGGACAACATGGTGAAACCCTGTCTCTACTAAAAATACAAAAATTGGCTGGGTGGCACATGCTTGTAGTCCCAGCTACTCAGGAGGCTGAGGCATGAAAATTGCTTGAACCCAGGAGGCGGAGGCTGCAGTGAGCCAAGATTGCACCACTGTACTCCAGCCTCAGTGACAGAGCAAGAATCTGTCTCAAAAAAAAAATAATAATAATTCTGAACAGGATAGAGCTTAGTGGGTTTGAGGAGCAGCAGGTGGCCACTGTGGCTGTGGCAAATGGTGTGAGGGAAAGAGTGGTCAGAGAGGATGCTTGGGGGTACCTGGAAAGGCCATGCGTGTCGCAGGTAGGCCATGGACTGAGGGAGCATGTTTGACAGAGGTTCTAACCCAACCTAGGGGAATTAGGGAACACTCTCCTGAGGAGATGACATTTAAGATCACGGGATGAGTAAGAGTTAGCTGAGCAAAAGGGAGGGGAAAGGAGGCAATCCAGGCAGAGGGAACAGCAGGTGCAAACACCCAGAGGTGAGGAGATAGTAGAGGAAGAAGGAGAAGGGGGGTGGGGGGTGGGGGGTGCGAAGCACAAAGAGCAAAGGCAAAGGCAAGCACAGTGAGAGATGAGACTTGAGAGGTGCCAGGGGCCAGCGTGTGTGAGGCCTTGCAGGCCAGCATGCAGTCTAGGATGAGGCCTCCTACCTTCAGCCTGCCTGAGGGCGAGGAGCTGGAGGGAGGCGAGTGAAGGCCCTTCTTCCCGTGCCTGCAGCAATGGCTCCCAGGACACCTTTGAAGCATGTTACAGCGGCACGTCCACACCTTCTTTCCACGGCTCCCACTGCAGCAGCAGCGACCACAGCGGTCTGGGCTTGGAGCAGTTACAGGATTACATGGTCACGGTGAGCTGGGGCCGGTGGTGGGAATGGCACAAGCAAAAAGCCTGGAGGCTGGAGTAAACATTTTGGGAATTGCACATTGCCCTGGACATAACCTAAGCAGAAGACATCAGAGGTCAGAGCAGGAGATGAGGTTAGGAGAGTAAACTGAGGCCAGCTTGTGAAAGGCCTTAACTAAAGTCAGCTGGCATTAACTGAGTGCCTGCTGTATACCAGGCACCATTCTAAGCACCTTTCATGCATTATTTCTTTTAATCTTTTCAACAACCCCAAGAAGAAAATGCCATCATTATCCTCACTTTGCAGATGAGAAAAGCAAGCCTCATGGAGGTTGTCATCTACCCAAGATCACAGAGCTGATCCAGTGAAGGGGTCAAGATTTGCACTCAGGCAGCTTGAGTCCATATCCTATTCTTAAATGCAGCCTAAGGGATCTAGATGTCCTCTGAGTAGCCCATGGGAACGTTTTCAGAGGAGAGCTGGGCCAAACATGCCCTTAGGGAAGGCTCTGGGCCTTTCAGGCAGGGGTTGGGTGGCGCTGCTTCCTGGGATTGATCTCAAATGGTGTCCCCCACATAGTTGCGGAGTAAGCTGGGGCCCCTCGAGATCCAGCAGTTTGCGATGCTGCTGCGGGAGTACCGGCTGGGGCTGCCCATCCAGGACTATTGCACAGGCCTGCTGAAGCTCTACGGAGACCGGCGCAAGTTCCTCCTCCTTGGTGAGCTCCCGCTGTACCCCCAGAGGTCAGCTAGAGCCCCTGCTTGGCCCATGCCATCCCAGTCAGGCACCAGGCTGCAAATGTTTTCTCCTTATCTTTCAGCCTCTGATGAAACCCAGATCATGAGATTCGCAGGGCAGATGAGAAGCCCAAGGTGCAGAGTAGGGAAAGGACTTGTCAGAGCTGGGAGACACTGTTGATAAGAAGAACTAAGCAGTGGTGTGGCCATTTCATCTTCACAGCAAAGCTGGGAGAGGGACTGATTCTTCCCATCTTACCCCATGCGGAAGCTGAGGCTCAGAAAGGCTAAGGAACATGTCCAAGGTCACGTAGCTAGTAAGGAGGGCTAATAATAACAAGAGGAATAATACAAATAAGCTGACATGTACTTGGCAGTTACCCTGTGCCAAGCATCATCTCATTGAATGCCCCCAGTTCTGAGAAGTAGATGCCATTATTGGTCCCCATTTTGCAGGTGAGGAAACTGAGACTCAGAGTTACAAAGTAAAGGACTGAGGTCACATAGCTAGTAAGTAGGAATGGGAATAAAACAAACTGTTTACGGGGCGCTCAGTATGTGCTGAGTACCTTGTTATTTAATCCTCACATCCCTACCCAGAGAACAGGTGCAATTATCTCAGTTTTACAGGTGAGGAAAATGAGGTTCAACATAATTAATCAATGGGAATATAATGATGGTACTAATAATAACAACAAAAATAGGCCTGGCAAGGTGGCTCACACCTGTAATCCCAGCACTTTGGGAGGCTGAAGCTGGCGGATCACCTGAGGTCAGGAGTTCAAGACCAGCCTGGCCAACATGAAACCCTGTCTCTACTAAAAATACAAAAATTAGCAGGGCGTGGTGGCGTGCGCCTGTAATCCCAGCTACTTGGGAGGCTGAGGCATGAGAATGCTTGAACCTGGGAGGCGGAGGCTATAATAATAATAAAAGTACAGTAATCTAGTATGTAGTGAGCATTCACTGTGTGCTGAGTTTGCTGGCTCAGAGAGTTAAGAACCTTGGGCAAGGCCACACAGCCAGTGAGTGACAGCAGGGATTTGCACCCAGATCTGCAGAGAGGACGCTTCCCCTGTGGGAGGGAAAGGGGACGTGCCCTGGGGACTCACCACGCCCCTCGGCTCGCAGGGATGCGGCCCTTCATCCCGGACCAGGACATTGGCTACTTCGAGGGCTTCCTGGAGGGCGTGGGCATCCGCGAGGGCGGCATCCTCACTGACAGCTTCGGCCGCATCAAGCGCAGCATGAGCTCCACGTCGGCCTCCGCAGTGCGCAGCTACGATGGCGCGGCGCAGCGGCCCGAGGCACAGGCCTTCCACCGGCTGCTGGCTGACATCACGCACGACATCGAGGCGCTGGCCCCCGATGACGATGACAACGACGACGAGGATGAGCCCCGGGGCTCCAGGGGCGGGAGCGACGCCGCCGAAGACAACTACCTGTAGCCACCGCCCCTGCGGACGGCGTGACCCCGCAGCCCACCTCTGAGTCTCGGCTTTGCTTCGGGGACCCTATCCCCAGGGCCCCCCCAGCACACCTGGAGGGGGCGTCTTCACTCCAGGGTCCCGCTCCCTGCCCTTGGGGCCCAAGGCCATGCAGTACCGAGACTGTCCTGCAGGGGGAAAGCGAAGCCGGGCCCTAAAGTCTGGGGCAGTCACCTGGGGCTCACGGGCCGCTCTGCCGGGCTGGGGCTGGGCAGCGATCCTGCTCTGTCCCAGAAGCCCAGAGGGATCAGCCCCAGAACACACCCTCCTCCCCGGGACGCCGCAGCTTTCTGGAGGCTGAGGAAGGCATGAAGAGTGGGCTCCACCTGCTGGCAGATTGAGAAAAGAATTTCCAGAACTCGGTCCTATTTTACAGATTGAGAAACTATGGTTCAAGAAGAGGGGAAGGGGCTTGAGGGAATCTCCTGATTCTCCTTACATGACCTCAAACTGACCATACTAAATAGTGTAGAAGGTATTTTTAAGGCTCTAAATGTCAGGGTCTCCCGTTCCCTGATGCCTGACTTGTACAGTCAGTGTGGAGTAGACGGTTTCCTCCACCCAGGGTTGACTCGAGGGTGATCTGGGTCCCATTCTGGCCTTAAGACCCCAAACAAGGGTTTGTTCAGCTGCAGGATCTGCAGCCTCTATCTGGTTAGTGTCGTAACCTCTGTGTGCCTCCCGTTTCCCCATCTGTCCAGTGAGCTCAGCCCCCATCCACCTAACAGGGTGGCCATGCCATAGGGATTACTGAGGGTTAAGACCTTAGACCTGGGTCTAGCACACGATAAGTGCTCAATAAATGTTGTTCCTTTCCACATCAAACATTTTCTGACTCAATTCACCTTTCTTGACTGGTAATAAGCAAAAGATGCCTGGGTGCATCCTACCCCAACTGAGGTGGCGGTAAACTATTCAGAAGACCCTCAGGGGAGCTCACTGTTTGGGAAGAAGAAACAGTACTTGTGCCCTTGCAGCCTTGTTACAGCCTAGCTCTGCGCTCAAGTCCCAAACAAGAAATAGCCAAGACTCTACAGGCAGCCATCTGGGAGTCTGGGGTAGTCAAAGAAATGGGAAGGAAAGGCTGGAGAGGTAGAGAAGTCAGGATAAGGCCAGCATTCAGCACAGCCTGAGTAAAGGCTAGAAAGCTAAAAGGGGTGAGGCCTGAGAGGAGGCCAGAGACTCACATAGGAGAGCCAAAATGTGTTTGTAAAACCTTGCAAAGGCTTCCATGGCCAGACACATTGTACACACCATAAAATAGGTACTGTTAGCAATTTTCAAAAAATATTATTAGGACTCCAGGTCCAAAGAGTTCCCTAATTCATACTTGGTTTGTGATAAATGATCATCCTGTCATCACTGGTCCATGTAGGGCCCTTCTGATGTTTTATTTCACCCTTTCCCGATCCACATGTTACCCACACTCCTTTTCCCTCTTTACTATGAGCACCTAACCCTATGTGCTGATATATGTCCCTGGACCTAAACTACACAGTGCTTTGTGTGTGTGTTTGTATAAATGATATTATATAAGAATTTCACTCGATTCCTTCTCTTACTCTGTAATGTTTTTCTAATTTAAAAAAAATTAAGAAAATTTTTAGAGACAGGTTTTTGCTCTGTCACCCAGTCTGGACTGCAATGGTGCAGTGACAGCTCACTGCAAGAACTCCTGGGCTTAAGTGATCCTCCCGCCTCACCCTCCCAAAGTGCTGGGATTAAAGGCGTGAACCACCAAGCCCAGCCACCCTATAATGTTTTAAATACCTACCTATGCAGCTATTGAAAAATCTCACTGTTGCATCCAACTGCTGCAAGATATTTCGAGTTGAGCATCCGCTGTTTTCTTTATCCATCTCCCCAGAGATGAACACCCAGGTTGCTTCCAACTCTCTCTTACCACAAACAACACTGTGATGAACGTTTTTGTACATGAAACTTATGGGCCTATGTGAGCGTTTCTTTGGGTTCTAAACCCAAGAGTGGAATTACTAGATTACAGGGCAGTTTTTAAATTACATTAACTTCTTCCAGAATGGCTTTCACCAATGGTGAGTGAAGGATGCTGTTTCCCCACATCTTCATCAGGTTTTTCATCATCTGATTTTGTAACTTTGCCTTCAGTGTGGGTGTAAGATGGCAAGTTGTTTTAATTTGCATTTCTCTGTTAATCCTGAAATTTATAACTTCCTCCTATACTTGTCAGCCATTTGAGCTTTCCTTTCTGTGATTTCCTTGTTCATATCTTTTGTTCATTTCCTACTGGGCTTCCTGTCTTTTTCTCATTGATTTGCAAGAGTCGTTTATAAATTTTAGATATTAATTCCTTTTGGATGTTGATGTTCCAGGTATATTCACCTAATATATTTGCCTTCTGTCAAGTTTATCTGTGGCAGTACTCAAACTTCAGCAGGCATCAGAATCTCCTGGAAGGCTCGCTAAAACACAGATGTCTGAGCCCCACTCCTAGAGATTCTCCATAAAAGAAGGGGAAGGGCCTGAAAATTTGCTTTTTCTTTTTTGAGGGGACAGAGTCTTGCCCTGTCACCAAGGCTGGTGTGCAGTGACGCAATCTCAGCTCACTGCAAACTCTGTGCCTCAACCTCCTGAGTAGCTGGGATTACAGGCGTGCGCCACCATGCCTGTCTAATTTTTGTATTTTTCGTAGAGATTGGGTTTCACCATGTTGGCCAGGCTGGTCTCAAATCCTGACCTAAGGTATCTGCCCTCCTCGGCCATCCAAAGTGCTGGGATTACAGGCATGAGCCATCGTGCCCGGCCAATAATTTGCATTTCTAACAAGTACCCAGGTGATGCTGATGGTCCAGGGACCTCTCTGAGAACAACTGACTTGTGATGGCTTCCACTGGGCAAACTTGTTCTATTGGGCAAATTCCTTAATTTTGAGATTGTCGATTTTATTTATTTTCATTTTCTGGATGAAGGAACTGGAGTTCAAGAGGCGAAGTGAATACCCCAAGGTCACACAGTGAGCTGGGCTTTGGGCTCATGTCTGGCTAACCCAGAGCCCATGTCCCTAGCCTCTCTACTGTCCCGTCTCTGAGACTTTGGGATGTAGTGGCCGTAGCCTGAGGCATTCGGACCTGAGGCTACAGGGAGCCTTAGTAAGTTCCTGAGCAAGGCAGCCGGAGAGAGAAAAGTTGGTTGGGTAGGGACAGGGGCCAAAGATATAGGAGTCCCTCTTAAAGGCCTTGGGGCTTTCCAAGAAAAGCTCAGAAACTGCCCAAAGTCCTAGCCACAGCACAGCGACAGGGCTGCTGAGAGGCACTGGGACAGACAGTTCTTACCCCACAGTTCCGGGGATGGGGCAATTTCCCTCACACCCCAAGGAAGTCCCCACCCACTCCGGAACTACCTTCTTACCAAAGCCATGTAACCCCTTAGTTCCTGGGGTCCAAAGGACACTGGCTGGGACAACCCAGGCACTGAGCCTGGAGACTCTGGCCACACTTCCTCCTGTAGCATCCAGAGACCCTGCCAAGAATCACTTCCCTTGTTGGTTCAGTTCCTGACATCACAAGAGGGTAAACCCCCCTAGGGGTGTGATAGCTGGTTCCCAAGGACTTCTAGGGGTAGTGCAAGTATGGAACTTCCCCACCAGCTGGATCCCCTGGGGACGGTCTTGGCCCAAATGTGAGTGGTAAAATTGTCTCCAGCTGCCGTAGATGGACACCTCTCCCAAGGTGGGGCCCTGAAACTTCCTACCCGCTCCCCACTTCCACTGGCAGCTCCCAGCAGTCCTTCCCAACTATGTGCTCAGGAGAAGGAGTCCTGGGGCCACTGTCATTCAGCCGCCAAGCATTTAGAGGGCACTTGCTCTGTGCCAGGCATTGCACAAGGCACTAGAGGGAGATACAGCACAGTCTGCCCACTGAGGGGCACACTGATGGGGAAGACAGTTCCCAGATAATCACAGCACAAAGTTCTCAATTGTAAAGTCAAAGAGTGAGACACCAGCTCTTTCTGGGGAAGCCAGAAAAGGTTTCACAGGGGAGGTGACCCATGAGAGAGAGCTTGAAGGACAAGGTTTTTGGCGGGTCAACAATAGAAGGGAGAGCCCTCCAGATGAGGACCTGACACAAGCAAAGGCAGGGGAGCTTGAGGGAGCATGGCATGCTCCAGGACTGGCAACCGGTTAGCACTCGTGCAGCACTTAGGCTCCCTGGCCAGAGGGTCGGAGGGTTTTGAATCTGAACTCTGCCATCTGCTTGTTGGGTGACCTTGGGAAAGCCCCTAAAATGTCCCTGGGTCTTGGTGGTCTTGGTTTCCTCATCTGTAAAGTGGGGTTGATAATAGCCTCACCCTCGTAGTTTCCATAGATTGTTGTGAGTCTTAAACAAGATATTTCACGTAAAAGTACATGTAGAAAGTGCTCAATTAATGACCGTTGTGATTGCTGGAGGAACACGGAGTGTGTGAGGTGGGAGGCAAGGTGGATGGGTAGGAGTTGCAGGAGAGGAAACCAGAGAAGTGGGTAGATTAGAAGCCCTTGAAGGGCAGGCTAGGAAGTGTAGGCAATGGGAGGCGATCTAACGTTTGTTGTTGTTGTTGTTGTTATCGTTGTTTGAGGTGGGTTCTCACTCTGTCACCCAGCTGGAGTGCAGTGAAACAATCATAGTTCACTGCAGCCTGCAGCTCCTGGGCTCAAGCCATTCTCCCACCTCAGCCTTCAAAGTAGCGGAATTACAGGTGTGTGCCACCACGCCTGGCTATTTCTAAATTTTTT
The DNA here is from genome assembly GCF_006542625.1 of Nomascus leucogenys. Taxonomy (NCBI): domain Eukaryota; kingdom Metazoa; phylum Chordata; class Mammalia; order Primates; family Hylobatidae; genus Nomascus; species Nomascus leucogenys. The sequence continues at coordinate 31,903,291 of NC_044393.1, read as the reverse complement.
TGTAGAGACAGGCTCTCTTTATGTTGCCCAGGATGGTCTTGAACTCCTGAGCTCAAGGGATCCACCCGCCTGAGCCTCCCAACGTGCTGAGATTACAGGTGTGAACCACGGTGCCCAGCCTGGGAACAAGCCAGGGGACCTACATTTTCTTGAAGCGAATCGAGCTGCTGGAGAGGAGGATCAATAGGAAAACAGAGGAGTGTCTGGAAGCAGGGAAGTGGGGAGGAGGCTGGAACCAGGACCACATGAGAGATGCTAAGACCTGACTGAGCTGGGGTAAGAGGAAGGAAGAGGAGAGAGTAGGTTCAAAGAGGAAGGGAGAGAAAGAGAACTCTGCCTACCTCCACCCCCACTCAGAAATAGTAGCCCCTCACATTCTTTGACCAAACTCATTCATTCATTCATTCATTCATTCATTCATTCCACAACCATTTATTTAGCATTTAAACCCTGGCCTCTTGGAGTTTACATTCTAGGAGTTTATATTACTATTAAATGTTACTAGGAGCTTCCAGATGCAGTAACCACCCAATCAGGCCTAAATGGCCAGAAATTGATGGCCCTCTTGGTGGGTCCTCCCACTTGACTTGTTGCTTATCCTCAGGTATTTCAGAGCAGGGGCAGAGGGGTCTTAAAGCCAGGCCAGCCTGTTCTGCCCACTTCCTACCTTGGGGAGTTCACTGTCTCCTGTGGCAGCCCCTTCTATCCAATGCAAGAGCTAACATCCACCTCCTTGTCCCCCCACTCCCTGCCCACCATCCCCGGGGCCCCCCACCTGGCTTCTAACTTCACCTTTAAGAGCCCCACACAGTATTCCTGATGCCTCAGCCATTGGGCAGCCCTGCAGCAATGTGCAGAAAATGATGCAATCTGCAGAAACTTCTCATTTATATTTAAAAGCAGGCTGTTCTCCTCAAAAAAAAATATTTTCAAAGCCTATCATGCGGACAAAGGGGTAGTGCATTTGATGTGTAAAGACCTACAAGTAAATAAGACCAACAGCCTAAGAGAAAAATAGGCAAATTATTTATACAGACAGTTCACAGAAAATAAAAACGACTCTAAAACGTATGACAAGATGTTCAACCTCACTCATAAGATAAATGCAAATTAACACAACACTGAGCAACCATTTTTCAATTAAGAGATTGGCAAAGTTTGGAAAAGTGTGATCACTCACTATGTGGGTGTAGGTGTCAGGAAACAGACACTCTCACACATTTCTGGTGGGAGAGCGAGTTGGTATAAACCCTACTGAGCAACATCTACCAGGATGCATGAGCCCTTTGATGCAACAACTCCACTGCCAAGAATTTCTCCGACATTTATACCCACATGAGTGGAAACCAATGTGCAAAGAAAGTCATTGCAGCTTTGTCTCTAATAACAAGAATTTGGAAATAAACCAGATGTTCAGTGATAGGGGTCTGGTTAAATGAACTGTGGTTCATCACAGTGAGATACCATCTCACACCAGTTAGAATGGCCATCATTAAAAAGTCAGGAAACAACTGGTGCTGGAGAGGATGTGGAGAAATAGGAACACTTTTACACTGTTGGTGGCACTGTAAACTAGTTCAACCATTGTGGAAGTCAGTGTGGCGATTCCTCAGGGATCTAGAACTAGAAATACCATTTGACCCAGCCATCCCATTACTGGGTATATACCCAAAGGACTATAAATCATGCTGCTATAAAGACACATGCACACGTATGTTTATTGCGGCACTATTCACAATAGCAAAGAGTTGGAACCAACCCACATGTCCAGCAACGATAGACTGGATTAAGAAAATGTGGCACATATACACCATGGAATACTATGCAGCCATAAAAAATGATGAGTTCATGTCCATTGTAGGGACATGGATGAAACTGGAAAACATCATTCTCAGTAAACTATCGCAAGGACAAAAAACCAAACACCGCATGTTCTCACTCATAGGTGGGAATTGAACAATGAGAACTCATGGACACAGGAAGGGGAACATCACACTCCGGGGACTGTTGTGGGGTGGGGGGAGGGGGGAGGGACAGCATTAGGAGATATACCTAATGCTAAATGACGAGTTAATGGGTGCAGCAAAACATCATGGCACATGGATACATATGTAACAAAGCTGCACATCGTGCACATGTACCCTAAAACCTAAAGTATAATAATAAAAAAAAATAAAATAAATAAAAAAGAACTGTGGTTCATGCAGGCAATAAAATACCATGCAGCCATAAATAAGAACAAGGTAGTTCTGTGTACTGATACAGAATTATTTCCAAGATAGAGTAAGTGGAAAAAAAAAAAAAAAGGCAAAGTACAGAACAATGCACTTTGAATAGTGCTGTCTTTTTGTTTAAGGAGGCGGGAAATGTCTTTTAAGTGTAGAATAGTTCTGGAAGGTAAACAAAACAAGTTATAGTTCTGCCTCTGAGCTGGAGGAGTGTGTGGCTATAGAATAAGGAGAGAAGGAGACTTTCTTTGCATGATGTGTCCTAAATGTTATGTCATGAATATGAATTACAGCAAAGCAATTTTTTCAAAAACCACTATTCCAGTATTGTGGTATTTACCGAACTCTATAGACACCATCTGTTTCCATATCTGTCTGACCCCTCCAACCCCACCCCTACTCCCAACACTCACACTTACACACACACACACACACACACACACAGAGAGAGAGAGAATCTTGGAAAGGGAGGCTGGTTCTGACTCATTCCTACATTCCCTGGAGCTCATCACAGCACCCAGCACAGAGCCTCCTGCCAACAATCATGTGAGTGAACTATCTTGGAAACAGATCCCCCAGCCCCAGTCCAGCCTTCAGATGACTTCTCATCAGGCCAACATGTTGACTGCAGCCTCATAAGAGATCCCAAGCCAAAACCACTAAGCTAAGTTAGTTCCACATTTCTGACCTACAGAAATTGTGTGAGATAATAAATGTTGGCCAGGTGTGGTGGCTCACACTTGTAATCCCAGCAATTTGGGAGGCTAAGGTGGGAGGATTGCCTGAGGCCAGGAGTTCCAGACCAGCCTGGGTGACATAGTGAGATCCTGTCTCTATTTTTTTTAATAGTTACAATTTTTTAAATCTCAATCCTGCTTCTTCTGTATAATTATACAGTTTTAAGTTGCTAAATTTTGAGTAATCTGTTACACGGCAGTATATAACTAATACAATCACCAAAGGTTTTTGTTTGTTGTTTTGTTTTTTGTTGTTGTTTTGTTTTTTGTTGTTGTTGTTTTGTTTTTGTTTTTGAGACCATCTCGTGCTGTCATCCAGGCTGGAGTGCAATGGGGTGAACACAACTCACTGTTACCTCGACCTCCTGGGCTGAAGCAATCCTCCTGCCTTAGCCACCCATGTAGCTGGAACAACAGGCATGCATCACCATGCTTGGCTAATTTTTTAATTATTATTATTATTTTTGTACAGATGGGGTCTCACTTTGTTGTGTAGGTTGGTCTCAAACTCCTGGGCTCAAGCAATCCTTCCACCTCAGACTTCCAAAGTGCTAGGGTTACAGGTGTAAGCCACCCTTCCCAGGCACAATCAATAAGCCTTTGTTAAGCATTTGATGTGTATCAATTCCATGGTGATTGCAAAAGAAGAAGACATGGTCCTGCCCTTAGGGGAGCAAGCCACCTGCACGTTCATTCCTAGACTCATTCCTTACTTCAACCAACATTATTGAGCATTTACTGTATACCTGGCTCTGTGCTTAGTGTTGACCCATAGGATGTCAGCAATTAAAATACATCATAGAGGCCTGTAGTCCCAGCTACTTGGGAGGCTGGGGTGGGAGGATCGCCTGAAACCAGGAGTTCAAGGCCAGCCTGGGCAACATAGCGAGACCTGCTCTCAAAAAAAAAAAATGTGTGTGTGTATATATATGTGTGTGTGTGTGTGTGTGTGTGTGTGTATGTGTGTATATATATGTGTGTACATAGATATGTGTATAGATATGTGTATATATGTGTATATATATATGTGTATATATATATATATATATAGTAGGACAAGAGGGAACTTTCTAGAGTGATAAAAATGTATCTCTTAATGGGGTTTAAGTTACATAAATATATATGCATTTGTAAAAACTCAGCAAATGAACATGTAATCTTTTGCCCTTTGCCTGTAAATTTACATTAAAAGAAAATTACTGTAAACAAATATTGAAATTGAACTCCAGTTAATAATATGTATGCTGAGGTAATTTCTTTAAAATGCATTTTAAAAGATGAATTGATGGACAGATAGATGGACAAACATGGTTAAAGCAAGTAAAATGTCAATGGTAGAATGTAGGTGGTGAGAGTAGGTATTTTGTTGCTGAAGTCTTTTGATTTTGCTGTGTATTTGGACATTTTCATAATAAAATGTTCAGAAGGAGCAACCCTTGATAACCATATATTCCAATTCCCTCATTTATTATCATTATTTTAGTTCCATAAGTAAAAACAATGCATTCTAGTTAAGAAAGAAAAAAACAGGGAGAGGAACATCACACACCAGGGCCCGTTGGGGGATGGGGGGAAGGGGAGGGAGAGCATTAGGACAAATACCTAATGCATGCGGGGCTTAAAACCTAGATGACGGGTTGATAGGTGCAGCAAACCACCACGGCACACGTATACCTATGTAACAAACCTGCGCGTTCTGCACATGTATCCCAGAATTTAAAGTAAAAAGAAAGAAAGAAAAAAAAAAAAACATAGAAAAAGACTTCCCCACCACCGATTTCAATGTTCCTTTCCTCTTCAGTGACAACCTCTGTTTCTTGTTGGCTGTTTAGCTTCCAGACTTTTATCTATGCATTTACATACGTGTAGAGGTAAACACAAAACCATGTTATTATTTTAAAAAGGAATGTACTCTGCGATTCTGAAAGAATGTCTTGGGGATCTCTCCATGTTAATTCATGCACGTCACCCCAGTTTCAAATTGCTGAGTAAGGATGTGTCTTCCTCTTTGAGATTCAGGCTTAGAGAAGAGTTTGTCAGGCACACACAGCAGTTAGAAGAGCTGGGACTCCAACCTACTCTCCTAGTCCCAGGCCTGGGCGCACCCTGCTTGAGCGTGTCCACCACTGAATGAGCGGCAGGGCCGCGCCCAGGCCCTTTTTTTCTGGCAGAATACAGTGGGCAGGTTCAGCCCTGCCCCTGGGAGAAGACCAGCCTGGGCTTGGGTGCACCGGACCCAGGAGGAAGTCCTCAAAGCGCTTCCTCTTTTCTTAGCCTCCAGAGACACTAGGGGAAGGAGAGGGGGTGTTGTGAAACTGAACAGTCCCCCAACCCCCCTGGGGGGACCCATCAGCTGGGGGTGGCCACGCAGCTGGGGGCAGAAAAACAATTTCATGGACTCCCCCAGCACCGCCCCCGCACCACCCCCGTCCCCACCCAGTCTCACCCTGCCCCTGAGCAGGAGGTCTGCTGCCTCTAGGATGGTACTTGGGGTAGGTAAGCTTGGAAGGCATCCATAGGCCAGCCTTGTGCAGTCTTGCGCGAGTCCTACATGAGTTGGCCCCAGTGCCTACCAGCTGCTGCTGCCTCTTCCAGCCTCCTCTTCCAAATATGGTATCTGCCTGGGGCTTCAGGCACCAAAAACATGGAAACGTTTGCAGTTCCTCAAACAGGTCAGACTGTTTCCCTCTCAAGCCTTTGTCAGGTTGTCTCTTCTGCCTGGAACACCCTTTGCCCTGATCTTCCCCTGGCATCCGTTAAGCCTCAACTCATATCACTATTTTTTTTTTTTTTTTTAAGGCAGGTCTCACTCCATTGCTCAGTCTGGAGTGCAATGGCGCGATCTCAGCTCACTGCAACCTCTGCCTGCTGGATTCAAGCAATTCTCCTGCCTCAGCCTCCCGAGTAGCTGGGATTACAGGTGCCCGCCATCACGCCTGCCTAATTTTTGTATTTTTAGTAGAGACAGGATTTCGCCATGTTGTCCAGGCTGGTCTCTAACTCCTGACATCAGGTGATCCGCCCACCTCAGCCTCCCAAAGTGCTGGGATTACAGGCATGAGCCACTGTGCCTGGCCCATATCACCTTTTTCAAGACGTCCTTGCTGCACTCAGTGTCCTTCCTACTTGGTCCTACAATATCATGGGCCTATCTCTCTCTCTAGCAGCATTTTCCACTCTGTATCTAAGTTATTGTTAAATGATTGTCTCCATAATTGGATTGAAAGTTGCTTGAGGGCCAAAACCCTCTCATCCATTTTTGTGCTCCCAGACCTTGGCAGAAATGCACATGGTAGGCCCTTAATACGTATTAATAGAATTAATCAAAGAATGAAGGGTTTAGATGCCAGCACTGTCACTATCACTCACTGGCTGTTCCTAAACTCTGAGCTTCTGTTTCTTCCTTTGTAAAATGGGCATGTGAATAGTATCTGCATGGAATTTGCAATATAGTAAAAGAGACAGAGAATCAACAGGTGAACATACAAATATGTACCATAGTGCCTGGTGGCAACAAATTCTCTGGAGAAAAATAAGGCCAAGTGGGAGTTAAAGAAGATTGGAGGAGGGAGGAGCTTTCTAAGGGGGTCAGGGACCCCCTAGGGGCTGTTGGGCATTTCTCGAGGGTTACTCTTCTCTGATTTTCATTTGACCCTTTTGGAAAAGGTGGGGAGCAGTGAGCTCCTGCCTGGGAGGGTGTAGCTGTGAAATAAACGCTGGCTACTTTACAAATAAAAGGGGAGATGGTTGAGCTCTGAAATAATGACTGTGGCTCTCTCTCCCATCCTTCAACATGTTTGCAATATAGAACAATCAACAGTGATCCCAAAGAATTTGAAATATGAAATGCAAATGCCTTCTGGAAATAGGAAAATCCATTTTTGAAAGAGCCAACCTCTAACCCACTGTAAAGCGAAGCTTACATTGTGTTCTAGCTCCTGCCCTCCTTCCAGGACAGAGCCCTGGGTTCCTTCCTGCATTCTGCATCTCTCTCTATACTCCTCAACTTCCTGGGCACAATTACTGCATTTTGTGTAATGGTTACAAGCACAGCTGTCAGAGGCACACTGGAGGCCTGTCCATGTGGGTTCTTCAAATCCCAGCTCTGGCACTTATTGGCTGTGTGACATCGGACAATTGTCTTTACCTCTCTGAGCAACGCTTTTACAGTCATCCCTACTTATAAGACAGAAAATGAGATAATGTAAGTGAGGGCAACTACTTGGTGCAGGAGGTACTCTTATTCTACTATGCAGGGGAGGAAATGGGCAGAGAGAACCTGCCCAAAGTCACAGCCAGCAAGAGGTGGTCAGTCCAGCCTCTGTGCCTTTGATCCCACACTCTTCCACCCCTGGCCCCAGAGTGAAGTGCACACCTAGAACACCTTTCTTGACTTTTCATCCCCTAAAAATCCCAGCCAGCGTCAATTCTATCTCATCCATGAAGTCTCTGATTGTATTTTCAATTGAATTTACTTGATTTTGAATAGCTAATACATTTAAGTAGTTCAACATTCAAGAGTACAAAACATACTGTGCAGTTCCCCTCCCTGGAAGAAACCACTGGGGCTGTTTGCTATATGTGCCCTTCTTGACTTGGCCCAGCCATATGCTAGTGTGTTTGTTCTGTTATTCTGCACAAATAGTGAAATACAATAGAAGCTGTTGGACGCCTCAATTTCTTCCCTATTTACAGCTATATTTTTGCATTGTTCTCTATTAGTACATATGGGGCTTCCTCCTTCTTTTATAAAAAGCATTTTTATTGAATTATAAATTTACGTACTATACAATTCACCTGTTTAAGTTTTACAATGCAATGGTTTTTGGTATATTCAAATGTTGTGCAACTGTCACCACAATCAAGTTTAGAACATTTTAATTACCCACCCACAAAAACCACCGTGTACCTATTAGCAGTCACTTCTTATTTCTTCTCAGCTCCCAGCTCAATGCAACCAATAATCTCCTTTCTTTTTCTTTTAAGTAGAGATGGCGGTCTCAGCATGATGCCCAAGCTGGTCTTGAACTCCTGGGTTAAAGTGATCCTCCTACCTCAGCCTCCAGAGTGGCTGGGACTACAGGCATGTGCCACTGTGCCCAACCTCTTTTCTGTTTCTATAGATTTGCCTGTTCTGGACCTTTCATATAAATTGGATTTTATAATATGTGGTATTTTATGATCAGCTGCTTTCATTCAGCATAACGTTTTCAAGGTCCATCCATATCATAGCCTGTATCAGTACTTCATACCTCTTTATTGCCAAATAATATTTCATTGTATGGCTATGCCACATTTATCCATTGAGGGACACTGAAGTTGTTTCCACTTTTTGGCTGTTATGAATAATGCTGGTATGAAGATTTTATGTGCAGATCTTTGTGTAGACATATATTTTCAAATTTCTTGGGTATATACCTGGGTGTGGGATTGCTGGGTCATATGGTAATTCTATGTTTAACTTTTTGATGAACTGCCAGACTGTTTCCCAAAGCAGCTGCTCCTTTTACATTTCCACCATCATTGTATGAGGTGGAATCTCTCCCTATTCTCTCAATATTCTCACCAACGGTTGCCATTGTCTGTCTTTTTAAATTATAGCGGGTTCTAATGGATGTGAAGTGGAATCTCATTGTGGGGTTGATTTGCATTTCTCTAATAACTAATGATATTAAGCACCTTTCCATATGCTTATTGGCCATTTGTATAGCTTCTTTGGAGAACTATCTATTCAGATCTCTTGCCCACTTTTAAATTGTGGATTTTTTAAATTATTGTGTCATCCTATGTATATATTCAGGACCCCAGTCCCTTTTCAGTTCTGTGATTTGCAAATATTTCCTCCCATTCTGTGGGTTGTCTTTTCATTTTCAGGATAGTATCACTTGCAGCACAAGTTTTTAATTTCAGTGAAGTCCAATTTATCTATTTTTTCCTTTTGTCACTTGTATCACATCTGAGAAGAATTTGCCTAGCCCAAGGTCATGAAAATTTACTTCTCTGTTTCCTTCTAAGAGTTTTACAGCCTGGGTAACATAGTGAAACCCCTTCTCTACCAAAAATACAAAAAATTAGCCGGTGTGGTGGTGTGTGCCTGTGATCCCAACTGCTCAGGAGGCTGAGGTGGGAGGATCACTTGAGCCTGGGAGGTGGAGGTTGTAGTGGCTAAGATCGCGCCACTGCACTCCAACCTGGGTGACAAAGTGAAACCCCATCTCACACACACACACACACGCACACACACACACAAAGAGTTTTATAGTTTTTGTTCATACACTTAGATCTACAATCCATTTTGGGATCCAACTTCATTCTTTTGCACATGAATATTGAGTTGTTCCAGCACCATTTGTTGAAAATACTATTTTTTTCCACTATTGAATTGTTTTGGCACTCTTTTTGAAAATCAATTGGCCATAAATGTGAGGGTTCATTTCTCAACTCTCAATTCTGTCCCATTGACCTATATATTTCTGTTCTTATGCCAATACCACACCGTCTTGATTACTGTAGCTTTGTAGTAAGTTTTGGAAATCAGGAAGTGTTAGTTCTGCAACTTTGTTGTTCTTTTCAAGATTGTTTTGGCTGTTCTAGGTCCTTTGCATTTCCATATGAATTTTAGGACCAACTTGTTTATTCCTGCCCCCCCCCAAAAAAAAGGCAACTGGGGTTTTGATAGGGATTGTATTGATCAATTTGGGGAGTACTATCATCAACACTATTAAGTTTTCCAATCCATGAACATGAGATGTCTTTCTCAACCCATGGGATGATTTTATTTAGGTCTTAAGTTTCTTTCAAGGATGTTTTCTTGCTTTCAGAGTATATTGTACTACTTTTGTTAAATTTATTCCTAAGTATTTTATTCTTCTGGTGATATTATAAATAAAATTGTTTTCTTAATTTCGTGTTCAGATTGTTTATTACTAGTGTATAGAGATACTTTTTTTTTTTTTTTAAATACAGAGTTTTGCTCCTGTGGCCCAGGCTGGAGTGCAATGGCGCAATCTCGGCTCACTGCAACCTCCATCTCCCGGGTTCAAGCGATTCTCCTGCCTCAGCCTCCTGAGTAGCTGGGATTACAGGCGCCTGCCACCACACCTGGCTAATTTTTGTACTTTTAGTAAAGACAGGGTTTCACCACCGTGCCCAGGTACAATTGGTTGTTATATATCTTTATTATTTTTGACAACTGCTTAGTATTCAATTATTTTATGAAGATTTATTTTCCCACATCCCAAATCATGGGCATTTATGTTATTTTCTGTCTTTTCCTAGTAAAAGAAGTGCTGCGATGATTCTCCTGTACGTACTATGAATTCTTTTAGGCATTCTGATGTTTTCTGTCTCTGAGCTCCTTTAGTTGTCAGCTGCTACCACTCTGACCCAAGCTCCCATCATCTTGCCCTTGGATGACTCTCTCCCTGCTCACTGGTTTCCCTCCTTTCCCTTTGCCCCTCCAATTCATTCTCTACCCAGCAGCCAGACAGATCCTGTGAAAACATAAGCCAGTTTGGCTCACTCCTCTGTTCAAAACCCTCCAACAGGGCTGGGCACGGTGGTTCACACCTGTAATCCCAGCACTTTTGGGAGGCTGAGGCAGGCGGACCACCTGAGGTCAGGAGTTCGAGACCAGCCTGGCTAACATGGCAAAACCCCGTCTCTAGTAAAAATACAAAAATTAGCCAAGCGTGGTGGCGGGTGCCTGTAGTCCCAGATACTTGGGAGGCTGAGGCAGGAGAATCACTTGAACCTAGGCGGCAGAGGTTGCAGTGAGCCGAGATCGCACCACTGTACTCCACCCTGGGCGACAGAGTGAGACTCTGTCTCAAAATAAACAAACAAACAAAACCCTCCAACAGCTCCCATCTTGTGTCAATTAAAATTTAATATTGATACCAAGATGTCTGTGGCCTTCACAATATGACCCCACTCACTACCTCTGCAACACTGTCTCCATCACTCTTGTCTGCACCCTCTGTGTTCCAGCCACAATGGGCTCTTTGTATTCCCTAAACACACCACGTGCTGTTGCCTCTCAGGACCTTTGCTGTTACTGTTGCTTCTGCTTGGAACACAATTCCTCCAGATTATCACATGACTTATCTCTCCAATTCAAAAGGTCTTGCTCACATGCCACCTCCTCAGAGAAGCCTTCTCTGACTACCCTGTCTCAAGTCATACCATCGCTCCTCTCCATCCCACTACCTCTCCCCTTGACCTCCCTAGTTTTCTTATAACCCATATCATTCCCAAACATGGGATGAGTTTTCAGTATCTGTTTATTATCCATCTTCCCCTCAATAATGTAAATTCTAAGCACATAGGAAGGAATTAATTTTGTTTATTACTGCATCCTCAGCATCAAAAATAGCACATGGCACATAGTAGGTGCTCCATAAATATTTGTTGAGTGAATGAATTATCATGCCACTCCCCTGTTTATAACCATCCAGTAGCTTCCCATGTATGTTAGAATAAAATCTATGCTCCTCACAGAGGCCTACAAGGTCCTGAGTGGCCTGGCCAATTTCATGGACCTCACCTTGGGTCTCCCTCCTCTGCTACACACAATGGGGTTCTTCAGACACACAAAGTACCTACTTTCCTTGAGGCCTTTGTGTATGGAATTAGTTACCAACATTGCATAATAAACTACCCCGAAGCTTAAAGGCTTGAAACAATAAGAATTTATTGGCAGAGCATGGTTGCTCATGCCTGTAATCCCAGCACTTTGGGAGGCTGAGGTGGGTGGATTACCTGAGGTCAGGAGTTTGAGACCAGCCTGGCCAACATGGTGAAACCCCGTCTCTACTAAAAATATAAAAACTAGCCAGGCGTGGTGTCAGGCACCTGTAATCCCAGCTCTTCGGGAGGCTGAGGCAGGAGAATCACTTGAACCCGGGAGGCGTAGGTCACAGTGAGCTGAGATTGCGCCACTGCACTCCAGCCTGGGCAACAGAGTGAGACTCTGTCTCCAAAAAAAAAAAAAAAAAAAGAAAGAAAGATGTTACCTGTTCTGGGCAGCCTTCCCTACCTTCCCCTGTTAACCTCTCAAAGCCCCTATACGGAGCCCCACCCCTTGATAGTGCTTGTTGCAAAATTCCAACCTGCTTTGTTGAATGCCCTCCAGTAAGTGGAAAACGCCATGAGGCCACGGATTTCGGCTCCCTTATTCTCTGTTGTGTTCCCTAACACTCAAGACTCATCACCCAGTATGTGCCCATTATTATGTTTGTTGACCAAGTGAGAGAATCAGAGACATCAAATGGCTTGCTCAAGGCTACACGTCTAGAGGTGGAAGGAGCACTAGAATCTGGGCCTTGTTACTCCTGATCCAGAATTGGCCTCCTGCCCCAGGACTCACTTGGTTCTCCAGACTTCAGTCACAGCAAAGTCCACCCTCATTTCAGAGTTCCTTTTATTCCATGTTGAAAAGGGTCCACTACTCACAGGGCAATATCTCCTTTTTAAAGTCATATGCTCCTTCTTTTATCTTTGGAACAAGGCAGAGTATAACAAAGGTGGTTTCCAAATTATACTTGAATCAGTGCCTAAGCAGCAGTTTGAAATCTTAATGATTAGGCTGTACTAATGAAATTGACCATCTATATATAGCATACCTAAGCACTTTCCTTATATTTCATTCTCAAAATGACGCACTGACATAAGTAATAGTATTATTCTGACTTGACAGATGAGGAAACTGAGACTCAAAGAGGTGACAGTCAAGTCACCTCTTTGTACAACACTACCCAGTTGGTAACAGCAGTGCCAGGTTTGAACGCTAGTCAGACTCCAACGACGGAGCATTTAGCACCACTTTTTTTTTTTTTTTGAGGAGTTTTGCTTTGTCGCCCAGGCTGGAGTACAGTGGTACAATCTCGGCTGTCTGCAGCCTCCGTCTCCCAGGTTCAAGCAATTCTCCTGCCTCAGCCTCCCGAGTAGCTGGGATTACAGGCACCCACTGCCACACCTGGCTAATTTTTGTATTTTTAGTAGAGACAGGGTTTCACTGTGTTGGCCAGGCTGGTCTCGAGCTCCTGACCTCAGGTGATCTGCCCACCTCAGCCTCCCAAAGTCCTGGGATTACAGGCGTGAGCCACCATGCCTGGCCCTTAACACCACTTTTGTGGTCAGCTATAGTCTCCATGACAATGAACCAATGAATAATTGAGTAGACAAAATGTTTGCCACCCCCAAAGACTGGTAAGGGGGTGTTTAGAATACAATTTGTAATTGTATAAATGTTCTTTGATGCAAATATGGGTTAGATGAGAACTTTTTTTAATTGAAAAGAATGACAGTGCCAAATGTTGGCAAGGATGTGGAGCAACTGGAAATCATAAATCACTGGTGGGAATGCAAAATGGTGTAACCACTTGAAAAACCAATTTAGACCAGGCACAATGGCTCACACCTGTAATCCCAGCACTTTGGGAGGCTGAGGCAGGCAGATGGCTTGAGCCCAGGACTTCAAGACCAGCCTGGGCAACACGGTGAGACTGTATCTCTACAAAAAAAAAAAAAAAAAAGCTGGGCATGGTTGTGTACCTGTAGTCCCAGCTACTCAGGAGGCTGAGGTGGGAGGATCACTTGAGCTCAGGAGACAGGTTAAAATGAGCCAAGATCTTGCCATTGCACTCCAGCCTGGGTGACAGAGCAAGACCCTGCCTCAAAAAAAAAAAAAAAAAAGAAAAACAATTTAGCAATTTATTACAAGTTAGACATACACTTGCTTTATGACCCAGCAATTCCAATCCTGAGTATTTACCCAAGAGAAATAAAAATATGCCTACACAAAAACTTGTACATGAATATTTATAGCAGCTTTATTTATATAGCCCCAAATTGAAAACAACCCAAATGTCTCTCAACAAATAAATGGATAAATAAATAGTGTTACATCTACACTGTGGAATACTACTCAGCAGTAAAAATGAACAAACTACTGGAACATGCAACAACATGGAAAATCTCTGAGTAACAGAAGACAAACACAAAAGAAACATGCTGTATGACTGCATTTATGAGAAATTCTAGAAAAGACAAAGCTAATGTATAATGGCAAAAAGCCAATCGGTGGTTACCTAAGGCTACCTAAGTGTGGGAGGAGTTGACTGCAGTAGGACATAAGGGAACCCTTTGGGGTGATAGAAATGTTCTATATCTTGATTGGGGTGGTGGTTACACAGGTATATATATTTGCCAAAACTCATCAAGCTGAATATTTATGATGGTAGATTTTACTCACGAAATTATGCCATGATAAAGTTGACAGAAGTTTGGGAACATACACAAGGATTTCAATTACAGCATTACTGTCAGGACAAAATATTTGGGAAACTGTCCATGAACAGGAACATGTGTCAGCTCTCTGGCTCTTTACTATCAGAATGGCAAACTTTTGAAGGGAGATGTAGCTGATGCTAATGCGGACCCTCTAATGCCCACTGGGCCTTTACTAAGAGCTGCACTTCTCTTCCTGGAGACCCTCTGGTGGCTGAAGCATGCATCAGGGAGGCCAAAATGCTGGAGGGTCAGTACCCCTGAAGTACCCCTCATCCGGTATCCAACAGGAGTTGGTGTGTAAATGCCCCAGCTCCCTTGCCTGACAGGTGGGGTAACTCTGAAGTGGGTATATCTCCGGAGATCCCTGCAGAATTGAACTCCAGTTGCCCACAATGGTAACTGGCTTCATGATACTCCTTTTAACTGGCTTCCCTCCTTTCCCTGTCTCATCCGCCTACTCCCCTACCAGTGTCTTCTGCATCTCCTAAATAAACTATTTTCACTTGGATCCATGTCCAGGGTCTGCTTCTGGGGAACTCAAATTAAGACCAGTGGATAATACTAAGGGTTGGTAAAGATAAGGGGAAATGATGGGAGAAAGAGTGGGGCAGTGGCGATTCTGCAAACACCTGTCATTCTTGGCAAAGCAAGTCCTTACAAAATTCTAATGTAGGACAATAAGGGGACATGTATGAGGATGTCCACTGTGGCACTATTTACAGTAGTGGGAAATTGTGTGCGATCTAGGTGTCCATGACCAGGAGAATGAATAAATAAAATGTGAAGGATGTAAACAGTGACTACACGTATGGCTGCTACCTTTGGCAACATGGCGGGATATTAACAACAGTGATGGGGGTGGCGGGAGGAAATGTACAAAAGTGAATAAGTAATGTTAAACATACATTCAGAACATTATCTGTTTTTATAAAAAGCACATACAGACTAGGTGCAATGACTTACACCTGTAATCCCAGTACTTTGGGAGGCCAAGGCAGGAGGTTCAGTTGAGCCCCAGAGTTCAAGATTAGCCTGGGCAATAAAGCAAGACCCCATCTCTATTTTTTTTAAGTTGTCTATGCCATACCACACCGAACGCATCTGATCTTGTCTGATCTTGGAAGCTAAGCAGGATCAAGCCTGGTTAGTGTTTGGATGGGAGACCCCCGTTAAAATAGCACTGTAGGCTAAAGAGAAGGAAAAAAGGCCCATAGAGGTACATACACCAAAAACATAAGAGTAGGTCATTGTCTTTCTCATTCATGGTTCTTCCCCCCTTCCCCACCAGGGGACATTTTGCAAATGTCTGGAGACATTTTGTTGTCACATCTGGGGAGGAGGACGCTATAGACAACTAGTGGGTAGAGCCCAGGAATGCCGTTAAACATCCTATCATTCACAGGACAGTCCCACAACAAAGAATTACCTGGCCCAGATGTCTTTTTTTTTTTTTTTTTTTTTTTTTTTTTTTTTTTTTTTTTTTTTTTTTTTTTTTTTTTTTTTTTTTTTTTTTTTTTTTTTTTTTTTTTTTTTTTTTTTTTTTTTTTTTTTTTTTTTACTGAGAATGATTTTGCCCAGATGTCAATAGTGCCAAGTTTAAGAACCCCTACATTCCCCAGCCCCCAGGACAGCATTGCCGAATGAATTATGAATGAATGGATGAAGAAATGAGGGTGGTCCTGATCAGCTGGTAGCCACGGGAATAGAGAGACGCGGTAGAATTCTTGTAGTTTTGGAGATTTTGGAGGTGTGTTACACAGAATTTAGGGTGATAGCCCCTGTCTTTTCCAGGAGAGGGTGTGTTCTGCCCTTGCCTGGAGCTGGGCACAATCCCATCCACTTGGGGCCTCAGTCACCCTCCAGCCCGACTCCTCGCCTCCCCCGACCACCTCCCCCAGCTTGGGAGTCCTCTGAGCTGCCAGGAAGTCAGGGTGGTTCCTTCGGGCAAGGAACTTTGCATGGCCATGGTGGTTCCTTCGAGAGAGGAACTTTGCATGGTGTCTGAATGCAGCAGGACTGCGGAAGGGAAACCGCTGACCACAGATGGGCCTGGAAGTCTCGGGCCGCGGAGTTGGGGAGGGCCGGGCCAGAAGGGAGGGGTCGGAGTGGTGGGGAAAAGAGATCACGATGCTTCCGGGGTAGGGTAAGGCCTTTCTAGGGTGGGGTTGGAATCTTTGAAGACTGTGGCAGGAATCCTTTGATAGGTGGGGTTAGGATCTCCGAAGGGCAGGGTTGGAATCTTTGGACCGGAGGGATAGACCCCTAGGGATTAAAACTCTTAGGCGGCGGGAGGTTGGATCGCGCAGGAGCAGGAGCGGTATTGGAACCCTGGGGTTAGTGTTCTAAATCTTAGGGCAGCGTTAGAATCCACTGAAGTGAGAGTTCGGATCCTTCCATTGGGCAGATTAGAATCGTTGGGGGCAAGTTGAGTTTAAAAATCCTTCAGAGGTGGGATTAAAAATCCTTTGGCGGTGCGGGGTTAGTATCTTGGGAGCCTTGGAGCGGGTGCTGGGGTTCTTAGACAGGCGGGTTCGAATCCCTAGGAGTAGGATTTGGGATCCTTTGGAGACTGGGGTAGGACGCTGGGCGGTGGGATGGGGAGGTGTTAGGGAAAGTGGAGCTGAAGAGATGGGGGTTAGCATCCTTGGTGGACGCGTTAGAAGCCTCCGATGGATGGTGCTAATTTTTTTTTTTCTCTTGATGGCGGGTTTGGGATCCTTTTTGCAGGAGACGGAGGTTATGGCCCTCGGGGAGCCGGTTAGGATCCTGGGGTGGCGTCTGAATCTTCGGGGAGGTGTTAGGACACTTGGGGCGGAGTTAGCATCGCTCAGGGCGCGGCTAAGGCGCCCAGATGGCCTGCGGGCGCCACCACGTCCCTGGTCCCAGCTCCGGAGCACATCAGAGGCTTAGAGGCGAGTGGGAAGGGACTCAGTGCAAGGCGAGAAACGCCCACAGCACCAAAGCCCCTCGGAGCGTCGCCCCCCGCCCCACCCTAGTTCTAGAAAGTCAGTTTCCCGGCACTGGCAACCCGGAACCTCAGGGGCTGCCGAGCTGGGGGGGCGCTCAAGCTGCGAGGATCCGGGCTGCCCGCGAGACGAGGAGCGGGCGCCCAGGTGAGTGCCGCGCACAGGGGACCGGGAATACCCGGCCCGCGAGGGGTCCCAGGAGGCGGAGGGAGCCCAGGAGCCTGGGGAGGGCTGGCTACGGGTGCGGCTGGGGGCAGCGAGGGGAGATGGAACGTCGGGGGAGCCGCGGGTAGCCCGGGGGATGAGGGGTCGACAGCGAATGGAGGGTGCCCTAGGGAGGGGCGGCACTGTTGCGGACTGCTGGATGCCCGGGGAAGGGGACGCTCGGGCCCGTGAAGTGTGACTTTATCCACCACTTCTCTGGGCCGTCCAGGTTCCCCTTCTGTGGGGGGGGATTTTTTTTTTAACTAAAAAAAAAAAAAAGAAGGAAGAGATGGGGCTTCACAGAGCCCGGGAGGAGGAAGGCCCTTACGGTTCCCGGTGGGGGCCGGGTCACGCCGGGTTGGCAGCCAGCTTGGGGAAGGGGGCAGTTGGGCGTAGGCGTGACTTGCGAGCCACACCCAGGCCGGCTGCAGCTGGTCGGCTCTGTGCCCCTCCTCCCACAACAGGTCTAGGTCAAACCCCCAAACCTCCTGGCCCAAGACCACACTGCATGCATGCCCTGTCACTTTCCTCCTTGTTGGACAAATTCTCCGTCTCAGAATTCGTTTCCTCATCTGTAAAACGGGGCTATTCCTTGCAAGGATGCAGGAAATTGGAGTATGGGGGAGGTGGTGCGTGTGAGAGACAGTTAGGCTAGTGGGTAGGGGAGGGGGCTTCTAGGGGCAAACTGCCTGTTGGGCCTGGGGTAGAGGATTTGGCCTTTCTTTGCCTCTGTTTTCACAACTGCAGGATGGGGAGAGTAATAGTACCTCCTTCACAGGGTTGTTTAGAGGATTAATTGGGTACTGAAGGGGCCGGGCAGGGTGACTCACGCCTGTAATCTCAGCTTTTTGGGAGGCTGAGGCAGGTGGACCTCTTGAGGTCTAGAGTTTGAGACCAGCCTGGCCAACATGGTGAAACCCCGTCTCTACTAAAAGTATAAAAATTAGCCGGGCATGGTAGCACATGCCTTTAACCCCAGCTACTCGGTGGCCGAGGCACGAGAATCACTTGAACCTGGGAGGCGGAGGTTGAGGTGAGCCGAGATTGCGCCACGGCACTCCAGCCTGGGCGACAGAGAGAGACTCTTGTCTCAAAAAAAAAAAAAAGTTACTGAAGGAAAGCTTTGAGAGTGCTGTCTGACAGTACACAGGCTTAATGTATGTTAGCATTGCCCTAGTTAGTCATATGGCCCCGCGTTCTCAGACTTTAGCCTACATCAGCATCACCTGGACGGCTTGTGAAAACACAGATTGCTGGGCCGAATCCCAGAGTTTCTGATTCAGTAGCTCTGTGCAGGACAGTGAGAACTTCCATCCCCGGTGATGCTGTTGCTGCTGATCCAGGGAGGACACTTTGAGAACCACTGGAATAGCCTATGCCCGGCACAGAGAAAGGCCTCAATACATATCAGTTGCCTTATCCCATGGTTTTCTCTTTATAGTCCTTTTTTTTTTTTTTTTTTTAGGGGAGGAGGTGACAGGTTAAAATACAGAAAAGTGAAGATAATAATATATTAAATGTCCCAAGAATCCACCATCCAGAATTAACAAATAATAGCATTTTGTCGTGTTTGCTTCAGATTTTAAAAAATTAATTTACTAAAAATAACAGAAAAAATTGAAGTCTCCCCACCTTGTATCACTCTCAGTCCTGTTTTTTCCCTCCCCAGGGGCAACCGCTGTCATGAGTTACAGTCCTTCCAGGATGTGCCTCTAAAAATGGATTGCATATAAATGTATGCATAAACAACACGTAGGATTGTTTTGTGTGCTTTAAAAATGCTATCTATGCAGTGGTTCATGCCTGTAATCCCAGCTACTTGGGAGGCTGAGGCAGGAGAATCGCTTGAACCCGGGGAAGCAGAAGTCGCAGTGAGCCCAGACCGCGCCATTGCACTCCAGCCTGGGCAACAAAAGCGAAACTCCATCTAAAAAAAAAAAAAAAAGTCCGGGCGCGGTGGCTCACGCCTGCAATCCCAACACTTTGGAAGGCTGAGGCGGGCGGATCACGAGGTCAGGAGATCGAGACCATCCTGGCTAACATGGTGAAACCCCGTCTCTACTAAAAATACAAAAAATTAGCCGGGCATGGTGGCAGGCGCCTGTAGTCCCAGCTACTCGGGAGGCTGAGGCAGGAGAATGGCGTGAACCTGGGAGGTGGAGTTTGCAGTGAGCCAAGATCGTGCCACTGCACTCTAGCCTGGGCCACAGAGCGAGACTCGGTCTCAAAAAAAAGAAAAAAAAAAACAACTATCTAACTGTGAGACTTTTCTGCAATTCTGATAATAGGGAGAGCAAAGGAGCATATTTGCCCCATCTTATCATTAAGTTGTCAAAATCTATCCAGGATGAGAAATAGAAAATAGAGGCCTCATTCATTCCTTCCAGCTGCTGCGGAGTATCCCAGCAGGTAACCACTCTACAGTATTTCTCTTTCCCCTGTGGATAAATACTCAAGTTGTTCCTAGGTGTTCACTACAACGAACAACATTGACAGGAGCATCCTGGATATGTAGCTTTCAGCCCACGTACAGGTGTTTCTTGAGGAAAACACCAAAAGGCCGGATGGCCCCCCAGAGAGGGCACCTGTCACCCTCCCCTTTGTGTGAGAGGAGTACGGTAGCCCGGAAGGGTCATCCAGGGACTCTGAGGCAGAGAAGAGAGAAGAATGTTGTTCTGCTGACCTCCCAGCTGTCTCTGGATCAATGGCCCTTCTTCCGGGCCTCATGTTCTCTGCTGTAAGTCACTTCATTTGTCTTACTCACTGTGCCTGGCACTTAGTAAGTGTTCAAGAAAATGGAAGCATGAATCTTTTGAGGGAACAATAACCAATATTTTCATGTATCTTTATGTAGTCTTTTCTACGCACTTTTAAATTAACATAATTAGTATAATGCTACACATAGATTATTTTTATCCTATTTATTTGCTTAGTATTACATTGTATCATTTTCCAGGTCATTAAAATGTTCTTAAATTTTTAGTGGCTGCATAATATTCCACTGTTTGCCTGTATTACAATTTGCTTAACCTTTCTAGCAGAGCAATCTTCTATATAGTTAGAAATTTTTAGAAATATTTTAATTGAGGTGAAATTCACCTAACTTTATAAAATTATATGATTTTTAAAGTGAACAATTCAGTGGTATTTGGTATATTCACAATGTTGTACAACCACTATCTCTCAGTAGCTCCTAAACATTTCCATCACCCGTGAAAAAGGAAACTTTGTACCCATTAAGCAATTACCCCCATTCCCCCATCCCCCCAGCCCCTGGCAACCACCAATCTGCTTTTTGTCTTTACGGATTAATTCATTCAGGATATTTAATGTAAATAGAAGCATACTATGTGACTTTCTGTGTCTAGCTTCTTTCACTTAACATAATGTTTTCCAAGGTTCATCCACATGGTGGCAACTATTAGTACTTTATTCCTTTTGTGGCCAAATAATATTCCATTGCATGGATATTCCACAATTTATTTACCCATTTATCCACAGATGGAAATTCAGGTTGTTTCCACATTTTGACTATTGCGAATAGTACTGCTATCGGCATGCATGTGCATGCCTGTATTTGTTTGAGCACGCCTGTATTTGTTTGAGCACCTGTTTTCAATTCCTTTGGGTATATACTTGAAGTAGAGTTACTGGGTCATATGAAAGTTCTATCTTTGTGGCCGGGTGCGGTGGCTCACGCCTGTAATCCCAGCACTTTGGGAGGCCGAGGCGGGTGGATCACAAGGTCAGGAGATCGAGACCATCCTGGTTAACATGATGAAACCCCATCTCTACTAAAAAGATACAAAAAAATTAGCCAGGCATTGTAGTGGGCCCCTGTAGTCCCAGCTACTCGGGAGGTTGAGGCAGGAGAATGCCGTGAACGCGGAAGGCGGAGCTTGCAGTGAGCCGAGATCGAGCCACTGCACTCCAGCCTGGGCGACAGAGCGAGACTCTGTCTCAAAGAAAAAAAAAAAGTTCTATCTTTAACTTTTTGAGGAACTGCTATGCTGTTTTCCACCGTTTTACACTCCCACCGTAATATACAAGGGTTTCAATTGGCTTCACATCCTTGCCAATGCCTACTATATTTATGTTTTATTATTATTATTACCATTCTAATGGGTACAGAAAGCATGAATCTTAATCTCATTCAAACCAGGCTGCCCTCTGAGGGCTCTTACCTCAGGAAGTAAGGAGAAAGTTGTCTACATTCTAAGGACTAGCCAGGGCTTGGACTTTAAACTCTTCTAGAAAGTAAATTCTACAAGAGCACAAACATGTTTGTCCTATAAACCACTGTATCTTCTAACACCTGGCACCTGGCACATAGTAGGGCCTCAAAAAAACACTGAAGGGACAAACATAATGAATGTTGGACAACCTCCTCCCTCCCTTGCCTGAGATATTTCAGCTGCCCTCCCCCAACACCCCTCCACCCACAGTGATTATTTTTAATTAGATGCTAACATTTAAACTCAGGAGAGCTCTCACATAATGTGGATTTCTGTCTCCTAAAACATTAGAAGAGTTAGCAGCCCTGAGACTAGAACCCACGACTCCAGTGCTCCTCAGACAACCTCAGTGGAGCTGGGGGCTGCCCTGTGGGCTGCACCTGGGTTGTCCAGCTTGCACAGCCTTTGCCAGGCCCACTTTCCTCATCCGCAGAACCCTCCACATCCCTATAGTCATTTGAGTTTTCAAGCCCCACCCTTCGGGTCATGACAAGGCTTCCTTTTTTATAGAAAAGGAACATGAAGGGCCAGGCGTGGTGGCTTACTCCTGTAATCCCAGCACTTTGGGAGGCTGAGACAGGCAGATCATCTGAGCTCAGGAGTTCGAGACCAGCCTGGGTAACACGGCAAAAGCCTGTCTCTACAAAAAATACAAAAATTAGCTGGGTGTGGTGGCATGTGGCTGTAGTCACAGCTACTCAGGAGGCTGAGGTGGGAGGATCTCCTGAGCCCAGAAGGTTTTAATCTAACTCACCACCAGGCAAGTCCAAAAAAAAAAAAAAAAAAAAAGAAAATACAAGCAAAGTAGCACAGTCTCTCTCAGCCTCTGTCTTTCTTTCTTACATCTTTTTTTTTAGTTTGGTTTTCTTTTTTTATACCATAAGTCATCAAGCAATCACTTCTGCCTTTCTAAACAAACTCCACCACATGCACCAACCACATGTTGGTCCCCACCCCATTTCTCCAGTTTCCTCCCCCACAGGACTGGGAGTTTGAATGTACTTTCAGAGGCATGGGTAATGATGCAGAAGCAGCCTGTGCTTAAGTGTAAATGTGCCCTGGTCTTGGCCCCTGGCTGTGGTCCCACATGCTGCATCCTCTGGATGGCACTGCGCTAGGACGTGCACTCCTGACTCTCCCCTCGAGTCACCTCCCTGAGTTCCAGGCATCACCCTGAAATCCTTTGGCCCAGGAGATGTAAGTGCAGCCAAGAGAACAGGAGTCCCAGCCTCATCTCTACCATAGAAATGAAGAACAGTGGATACAGCACAGTAGATGACCCCGAGTCTTAGCACCTGCTCTGCCAAAGACAGGTTATGATGCACTGGGCAAATCTCTTCCCTTTCTGAGCCTCAGTTCCCACATCCAAAAAAAATGGAACTGAGGCTGGGCACGGTGGCTCACACCTGTAATCCCAGCACTCCGGGAGGACAAAGCAGGTGGATCACCTGACGTCAGGAGTTCAAGACCAGCCTGGCCAACATGGTGAAACCCCGCCTCTACTAAAAATGCAAAAATTAGCTGGGCGTGGTGGCGGGCGCCTGTCATCTCAGCTACTCGGGAGGCTGAGGCAGGAGAATTGCTGGAACCCAGGAGGCACGGTTGCAGTGAGCCAAGATCTTGCCACTGCACTCCAGCCCAGGCTGACAACAGCAAGACTGTCAAAAAAAAAAAAAAAAAGAAAAAGAGGAACTGAGAAGGATACTACTCATGATTCCTGCAGCACAATTCCTTTTATGTCAAAACACACAGACACACACACACACACACACACACTAGTCCATCATGGCATATATGTCTGAGTTTGAGTTTCTCCAGAAGCAGACCCTAGGCAAGGTTTCAAACGCAAATAGTTTGTTTGAGAGCTGATTCCAGAGACCCTTCTAGGGGAGTAAGGAAGTAAGGCAGGGAACAGGAGGTAGTCATTAAAGGTGTCTTCTAAGCCCAGTTACCACTGTGGGCACCTGGAGCTCAATCCCACTGAGGAACTCTGGGAGCCAGGGTAGAACAGGCTCAAGAGGTGAGGGAACCGGGGTATTTGTCCACCCCGGTCTCGCTCCTGTCTTTTGTTGAAAACTACTCCTGAGGATGTGATAATTCTCTAGCACTTTTGGCTTGCCAAGCCCACGGGCAGAGCAGGCACCAGTAGCTACAGAGAAATCTCTCAGACAAAGAGATGAAGGTGCCAGCAGCTGGAAGTCCAGCCAGAATGTGTGGAAATGGTAAAGGGCAGAGTGATAGAGGCAGGGCACTGACAGCCTCTGCTTCAACATACATGGGTGTAAATGCAGAGGCAGAGGCCAAGGCCAAATGCTGGCAGAGGAGATCTGGGTGGGGAAAGAGGTGGCCATGGAGGGCTTATAGAATGAGTAATCCAAGAGTGTCTTATATGTATCTGTAATGTTTTAATCTTCCTTCCTTCCTTCCTTCCCTCCCTCCCTCCTTTCTTTTCTTTTCTTTCTTCTTTCCCTTCTTTCCTTCCCCCTCTTCTCCTCCTCCTCTTCCTCCTCCTCCACTTTCTTCTTCTTCTCTTCCTTTCTTTCTTCCTTTCTCTTTCTTTCTTTTTTTCTTTCTTCTTTCTTTCCTTCCTTTCTTTCTTTCTTCTCTCTTCCTTCCCTTCCTCCTCCTCCTCCTTCTTTCTTTCTTTCTTCTCTCTCTCTTTTTCTTTTTCTTTTTGAGACAGGGTCTCGCTCTCTCTCCCAGGCTGGAGTGCAGTGATGCTATCATGGCTCATGCAGCCTCAACCTCCTGTGCTCAAGCGATCCTCCCACCTCAGCCTCCTGAGTAGCTGGGACCACAGGCACATGCCACCACACCCAGCTAATTAAAAAAATTCTGGTAGAGATGGGGTCTTGCCATGTTGCCCAGGCTGGTCTTACATTCCTCAGCTCAAACGATCCTCCTGTCTTGACCTCTCAAAGTGCTGGTATTACAGATGTGAGCCACCATGCCTGGCCTCTAATGGTTTAATTTTTAACAAGAAGGATGTACTAATGTTTTACTAGGTGGTAAAAGGTCATTTTAAAAATAAAATACATACCCTTCAAAAAATAAAAGAAACTGAGACCTGGAGCTTTGTCAATTATAAAAAAAAATGTAAAAGGATAAGCGCCTGTGTTACTGAGGCTTTGAGGATTCCATTTGTGGAGGACAGGTTTAGGGGCAGCTGACCTCTCAGTACCACAGCAGGTTAAAGTGAAAAGTGGCCCTGGTGGTGAACTGGCCACCATGTCCTGTCTGGAGGGGGAAACTTCCGCTCAGCGGCAGCCAAGGAAAGACTGCTCCCCTCCCAGCAGAAGCAAGCAAATGTGCATCGCCCTTCTCAGTTTAAACGTATATTTATAGCTATTGGTTTTCTTTTTGTTTGTTTGTTTTTGTTTTGAGACAGGGTCTCACTCTGTTGCCCAGGCTGGAGTGCAGTGGGGCAATCTTGGCTCACTGCAACCTCCGCCTCTCGAGTTCAAGCAGTTCTCCTGCCTTAGCCTCCCAAATAGCTGGGATTACAGGCACCCACTACCACGCCCAGTATTTTTGGTAGAGACAGGGTTTCACAATGTTGGCCAGGCTAGTCTCAAACTCCTGACCTCAGGTGATCTGCCTGCCTCAGCTTCCCAAAGTGCTGGGATTACAGGCATGAGCCATTGCACCTGGCCTATTTATAGCTATTGTTTAGATGGGAAATCTGGGGGCATCCAGCAGGCTAAAGGGGACTTCATTCAATAAGAATTTATTGAGCACGTACTGTGTTCTAGTTTTACACACTGGGGATATAGCAGTGAACACAACAAAGTCCTTACTGTCATATCTCATATCCTAATGGTCAGATGGATAATAAACAAATCAACAGGTAGTACATTAGGTGCGTTAGTCCAGGTCCTTTTTTATTTTTTATTTTTTATTTTCTTTTTTTTATACTTAACTTCAGCACACCCTGAGGTAGTTCAAGTCCTTTGAGAAGCAGACTCCCATAGCATTAAATGTGCGAGAAATTTATTAGAGGAAATGGCTATAAGAGAAAATGGGAAGAAACCAGGGGAGGACAGGAGAGCCATCAGACAGTGGGGCACCTCTGTCCACTAATGAAAAAGAAAAGGAAAGAAGAAAGGAAGGAAGAAGAAAGGAATAAAAGCAGGATGTGTCTTGCAATGCCGTGCTTTTTTTGTGTGTGTGTGGTTGTTGTTTTGTTTCGTTTTTTTGAGACAGAGTCTCGCTCTGTCACCCAGGCTGGAGTGCAGTGGCGCAGTCTTGGCTCACTGCAACCTCCGCCTCCTGGGTTCAAGCAATTCTCCTGCCTCAGCCTCCTGAGTAGCTAGGATTACAGGCATGCACCACCACACCCAGCTAATTTTTGTATTTTTAGTAGAGACGGGGTTTCACCATGTTGGCCAGGCTGATCTCGAACTCCTGACCTTGTGATCCACCCGCCTTGGCCTCCCAAAGTGCTGGGATTACAGGCGTGAGCCACCGCGCCTGGCTGCCATGCCATTCTAAGGAAAGTTTGTCAAGGCTGTTAAGGAGCCCTTGGCCAAAGTCTCTTGACAGAGGTCCCCCAGACATGGGCGGGCTTCAGTCTCCCTGATACACTCAGTCATTGGCTGGGAGCAGCCCATGAGAGCAGTGATGGACTTCAGAGCACAGCAGCTGAGCCGCTGATCAATTTCTCCAATCGTACTCCTGCAGTTGGAGATCTGAGAGGTGCATCCTCATGGCCACCACGTTTAAGAGGTGGTTAGGGGCATGAAGACTAGCTGGGAACAGGCTAGACAGTGATGGGAGTTGGGGGGCAGAGGATCCTGTCTTTGTCAGGGTGATAAGGGAAGGTTGCTCTGAGAAGGTACAATCATTAGAGAGACTAAAGAAAGTGATGGAGTCTTTCTGGGTGAAGAATATTCCAGAAATAGAACATGCAATGCCCCAGAGGTATAAGCACAGTTGGTGAGTTGAAGAAGAGCAAGGAGGGCTCCAGTGGAATGATCGAGGGAGAGTTAGGAGACAGATCTGAGAGGCTGAGGAGGGGATCAGATCGTGGAGGTCTTATCCACCTTGGAGGGGATTTGGGCTTTTACACCAAGTGAGATGGAAACCCTGGGGGGTTTGAGCAGAGGAGGAATGCGACCTGACTTACTTTTTTTTTTTTTTTTTTTTTTTTTGAGACTGACTCTCACTCTGTTGCCCAGGCTGGACTGCAGTGGTGCGACCTCGGCTCACTGCAACCTCTGACTCCCGGGTCCAAGCAATTCTCCTGCCTCAGCCTCCTAAGTAGCTGGGATTACAGGCATGCGCCACCATGCCCACCTAATTTTTGTATTTTTAGTAGAGACGGGGTTTCACCGTGTTGGTCAGGCTGGTCTCCAACTCCTGACCTCAGGTGATCTGCCCGCCTCAGCCTCCCAAAGTGCTGGGATTACAGGTTTGAGCTACCGTGCCCAGAATGACTTACATTTTAAAAGGCTCACTTATTTGTAAGAGGCAGAATGAGGATTCAAACCCAGCTCTATCTGACTTCAAATCTCATGCTCTATTTTCAAACTGCCCTGCCTCCTGCCTGCCTTAGAGATAAAATCATTCCAAGAAGGTTCACAGTTGCTCTGGAATTCTGAAATTGACCAAGTGACCCAAGAGTAACATTGAACATGCTATGAGTTTTATGTGTGGTTGAATAAGTGTTTGGAACACAGGCATCTCAGAGCCAACCTTATGGCTGAGCCAGGCAAATGATCAAAGGCCCTGAGTTCTCCTTCAGTGTGTTGCTCTGTCGCTCGCCATCATGTGAGCCAGGGCCCACACAGCCTCTTGGGGCTGTTACTCCACCTGTCCAACGAAGATTTTGATCTCCCAAGTTTCTTCCTGTTTGCAAAATCAAAGTTTTGAGCTCCATGAGAAAGAAGCTGAGGCTCAGTAAAGGGAAGACGTGAGAAGTCAGGAGTGACCCCTAACTGTCTATTAGCGACAGTAGTCACTCGGGGATAAAGACAGTTCGTTCAGAAGACAGTCAGGGAACCTGAGGAGAGGGAGCTGCTGGGCTCTGCACCCCCAAGGCACTGCTCAGGGAATTGGCTCCTGTTGCGAAAATACTTTTTCACCACCCCCATGGCTGAGCTGTTCTGAGAAGGGAAAGTTCCTATAACTGAACAGCCTTAAGCCCTGGGCCCCCAGCAGTCTGCCTTCTTGAGAGTTCTGTTTGGGTTCCTCATTCTCCCCTTTCCCTTCATCACCCACAGCCTCTGGGGCTGACCTCAGTGGATAATGACAGGCAGGAGAGCTGAGTGCCAGTTTGACCTGCCGCTGACTAGCCGGGGGACCCACTCTCCCATGGGCTTCCATTTCCCTATCTGAAAAATAACTTCATAATTCTGGTCTGTTGACTTCAGCCAAGTATGACGAGGCCCATAGAGAGTAGAACATAATACATCCATTACACGAATGTGTATGGAGGGCCTATTAGATACCAGGCACTTCTTTTTTTGAGACATTCTTGCTCTGTAATCCAGGCTGGAGTGCAGTGGCATGACTGCAACTCATTGTAGCCTCAACCTCCCAGGCTCAGGTGATCCTCCCACCTCAGCCTCCCAAGTAGCTGGGAATACAGGCACATGCTGCCATGCCTGGCTAATTTTGTTTGGTAGAGACAGGGTCTTGATGTGTTGTCAGGACCAGACTCATACTCCTGGGCTCAAAGCAATCCTCCCACCTCAGCCTCCCAAATTGCTGAGATTACAGGCATGAGCCCCTGCACCCAGCCTCTATAACCAGGTCCTTTTAAGGCATGGCTTCAGTGCCTTCAGCTTAATGAGGTCCGTATTTCTCCCATCTTCACCTACTCTAATAGGTCTAGTATCATCTTACCTTCTCTTCTACTAAAACCTGGTATCAGGGAGGTCTTTGCCATCAGTCATTTACACTTGAGTGCAAATCACAATCCCTTAAAAGAATTCCGTCTGCACTGGGCAAGACTCTTTGATGTTTAAGGGGGAATAAATCCAACTCAAAACTGGCTCAAGCAGAAGAAGGAGGTTACTGGAAAATCCCTGAAATATCAGCTTCAGGCAAGGCTTAATCCAAGGCTGGGAGTCTGTATTTCTCTATTTCTTGGGTTTGCCTTGCTGCTGCAGGCCTTTTTTTCCAGCTAGAAACCAAGGGCTGGCTCTCATTGGCCAGAATTGACTCACATGCCCATCTCTGCTTCTTCTTCTTCTTTTTTTTTTTTTTTTTTTTTTTTGAGATAGAGTCTCACTCTGTCACCCAGCCTAGAGTGTAATGGCGCAATCTCGGCTCAATGCAACCTCCACCTCCCAGGTTCAAGCAATTCTCCAGCCTCAGCCTCCCAAGTATCTGGGATTACAGATGCCTGCCACCAAGCCTGGCTAATTTTTTGTATTTTTAATAGAGATGGGGTTTCAAAATGTTGGACAGGCTGGTCTTGAATTCCTGACCTCCGGTGATCCACCTGCCTCTGCCTCCCAAAGTGCTGGGATTACAGGCATGAGCTACCTCCCCCATCTACCCATCTCTGCTTCTATTACTGCAACTCTCATTGGCTTGATTTGGTCACAGACCCACCTCTACAGCCAGGGGTTGGAGTCAACTCTATCCCAATCCATAAACTGAGACTAGGGGGAGGAGTAATTCCCAAAGGAAAATTGGAGAACTGTTCACAGAAGAAGGGAGGAATGGATTCTATGCAGGAAAGAACTGCAGCTTCTTCTTTCAGAGAACTTCTCATCTGACATCTCATTTCACATTTGGAGAAACTGAGGCTCAGAGACAAGTTGAGACTTGCCTAGGGTCACATAATGTTATGGCAGAGATGGGACCACAATCCAGGGCTTCACACCCTCGGCCCTTGCAGGTTTCTGCTTAAGCATAGAAGCTCCCAGAAAACCATCTCCAGCCCACTGCATGGATGCTCAGGCAGGCCCCGGCCTCTCCCCCTTGAGCTTGACTCTGAGAGCACAAGCCGAGTCTCTGAGGCTTCCACAGCCAGCATGGTGACCCTGGGAAGCAGCCAGGCACAAGCGAGCTGACCTCTCTCATTTCCCTCAGCAGAGGCTGAGGTGGTGAGGAGCAGGTTTCAGGTTCCCAGGGTCGGCAGTGACCTGAGGAAGCATCTTTACCAGGGATCAGCAGTTCTGAGTGGGTGTGCAACCAGGCAGGCTACTTCTGCTCTCAGAGCCTGCTTTTGAAGCACATTAGATGAGAAATGCGTATGCAGAAGTTTTACACAGTCCTTTACATCCCTAGTCACATAGGACCTCAGGCCAAGCCTGAGAAGCAAGGCCTCCTATTTAGTAGGAAAGAAAAATAAGGCTCAGAGAGGGTAAACGACTTGCTCAAGGTCACATACCCAGTCAGTGGCAGAACTGCGATTCAAACTCAAGTATTCTGACTCCCAAGTTCAGCCTTCATTCTGCTACATTGGTGGATCTCAAATTTTAGTGTATATACTAATTTCCTGTAGAATTGTTAGAACTACAGATTCCAGGCCCTCACTCGCAGATACTGGTTCATTCAATCCAGAGTGTGACCCAAAATATGCAAGAATCAGTGAAGACTTTTTGAGTTCAAATGGCAGAAACCCAACTCAAATTGGCTTAAGCAAAATTGATAATTTATTTGCTCGTGGACTGGAAAAATCCTGAGGTGTATAGGCTTCAGGCGTAGCTGGATCCAGGTGCTCAATTTATCTTCAGGAATTACTTTATCTCCATACCTCAGTTCTGTTGTCCTCTCTGGTGGCTTCACTCTAAAGCAGCTTTTACCTTGATAATGTTGAGGTGGCCTCCAAGAACTCCAGGTTCCTACATCTCAACAATCCTTATAGAAAGAGGGTGCTTTTACCCTAATTTTTCCAGCAAAATCCCAGGGCAGACTGCCTCAGTGAGGAGGACGTATATGCCTATAGCTGAACCAATCTCTGTAGCCAGGGGGCCAGAGGATACGGGATTCTCTGATTGGCCAGGCCTGTGTCAAGTTGCCAATCCCTGAAGGCAAGGGTGGGATCGGCCCCACCAAACCTCATGCACTAAGTGGGAGAAGGCTGGTTCTCCAAAGGAAAATCCAGGTACTGTTATCTGAAGAGGGACAGATGCTAAGGAGGCAGGAGCAAAAGAGTTTCTCTAGCCTTCTTGGGTAGAACGTTCATATGAATCGCCTGGGAACCTTGTTAAAATGCACATTCTGATTTGGGAAGTGGGGCCCAGGATTCTGCATTTCTTACAGCTCCCCTCTGATGTTGAGGCTGCTGGTTCTCACGCTAGCCACACTCTGAACACCATATTGCATTTCTAAACTCACTCAAGCCACTTCGTCACAAGGCACTCTGCAGAGAGGCCCTGGGCTACATAAACCTCTTTTTTTTTTTTTTTTTTTGAGACAGAATCTCGCTCTTTTGCCCAGGCCGGAGTGCAGTGGCGCTATCTCGGCTCACTGCAAGCTCCGCCTTCCGGGTTCACGCCATTTTCCTGCCTCAGCCTCCTGAGTAGCTGGGACTACAGGTGCCCGCCACCGTGCCCGGCTAATTTTTTGTATTTTTGTAGTAGAGACGGGGTTTCACCGTGTTAGCCAGGATGGTCTCTATCTCCTGACCTCGTGATCCGCCCGCCTCGGCCTCCAAAATGCTGGGATTACAGGCATGAGCCACCACGCCCGGCATAAACCTCTTTCTTCCATCATTCTCTCCCCACCTTCACCCCATTCCCTGTTCCCAAACCCACCTGAATAATATCAGCACCATCTGTTTGGGAACCACTCACCAACATACTATAGATTCTGCTGACAAATCACAGTTGAAGAAATTGTCCATTGTGCCCTCCAATGACTTCTTTTTTTTTTTTTTTTTTTTTTTTTTTGAGACGGAGTCTTGCTCTGTTGCCCAGGCTGAAGTGCAGTGGCACGATCTTGGCTCACTGCAGCCTCTGCCTCCCAGGTTCAAGCGATTCTCCTGCCTCAGCCTCCTAAGTAGCTGGGATTACAGGTGCGCACCACCACACCTGGCTAATTTTTTATGTTTTTGGTAGAGTCAGGGTTTCACCATATTGGCCAGGCTTGTCTCGAACTCCTGACCTCAAGTGATCCACCCACATCGGCCTCCTAAAGTGCTGGGATTACAGGCATGAGCCACCACACTCAGCTCCAGTGACCTTTTATGAGGAGCCACAGAACAAATTCTCTTTTGAATTTATACTCAAAAAATATTTGTTTCTGTCAACAGACAAATTGTGCTTCCTGGGATCTTATGGTGATGTTGTACAAGTTTCCATTTTTATCTTGGCTACTAGGAAGCTCAGAGATAAATCTAGTACTCAATGGTAGTAGCAGTCCCACTCTGGGCTTCTGGTTCAATAATCTTTCCCTTCTATATGGTGTAGAGTAACCCTTTTTGAGTCTTACAGTGCTCTGTATATGGTTTAATATTATAAGCTCCTTCAAATCCTTTTTGGAAGTTGGTTCTTCTTTGGAATATTCTTGACTTTCCCCCAGTCTTTATCTATTCAGATCCTCCCTGTTCTTCAAAACCCAACTCATTATCTTGCTGCTCGATTATTATTATAAACAGGTTGCTTTTTATACAAACTTATTAACATACACATAGGCATATAAATTCATTTTACAAGAGTGGTTTGATGTTGTACATGTTTGCAGTTTGCGTTTTTTACCCAGTAAGTATTTTAGCAGTCTTTGCATGGCGCCTCCTATCTTTACCACTCCCTAGTAGCTTCTTTCTCTTTCATTCTTAAAATTGTGGTAAAATACACATAACAAATTTTCTGTCCTAATCATTTGCAAGTGTACACTTCAGTGGTATTCAATCCATTCAGAATGTTGTGCAACCCTCACCACCATCCATCTCCATAGCTCATTTCGTCTGAAACTCTACACCCATTGAACACTAACTCCTCACTTCCCCTTCCCCCAGCCCCTGGCAACCACCATTCTACTATCTGTATCTCCTAATAGCTTCTTAGTATGTGGCTTCGGAATGTAATTGTGTGTCCAGTCTCCCCTTCTCAACTCGGTCATAGAGCAGGAACTATGTCCTAATGCTTTCGCTTTTTTTTTTGCCCTGTCTTATGGTGCTGACAGACACTTTTACTTCCTACTATATAAAGCATGGCACGCCAGGCATGCAGCCATTCACTCACTGTGCATGACACTCCTACTGTGTGCCAGGAGGCACTGGGCTAAGCACTGAGGAACACAGGCGTGAGCACCAGCCTTTCCTGTGCTGCAGTGATGGGAGCATTCTGTCTCTGCGTGTTTGGATATGGTAGCTCTGAGCCACAGACAGCTGTTGAGCACAGATGGAGTCATAGCTGAGATGTGCTCTAAGAGTAAAATCCACACTGAGATGTGAAGGCTTAGTACAAAAAAAAAGAATGTAAAGTATCTCATTAATAATTTTTATATTTATTATATGTTAATAATTTTGATATATTGAGTAAAATAAATACATCTTAAAATTAGTTCACTTGTTTCTTTTTACTTTAAAAAACCTGGATGTAAAAATTTTTTTTTTAATGAAAAATAGGCCAGCTGTGCTGGCTCATGCCTGAAATCCCAGTACTTTGGGAGGCCGAGGTGGATGGATCACCTGAGGTTGAGAGTTCAAGACCAGCCTGACCAACATGATGAAACCCTGTCTCTATTAAAAAATACAAAAATTAGCCAGGCGTAGTGGCACATGCCTGTAATCCCAGCTACTCAGGAGGCTGAGACAGGAGAATCACTTGAACCCGGGAGGCAGAGGTTGCGGTGAGTGGAGATCGCACCACTGCACTCCGCTGGAGTGACAAGAGCAAAACTCCATCTCAAAAAATAAATAAATAAATAAAAATTTAAAAAAAACCTAAAAATAAATTTAAAAGGAAAATAAAAATAAAATAAAATAAATAAAAATAAAGAAATTTTTTAAAAATGAAAAAAAATACAATTTTAATTTTAATTTTTAAAAACCTGGCTGTAGAAAACTTTAACTTATATTTGTGGCTCACATGACATTTCTGGGCCTAGTGACCATGAACATGGACATTTCTGATGCCCAGTCCACACCAGGCAGTAGACATGGTTCTCTCATTTAGGGGGACAATCACATTTTACACAAATTTGACTCCTGCCAGTGTATCACTTTTAGAAAAATCACACTTTCAGCTGGGCATGGTGGCTCATATCCCAGCACTTTGGGAGGCCAAGGTAGCAGGATAACTTGAGGTCAGGAGTTCAAGACCAGCCTGAGCAATATTGTGAGACCTGCCCCCCGCCCCCCCACCACCGCCCCCTGTCTCTACAGAACATAAATTTGAAAAGATTAGCCAGGCATGGTAGTTTGTAACTGTAGTCCCAGCTATTAAGGAGGCTGAGGTGGGAGGATCACTTGATCCTGGGAGGTCGAGGTTGCAGTAAGCTATGATTGCACCACTGCACTCCAGCCTGGGTGACAGAGCGAGACTGTCTCTGAGAAAACAAATCACACTTTATTGTGCGAAAATGGAACTCATGGGAATTCCCTATTTTAAAAAAAAGTGGACTTCTCCAGTGTTGCAGTATCTCTAGGCTTGTGGGCCAGAGGAATTGCAAACTGTGCTTCCTTCATGATCCGGGGCAGTGTCACGTCTGCCAGTAAACAGAAATGGTTGTGGTTAATGTTTCTGCAGCACTTACTGCATGCTGGGCAATTTTACACTCATCAACTTGCTCAGTGCTCACCACCACCCTGTGAGGTAGAACCCTCGCCACCCTTTCTCAGAGATGGCCTTGGATTGTGAATGAGCACAGGTCTTCTGAGACCCCTCCCTCGGGACCCTGTGGCCATCTTGAATATGTACATTGATCACGTAAGTGAAGCATACAAGGTGCTCAACACGCGTGGATTGGAAATCACAAGACTCACAGCTGCAGATCAGTGGGTGCCCAGAGAGGTAGAGTGAGCTGCCCTACCTCACACAGTGCTGCTCTTCCCAGAACATCTTTATGCTGACCAAAACATATGAAATGTGATATAATTTTATGTCATATATGCCACACAAGATGCCTGTTTAATTTCCCAGAACTGTAATACACATTTATCTCAAAGAGAGATGCTGGTTTCAGTTTTAAATGCATGCAAGTACATTATAAATCTGTGCTTAATTGTGATAATTTTTCAAATTAATGATCCAGCACTCCAAGAGTCTGAATGTGTTCCTTATTTTATTTCCAAAAGACAAACGAAGCAAAACTGCTCAAGTCTTGAGGTGGCAAATCTTTCCCAGTTCCCACCAGAAGAGGCAAATCCTTGTAAATAAAAGGAATCTTTTTTCGTTTTTAAAAGTAACTCATCTAAGCCTAGGAATTTGGGTTTTTTTTTTTTCTTAAACCACAAATACATGTTTATTTTAACAAGATGAGTATAACTGAGTTCTAACTGCTTTAGAAGAAAATGGCAGTTGTGCAGAGATGAGAAAAGCAAGCACTTCCTTATGTGGTTGTCACAGCCTGCCCTCTCAGCAAATGTGTGTGCATATTTTGAGAAAAGAAATGAAACATTTCTTCCACTTTTACAATTATGTTTTGACTCTATTTGGAGTAAATGTGTTTTGTTTAAGCATCCTTAAATTAATTGAACACAGCAGCAAAGTCTGCAAGCTCTACCTCCAAAATGTCCCCCAAACCTGTCCAATGCTTACCTCCTCTCTGCCCCCACCCCGCTCTGGGCCACCATCACCTCATACCTGAACAATTTCTGCAGATTTCTCACAGGGTTCCCTCCCCTGCTCCCTACTGTCTGTGCCTCACTCAGCCACTGGTGGGATTAAAGTGCAAATTGAATCCCATCACTCTCGTGCCAGAAACTTTCCATCATCCTTAGAATAAAATCCAAAGTCCTCACTGGCCCTACAGGATATGGTGGCCTCATCACAACCACCCTCTCCCCTGCCCATGAGCTTCAGCCACACTCTCCTGCTTTCAGTGCCTCCAACTTCTCTCCAAGCACATGCCAGACTCAGGGCCTTTGCATTTGCTGTTCCCTCTGCCTGGAACACTCTTCCCTCAGAGTGTCCCCTCACTGGTTCCTTTGTGTCATTTAGACCGCAGGTTCTGTATCCCCTCCCCTGACAGGCCTTCCCCAAATGCCCTGCCTAAAAGAGCCAGACCTGTTGTTTCCCACAGCACCCTCTCTTATTGTCCTCACACTTTTCATTAACCCAATTTGTCCTGTTATTTATTTGTTGGCCTGTTTATTGTCTCTGTCTCCCATTCGGCTGCAGTTGAGTTCCTGAGGGCGTGAACTTGCTTCTCTTCTTCACAGTTTAGAAAAGGGCCCAGTAAATGTTGGCTGTGTAAATGGATGAATGAATTACCAAATAACTCAGAGAGAGACAGAGAGAAAGAGAGGAGGAAGAGGAAGAGGAAGAAGAAGAAGAAGAAAGAGGAAGACGAGGGAGGAGGGGGAAGGAGAAGGAGGGGGAAGGAGGAGGAGGAGGACAAAGGAAGGAAGGGAGGAAGGAAGGGAGGGAGGGAAGGAGTTATAAGCCATTTATAAAATGATACCAGTAATACAGTGCCTTGACAAACTAGATTGTTTGAGCCATGTTATGTGACCTCATCTTGTTATTTAATATAAAAAATGGCAATTTATCATCGGATAATACAGTAGTTTTTCTGTAGTGTTTGCTCTGAGCCTGACACTGCACTGAGTATTTCCCCACCGCACGTCATATTATTGTCTCCATTTTGCCGATGAAGACCTGAGAGGTGGGTAGGGGGCAGGAAAGTGGTCAGTGAGGTGCTGGTGGGGTGGAGGGGCCAAGGATCAGCTGAGGCTTTCTGATCTGAGAGCCGGCAGTGCCCACCACCCGCTCTGCCCCCCAACAGCTCTACCTGTTACATTTCTGTTATCCTCATGCCATCCTCTGAATAAACACCCATCATGCTCGTCCTTGGTACCCACGACAATGACAGCTTGTCAGCCCTGGGCCAGTGCTGTGGCATGTGGACATGGGGAGGCCCAGAGGTGGCAAGGATGGAGTGGGCTCCGTGTGGGGAGGATGAGGGTGCATGGAGCTGGCGGGGGAGTTAAGACTGGGAAGGCCAGTGGGAGCCAGCCCGGGGGCAGGGGACCTGGATCAGAAGATTTCCCCACATGATGCTTCTGATGAAGCATCAGAAGACTTCCCAGCATGAGGCTTTTGGTAACCGGGCTCGCCTCCCTTCTCTCTGCTGCAGGATGGGGTGCATGAAGTCCAAATTCCTCCAGGTCAGAGGCAATACGTTCTCAAAAACTGAAACCAGCGCCAACCCACACTGCCCTGTGTACGTGCCGGATCCCACATCCACCATCAAGCCGGTGAGTAGGGGAGGTCCCGGTTTCCCTGGGGGCTGCCGGATGCTGCCCCAACATTGCCCTAACAGCCTCCTGTCTTCCCAAGGTTGGGCAGGGTGAGCTTGGGGTGAAAGGGAGCTGACTGGCTACCAACAGTGCCCTGACTCGACTCTCCGGGATGCAGCGCCAGCATGCATAGGGGCAAGGAAGTCACCTCTCTTTTCCTGCAGCCCAGGCTTGGCCCCTCAGCCTGGGCTCCACCAAACAGGTGTGAGTGAGCATTTCAGGCCTCTGGCCTGGGCGGAATCAGAAGCAGTGCTGAGATTAAAGAGTGACCAGTAATGATAGCAGCTGAAGTGACGATGTAATGGTAGTATCAGCAGCATTGCAAAAATACAGTAACAATTGTCATAATAATAGTACCAACCATAATTGCGTGAGTATAAAACCAAGGTAGCAGCAGAAACAACAGCAAGAGTTGTAAAAAGAGAAGCAGTCATGCTAGGAGAGGTATTTACCAACTTCTTTTATGTTTATACAGAGCTGACTATGAACAAAGCACTGTTCTAAGCCTTTACGGTTATTAGCACCCTAATCCTCACAATAATCCTATTGTGTGACACACAAATACATTTTTCTTGAAAATAAAAACACAGGCCAGGTGCAGTGGCTCACACCTGCACTCCCAGCATTGTGGGAGGCTGAGGCAGGAGGATTGCTTGAGCCCAGGAGTTTGAACTGCATGAGCTATGATCACGCCACTGCACTCCAGCCTGGGCAATACAGGGAGACCCTGTCTCTTTGAAAAAAAAAAAAAAAAGAGCTGCTTAGAACACCATAGTTTAGGTGTCACTTCCCCTTTGCATGGACACTTAGATTGTTTCACATACATAACAGAGCCTTTATTTATGGAATATAAATCACTGGTGGGCCTATTATTTCTTCGAACTTAGTCGGAAAACAGTGATCTGGACCAACCCCTTCACTGTGTGTTGAGGGGAGGGATCAAGCAGCATCCCCCGGTACATCCAAGACCGAAGGCCAAGGCCACAGCTCAAGAAACCTGGATCCCGCTGGGCACGGTGGCTCACTCCTGTAATCCCAGCACTTTGGGAGACCGAGGTGGGCAGGTAACCTGAGGTCAGGAGTTCTACAGCAGCCGGCCCAACATGGTGAAACCCCATCTCTACTAAAAATACAAAATTAGCCGGGCATGGTGGCATGTGCCTGTAATCCCAGCTACTCAGGAGGCTGAGGCAGGAGAATCACTTGAACCGGAGAGGTGGAGGTTTCAGTGAGCTGAGATCACGCCACTGCACTCCAGCCTGGGTGACAGAGTGAGACTCCATCTCAAACAACAGCAACAACAAAAAACCTGGACCATTTTGTTTGCTGGCTCTGCCCCTAATGTGCTGTGTGGTGCCAGGCATGTCCCCTGCCCTATGTGGGCCTCCTCCCACGACATGCAGGACTAGGGTAAGATGCTCTTGGGTATCATTTTCAACACAGACCTTCCATGGGTCCCCATACATTGGTCAGATTCATTCCCTTCTCCCATTTCTTCCCCACAGGGGCCTAATAGCAACAACAGCAACACACCAGGAATCAGGGAGGGTAAGTATCTATGAGCAGATGCAGTGGAGTCACGTGTCCTGCAGAGGATTCCGCTAGGTTCTCCCTCAGCTTGAGGCATAAATCCCAAACAGTCAAACCCCTGTTGAGAATCCCCAAAATTTCCTCTGAAGTACTTTGCACAGGCTATTGTGTTTCTAGAACGCTGTTTAGTAACATGAGCAAAACATATTTAGCTTTAAACTTGAGAATCACACCCAGCATGGTGAGACACCTACTTATACTAGGAGCCACATATCAATGGGTGCCGAGCTGTGCCAGGTGCCGGGTGAGGGTCACCCAGGGCTGTGGATGCACTTAGAGGAACCTCACCCTCCGTGTGTCTCCCTTCCCAACAGGCTCTGAGGACATCATCGTGGTTGCCCTGTATGATTACGAGGCCATTCACCACGAAGACCTCAGCTTCCAGAAGGGGGACCAGATGGTGGTCCTAGAAGAGTGAGTCCCCATCCCACTCCCCCTAAGACAGAACTGCCTCCTCTACTCAACTATGTGCTCTTTTGTGCTTCCATAAAGAACCTGATAGATGGGCTATCTTATCCTGGGTATAAATGTCTAATGAGAAGCTAATCACAATAGTGGAGGAAGGGTTTGCTATCAACCTGGATGAAGGGGATTGTGCACTTACTAAGAGTGCACGTCCAGCCTGGGATGAACAGGTGAAGCTTTCTCAGGGAAGCCTTTCTAGGGCTCCTGTGATTAAGCCACCAGCTTTACCTGTGGACCGGGCCCCATCGAGTCCACCTTGCATTTGGAAATCCTTGGATCTCTGAGTTTGCCACCTCTGATCTCCTACAGCCTTCACCATCATGGGTATAGTGTCCAGGATGTGCTGAAGCCAGAGAATGGGAGTGGTCATGCCTGGCCGGACCCCCAAGCCCACTCTCCCCTATTCTCAGCCCCAGCTGAACCATTCTGAGTCTCCATGGGCACAGGACCCTGCCATGAGTATAGCTAATAAGACCAAAGCTGCAAGTCCAGGGAAAAGGAGTGGAGCCAGAGACCCAGGGCTCTGGGCTGTGGACAGGGTGATTCCAGACCCTCAGATGCACAACAGGAACTGTTGTAAGGATCCCTACCCTAATCATGGGCGCATGCTGAGGCTGACATAGTCACAGCCCTGTCCCTCACCCTACTGGCTTTCTGGAGGCAGGGAGTTTTCTAGGTCAAGGCCGGGGAGCTTAAGGAGACTGGAGAATGATCCTTCTGTCCCTAACAGCTTTACTCCCTCCTGTCCCTCAGATCCGGGGAGTGGTGGAAGGCTCGATCCCTGGCCACTCGGAAGGAAGGCTACATCCCAAGCAACTATGTCGCCCGTGTTGACTCTCTGGAGACAGAGGAGTAAGTACCCTATTTCCTACCTTCCAGAACGAGGCATGAGCAAAGCCAGCCTTGTTCGCAACTCAGGACGTCTGCACACACTGTGCCACTGCCTGGCACATACTCTTCCCAGGGCTCTGGGCT
This sequence comes from Nomascus leucogenys, assembly GCF_006542625.1. Classification (NCBI taxonomy): domain Eukaryota; kingdom Metazoa; phylum Chordata; class Mammalia; order Primates; family Hylobatidae; genus Nomascus; species Nomascus leucogenys. Next base: position 31,863,235 of record NC_044393.1, on the reverse strand, counting down.
TGGCTGGCTCCTTCTCTTCCTTCTGGTTTCAGCCTTCCGGTCAGGGAAGAGAGGCTAAAGTGGGTCCCAGCTGTGACTCTGTCTTGTGGAAACCTGTTTTAATCCCTTCTGAACATGTTTTACTAGCAAAACGACCTGGTTTCTTTGGTTGGTTACACTTGCATTCTCTGCCTGCCCTGCAAGGAAGAGAGCTGGCGAGAGCAGGGACTTTGTCTGCTGCTGCATCCTCGGCACAGGCTGGCATGCAGTCAGTGCTCTATAAATATTGTTGAATGAAGCACATGGTCTTGCCAAGGAGGGTCTCTGGAGAGGTGAGACAGCTCACACCTGGCCAGTCATCCCTCATTTGTTGTTTTGTTTTGTTTTGTTTTGTTTTGTTTTGTTTTGTTTTGAGACAGGGTCTCACTCTGTTGCCCAGGCTGGAATGCAGTAGCACCATCACAGTTCACTTCAGCCTCAGCCTCCCCAGGCTCAGCTGATCCTCCCACCTCAGCCTCCCAAGTAGCTGGGACTACAAGTGCACATCACCATGCCCAGCTAATTTTTTTCTTTTTTGTATTTTTTGTAGAGAGGGGGTCTCCCTATGTTGCCCAGGCTGGTCTCAAACTCCTGGGCTCAAGTGATCCTCTCGCCTCAGCCTCCCAAAGTGCTGGGATCATAGGCCTGAACCACCGCACCTGGCCCATCCCTCATTTGATTCATTCGACAAACATACTCATGACTCTTCAAGCCCTGTGCCAGGCTAAGGGGCTGTGGAAACAAATAAGATATATCCCTACCCTCAAGGAGCTCTCCGTAACCCATCGTTCTTGGCTGTGGGTTCTTCTTGTGTCTAGCTTGACTCTAAAAATATACTTCAATCATCCATCCATCCATCCATCCATCCATCCATCCACCCATCCATCCATCCATCCAACCATCCATCCATCCATCCATCCATCCATCCATCCATCCAACCATCCATCCATCATCCAACAGATACCTGTTGATTCCCTATTCCAGGGATAGAAGATGACTCAGATGGGGCTCCCTGCTGGAGATGTTCTCTGTATGGTGGATGAGGTTGATGAGTAAAAAGATGACTACACTCTGGGGTGGAAATACATCCCATTAAAAACCAGCCAATCAAAAGTTGACAAATGACAGTCCCCATTGTTTTGTCTCTTCTGCCTCCTCTTTCTAGTTAGATGGTACTAGGGGTTTGGGATGCTTGCCTGTTAAAAATGAAAACGCTTAGGCTTTTCCCATTATAAAGCCACCCCCTTCTGGCTGGGCATGGTGGCTCACACCTGTAATACCAGCACTTCGGGAGGCCAAGGCACGCAGATCACCTGAGGTCGGGAGTTTGAGACCAGCCTGACCAACATGGTGTAACTCCATCTCTACTAAAAATACAAAAAAAATTAGCCGGGTGTGGTGGTGCACGCCTGTAGTCCAAGCTACTCGGGAGGCTGAGGCAGGAGAATCACTTGAACCCAGGAGGCAGAGGTTGCAGTGAGCTGAAATATCACGCCACTGCACTCCAGCCTGGGGGACAAGAGCAATACTCTGTCAAAAAACAATTATGTCTCCCCTTCTTAGTGATCATGGAACTGGGGGCTCTTAGCTGCTTCTCTCTCCTTTTTCTGGGCTTTGCCCTGGGTCATCCCATGCTCTGTTTCTCCACTCCAGGGTCTGAACACTTACAGAATCCCTGGGTCACCTCATGTGGTCCTTGCAGCAACCATGGAGGAGGCATGGCTGGTATTATTTCTCAAAGGCAACATAATTGCTAAGTGGAAAATGCAGGGTGTAGACAACATGAATGGGGGGTTGTCATTTGCAGACAAAGGCAAAATAACCTAGGTGGGGGGTTCTCAGACATGAGCAGCATCAGCATCACCTGGATTGCTGGCTAACAAGTGCTTTCTGGGCCCCACTGTCAGATTCCGAATGTTCATTTCTAACAGGTTCTTGGGTGAGGCAGCTGCTGCTGCTGCTGCTCCAGGGACCCAGCTTGGGAACCACTGATCTAAATACGCATATCTGGCCAGGTGCAGTGGCTCACACCTGTAATCCCAGCACTTTGGGAAGCCGAGGCAGGCGGAACACTTGAGGTCAGGAGTTTGAGACCAGCCTGGCCTACATGGTGATACCCTGCCTCTACTAAAAATACAAAAATTAGCCAGGTGTGATGGTAGGCTCCTGTAATCCCAGCTACTCGGAGGCTGAGGCACGAGATTTGCTTGATCTGGGAGGCAGAGGTTGCAGTGAGCCGAGATCACGCCACTGCACTCCAGCCTGGACAACAGGGCGAGACTCTATCTCAAAAAATAATAATAAAAATAAAAAATGAATACACATATGTGTCCTTTCAGGGCACTCAGGGGTCCTTTTGTCTGAATCAAGAAACTGCTAACAGAGGTTGCCTCTGGGGAGCACAACTGGGACCTTGGGAATCAGGGCGGGATGGAATCTTAGTTTCCCTCATTCCCCCTTGAAATAGGTAATACTTTCAAATGTTTCAAAATTCGAATGTGGGGAAGCATGCAGAAGAGTGAAAAGTCTTCTTCCCACCCTGTCCCCAACCAGCCACTTCCCCTCCCCAGAAGCAACCAGTTTGTCGTGAGTCCTCCCAGATGCTTCCTCCTTATATAAGGAAAGACATCTCTTCCCGCTTATCTCGCACAAGTGGTAGATACCACACACACTGTTCCATGCCTCTCGTTCAGACCTTCTATGCAGCACCTTGTTCCTGTTTTTTTTTTTTTAGCTGGAGTTTCTCTCTTGTTGCCCAGGCTGGAGTGCAATGGCAGAGTTTAGCTCTTGTTGCCCAGGCTGGAGTGCAATGGTGCGATCTCGGCTCACTGCAACCTCCGGCTCCCGGGTTCAACCGATTCTCCTGCCTCAGCCTCCCAAGTAGCTGGGATTACAGGCATGCGCCACCATGCCTGGCTAATTTTGTATTTTTAATAGAGACAGGGTTTCTCCATGTTGATCAGGCTGGTCTCGAACTCCTGAACTCGTGATCCACCTGCCTTGGCCTCCCAAAGTGCTGGGATTACAGGTGTGAGCCACCACACCTGGCCGGGGGAGACAGTTCTTACTCTTACATTGTCGAATATTTTACCATGGCACAAGTCACTTTACAACATGAAAGCAAAGAAGGTAGATGAGCAACATAGCATGGTGATTCAGAGCATGGGTTCTGGAGTTAGACTGCCTAGCTTCAAATCCTGCCTCTACAACTTCCCAGCTGTGTGACTCTAGGCAAGTTACTTGCCCTCTCTGTTCCTCAATTTCCTCATCCATAAAATGGGGCCGGGAGCAGTGGCTCATGCTTGTAATCCCATCACTTTAGGAGGCCGAGGCGGGTGTATCACCTGAGGTCAGGAGTTCGAGACCAGCCTGGCCAACATGGTGAAACCCCGTATCTACTAAAAGTACAAAAATTAGCTGGGTGTAGTGGTGGGTGCCTATAATCCCAGTTACTTGGGAGGCTGAGGCAAAAGAATCGCTTGAACCTGAGAAGCGGAGGTTGCAGTGAGCCGAGATCACGCCACTGCACTCCAGCCTGGGTGACAGAGCAAGACTCGGTCTCAAAAAAAAAAAAAAAAAAATGGGAATGATAAAAGTGACAACTCCATAGAGCTGTTGGGTGGATAGCAAGATAGATGTTAACTTTCTGCCCAGTTGATAACAGAGGAACCAAAGGCCCAAAGAGGAAGGCAACTTGCTCAAAGTCACACTGCAGGTTTGTGGCAGAGCCAAGGTAGGCTGAGGTCAGGTCTGTGGCTTTTTTCCAACTTCTCCTCACCCTAGTGAAGGTGGGAAAGGATTCGGCTGCTGCTGCTTAAACTTTTCCACCCAAATATCTCCAATATTCAGGAAGAATGAAGAAAATATCCCAGGATATGATCCTAAGTATAAAATTCTTTCCAATCTCACATTGTAGCTTACAAGTTCATGCCAACTTTATATTCAACTCCGTATAAGCGGAGGAGGATTGGCTGTAAAGCTGACAAAACTCAGGCCCTTCACAGGCTTCCAAGGTCCCAAGAAGGATCTTCCCCGTGGTCTTGTATGCTTGTGAAACCTGCAAAAGTAAGACTTTGACCACAGCTGGTTAAGACTGCTGTCTGTTTCCACTCTGTCTTCCTGTCCATCTCCCTGTCCCTCACAGCGAGCGGTACTGGAATGACCCATCAGCTTTTTGCACTTGTTAATGCTGTCTTATTTTTCTTAAAGGAAGTTCCCCCACTCCAAATTGCACAGGCTTCAGTCTCAGCAAACAGGATTCACCTCGGGTAAAATGTCTATTTTGATATCAAAAGAATGGCTCCTTTCCCTTCTCTCCCCCAAAAAATCCTTGAGTAAAACTGATGCTGCAGGAAGCCAGACCCTCTGTATCCTGACATCCCCCTGGGACCTGCATGGCCACAGGCACCCTGTGTAGGCAGGACAGGATGACCTGCACGACCCCAGGTTCACATTTGTCCCCTCCCTTTTCCATCAGGTGGTTTTTCAAGGGCATCAGCCGGAAGGACGCAGAGCGACAACTCCTGGCTCCAGGCAACATGCTGGGCTCCTTCATGATCCGGGATAGCGAGACCACTAAAGGTGACACCAGCCCTCCCCACCTTGTCCTCCCTGCCGAGGTGCCCCAGGTGGGACTGGCCACCACCCTTCCCTTGAAAATGCCCTGGGAAAGGCTGAAAACCCCAACCAGGTGCTGCAGCTCCCAGGTTTCTCCTGCTCTTGGCCACCTGAGGCGGGGAGGGTTGAGGCTCTGTGCCTGGCTCTGCCCTTCTTATCCACCATAGCTGCCAGCTTAGGTCAGTGGAACTAGTGCCAGGTGGCTTAGGCCCTGAAAACAAAGAAACATCCAGCTGAAGCTTGATCTTCACTGACTCGTTTTTTCATTTGTTTTGGTTTTTGTTTGTTTTGTTTTTTGAGACGGAGTCTCACTCTGTCGCCAGGCTGGAGTGCAGTGGTGCGATCTCGGCTCACTGCAACCTCCGCCTCCCGGGTTTGAGCGATTCTCCTGCCTTAGCCTTCCAAGTAGCTGGGATTACAAGTGCTCGCCACCATGCCCAGCTAATTTTTGTATTTTTAATAGAGACGGGGTTTCACCACGTTGGCCAGTATAGTCTCGATCTCCTGACCTTGCGATCCACCCCTCTCGCCCTCCCAAAGTGCTGGGATTACAGGCGTGAGCCACTGCACCTGGCCTGTTTTGTTTTGTTTGAGACAGGGTCTCACTCTGTTGCCCAGGCTGGGATGCAGTGGCACAATCTCAGCTCACTGCAACTTCTGCCTCCTGGGCTCAAATGATTCTCCCATCTCAGTCTCCCTAGTAGCTGGGACTACAGGTACGTGCCACCACGCTGACTAATCTTTTCTTTCTGTCTTTCTTTCTTTTTAGTAGAGATGGGGTTTTGCCATGTTGCCTAGGCTGGCCTCGAACTTCTGGACTCAAGCAATCTGCCTACCTCAGCCTTCCAAAGTGTCAGGATTACAAAGTGTCAGGATTGTTTTTTGTTTTGGTTTTTTTAAATACCCATAACAGACCAAGTAGGGGAGGCCAACACAGGGGGATCACTTAAGCCTAAAAGTTCGAGACCAGCCTGGGCAACATAGTGAGACCCCATCTCTATGAAAAATTTTAAAAATTAGCCAAGCGTGGTGGCGCACATCTGTACTCCCCGATACTTGGAAGGGTGAGGCCAGATGATCTCTTGAGTCCAGGAGTTCAAGGCTGCAGCGAGCCATAATGGAGCCACTGGACTCCAGCCTAGGCAACAGAGCAAGACCCTGTCTCTAAAAAAATAAAATACCCATTACAATATATCTTATCCACAAGCCTCATTCCTCCTTTCCTCCCTCCATAAGGAAATGAGGTAAGATGAGGTCGCCAGAAGAGACTCAAGCCAGCCTTCTCTGGGACTCTGCTGAAAATGCTCCTTGGAAGCTTTTGGAAGTTTTAATGTCAGGTGACCAGCTTCCTGGAAGTTCTGTGCTGCAAGGGTGGATTCATGCTGATTGGTTGCATGGATGGCAAGAACAGGCCTGGAAAACATCGCGTAGCTCAAACTGGCATCGATTGAGGCTCATTGCCTCAAAGGAATGAACATCAGTAGGATTCTTATGATTTCAGATTTCGTGTGCTAAGTGCACTTTTACTAATACATTTAGGTTCACAACTGCTTGACTCAAATAAGCCAGGTATATTGTATAAAATGTGACCTCACGGTACCCTGAAACAAACAGATTTGGGGACATTGATTAAAGGCATGTTCCCCATGTGGCCTTCTGCTTGACCCTCAGCTATCTCAATTGGCGAAGCTTTCATGTGGCTAGGATAATGCTACTCACAATCAGTGTGGCAGCTCAGTGAATGCTTGGGCTTTGTCTCTTCCCACCCAACAAGCCCCATTCAAGCCCCCAGGGGGAAAAAAAGAAGATAAAAAGACAAAGCTGTGCACAGCCCAGCGCTTCTCCTCTCTAGCTGTGCCCAGGACAGCTTTTGGCTTGGGCTGGTCCATCCTGCAGACAAGGGCAGAGAAATCAAAGAAACCATCACAGATCTGTGGGGCAGGAAAATGAGCCTGGTCCAGCTTTCATAGCCCTCTGAGATGGGGCATGGTGGGAAGTTTAGCCGATTTAATAGAAGTTGCAGCATGAGACCCGTGAATCCCACCCTGCTGCTTCCTGGATCCTGCCACACCCCATCCAGCAGCAACCAAGCCAGTCTCACCCCTGACTGGGACAGAGTGGCTGAGAGGGGCTCTGGAGCCAGCTGCCTGGATTTGAATCCCAGCTGTGCCACTTACCAGCTGTGTGACTGTGGGTGAGTTACTTCACCTCTCTGGGCTTCAGTTTCCTCATCCGTAAATGAGGATGGTGATATTATAAAACCCTTACCCCATGAGGTTATTCATTCATTAAATAAATAATATAATTTATATAGTTATAATTCATTATAATGAATATTATTCTTATTCATTCATTGTTCATTTACGCAGAGTGCTTTGAACTTGCCTGGCATGCATGGTAAGCTATTATTCATTCAACAGTATAAACTGGCCAGGTGAGGTGACTCAAGCCTGTAATCCCAGCACTTTGGAAGGCTGAGGCATGTGGATCACCTGAGCTCAGGAGCTGGAGACCAGCCTGGCCAACATGGTGAAACCCCATCTCTACTAAAAATACAAAAATTAGCCGGGTGTAGTGGTGGGTGCCTGTAATCCCAGCTACTCAGGAGGCTGAGGTAGGAGAATTGCTTGAACCTGGGAGGCAGAGGTTGCAGTGAGCTAAGATTGCGCCACTGCACTCCAGCCTGGATGACACAGCGAGACTTTGACTCAAAAAAAAAAAAAAAGTTTAAACTTCCCCAAATCCTATGACATTGTACTATTATCATGGTAAAGAACACTGAGACAGAGGGACTAATAACTTGCCCAAGGGCACACAGCTCACAAATGGCAAAATGGTGGTCATGAGCTGAAAGACTTATGTGTTTCTGCTCTATGTGATAATATAGGGTGGTGCAAAAGTAATTTCAGTTTTTTCCACTACTTTTGATGGCAAAAACTGCAATTACTTTTGCACCAGCCTAATATGTATGTTAGGTTCCCATTGCTGCTGTAACAAATTAATACAAACTTAGTGGCTTAAAACAACACCCGTCTATTCTCTAACAGTTCTGGGGATCAGTAGTCTGCCCTCACTGGGCTCAAGATGTCAGCAGGGCTGGTTCCTTCTGGAGGCTTCAGGGGAGAATTCATTTTCTTGCCTTTTTTAGTTTCCAGAGCATTCCTTGGCTCATAGTCCCTTCCTGACATCTGTCCAAGCTCTTGTTTCCATCTTCACTTCTTCCACTTTGACCTTCCTACCTCCTTCTAACAAGGACCCAAGTGATTACACTGGGGCTACCTGGATCATCTGGAATAATCTCCCCATCTCCAGATCCTTAACTTAATCACATCTCTAAAGTACCTTTTACCATGTAAGGTAACATATTTCCAGGTTCCAGGGTTTAGGGCGTGAATATCTTGAGGGACCATTATTCAGCCTACCACAGCATGTTCACATTTCAATAACTGAACTGGATTTCTGGATTTTTTACCAGAAAAGTCATAGCCTGAGTTTTTATGAAAAAGTAAAAAGTATACTATGGTTTCTTGGCTTTTTGTAGGGTAGATGATAGAAAGGTGGATCAATAGATCAGAAATAATGAAGATGATGATGATGATAGCCAACATTTGCAGAGTGTTCAGTTTCCAAGTAGTTTACAGGCATTACTTCTTTTAGCCATCAGGCAATAGGATCAGGTAGGGAGGCATGAGAACTATTCCCATTTTACAGATGAGAAAACTGAGGCATAGAGAGGTCACATAGTCACGTGGCCAAGGTCTCACGGGCGGATGTGGTAGAGCCTGGATGAGAGCTCAGGATGCCTGGCTCCCACAGCCCACTCAGACCCTCAGGCACTTCTGTCCAGGTGTCAGGACGCTGCCAGCGGTAGCTTTACAGGGTGTCAGAGTGCTAATGCAAGGTGGCAGGCCTCCAAGATGCCATTCTGAGGGGTTTCTCTTTGGTTAATTCAGGAAGCTACTCTTTGTCCGTGCGAGACTACGACCCTCGGCAGGGAGATACCGTGAAACATTACAAGATCCGGACCCTGGACAATGGGGGCTTCTACATATCCCCCCGAAGCACCTTCAGCACTCTGCAGGAGCTGGTGGACCACTACAAGAGTGAGTCCCACCCCGGGGGTGACATCCCCACCACGATGGGCCCAGAGACTCCTAGTCACGGATGCACCGTGGCCCCTGAGACCTGCTGTGTCCTTCCTGGCCATCCCCTAGACAGATAGTTGCTTTAGATGTTTCTGAAGGCTTAGGACTGTTGAGCAGGAGGGTGGGGTGGCCAAGATGTAGAGGTGGCATCCCGTCACACTCTGCTTGCTTGGAAATGTCTCTGATGGTGGCAACCAGGTGGAACAGTGGAGAGATCCAGTGGACCAGGCAGGGCGGCCTCCAAGGAGCAACCTCTGGCTGGCTCGGTGCTTGTTGCTCTCAATTGACCAGGGACTCTGTTCCAGAGGGGAGCGACGGGCTCTGCCAGAAACTGTCGGTGCCCTGTGTGTCTTCCAAGCCCCAGAAGCCTTGGGAGAAAGATGCCTGGGAGATCCCTCGGGAATCCCTCAAGCTGGAAAAGAAACTTGGAGCTGGGCAGTTTGGGGAAGTCTGGATGGGTAAGGACCCAGGGCCGGAGCCCACAGGGCCAGAGGGTGGAGGGGAGAGGGAGGTCACTTGCTTCCAGGAACACCTTCTGGCAAAGTGGGAATGCTACCCAAGGCAGAAGGGGAGATTTAAATAATAGCCATAAAGAAGCAGTTCCCTGATAGCAAACCAAATTGTCTTGCTATGCAAACACTGATTTGCCTTTGAGACCAGTCCTGTAGGGGTCAAAAACTTCCTTCTGGGAAGCAGGTGTCATGGATGAGGAATCTCTCCCTCATACGGAGTGGAGACTGCCTAACAGTTTGGGATTGAGATAAACAGAGACCTTTTCAGATGATGAAAATTAAGAATGGGGATATGCAGCTTGGAGATTTCCAGGCAACTGATGAACAGGTTATTCTGAGCACCTGCTGTGTGGCCAGCACTGTTAGAGTCTTGTGGGAAAATCAGAAAGGCACATCTCACACCTGCTGATTTTCCCCAAGAACTTAAGAACAACATTGCCTGCTTTGCAGGGCTGTGGGGTAGATGCAGTGCCAGCCCAGTGTGGGGCAGCCTGCTGTGTTAATACCCCACTGCGTTCCAAATGGGAGCGAAGACAACTTACAGGGATGCAAACAACTCAGCCAGATAAAATAAATTTAAAATCCACGTATTTTGACTATATTTATTGAGATTCTGCTGCATGCAAGGCCGGGCACAGTGGCTCATGCCTGTAATCCCAGCACTTTGGGAGGCAGAGGGGAGTGGATCACTCAAGGTCAGCAGTTCGAGAAAAACCTGGATAATACAGTGAAATCCTGTCTCTACGAAAAATACAACAATTAGCCAGGCGTGGTGGTGGGAGCCTGTAATCCCAGCTACTCGGGAGGCTAAGGCAGGAGAATCATTTGGTTGCAGAGGTTGCAGGGAACTGAGATCACACCACTGCACTCCAGCCTGGGAGACAGAGTGAGACTCTGTCTAAAAAATAATAATAAAATTAAAAAGAATGTGACAAAAAAGAAAATATGGAGAGGAAGGTAAGACAGATCTGAGTGGTGAGATTCGAAAGCCAAAAATATCATATAAGGCTCTAGACTCCTACTACAGGAAGCCCATGGTTCTGGCTTGGAGCTTCCTGGAAGCCAAGGCAAAATGGAAACCCAAGCAATTATAAAATTGACAAGACCCACCAAATGAAGCAGGGTGGGGTGAGGGAAGGGAACAGCATGTGCCAAATCCCTGTGGTGGGAGGGGAGTTGGGTGCTTGAGGGACTGAGTGACCTGCAGAGTGACTGGCACATAAAAGGCAAGGGGAGTTTAGTGGCTGATGAGGCTAGAGAGGTGGACGAGGCTGGGCCATGCGGGGCCTCGGGGTCATAGTAAGTCTGTCATTTATTTAAGAGCAGTGTTAAGATTAAAGTGGGCGGTGTATGTGTGTGACATAACCTGGGTAGTGTTTTAAAGCTATTTTTATTTGTTTGGGTTTTTTGTTTGTTTGTTTGAGACGGAGTCTCGCTTTGTCACCTAGGCTGGAGTGCAGTGGCTCAATCTCGGCTCACTGCAAGCTCCGCCTCCCAGGTTCACACCATTCTCCTGCCTCAGCCTCCCCAGTAGCTGGGACTACAGGCGCCCGCCACCACACCTGGCTAATTTTTTGTATTTTTAGTAGAGACGAGTTTCACCATGTTAGCCGGGATGGTCTCGATCTCCTGACCTTGTGATCCGCCCACCTCGGCCTCCCAAAGTGCTGGGATTACAGGTGTGGGCCACTTAAAGCTATTTTTAAATCCTTGCAACAGCACTTCAAAGGCAAGGCTTACCATTTCCACTTTACAGATGAGGAAGCCAAGGAAGCCACGGCTCAGAGAGGTTAAGCCACTTGCCCTAGTGTGCACAGCTGGGAAGTGGTGAACCCGCCTTTCAACCCACATTTGTCTGAGGCCTAACCCCATGATTTCGCTTCCCTCTCTGAGAGTTGAGATGAGCAGGAAAGACGTCCTGGAGGAGGCGGGTCTGCAGCTGGGCCTTCTAGGGTGGTACAGGAGACCAGTGTGCTCTGACCACCTTCCCTGCTCTCTATCCCCCTCCAGCCACCTACAACAAGCACACCAAGGTGGCAGTGAAGACGATGAAGCCAGGGAGCATGTCGGTGGAGGCCTTCCTGGCAGAGGCCAACGTGATGAAAACTCTGCAGCATGACAAGCTGGTCAAACTTCATGCGGTGGTCACTGAGGAGCCCATCTACATCATCACGGAGTTCATGGCCAAAGGTGCTGCGTGCTGGGGCTGGGGGTGCAGGCTGTGGCCTCTACTGGTCAATTGCGGGCTCAAGGGTGCCTTGGACATGGTCCTTGACCTTGAGATGGCCCCAGTCTGGCCAGGAGCTCTTCCAGCAAGTACTCATTGAGAATCTAATGTGGAACAATACAGCCCTCCTGGTTAGTGGGGTGAAATCATGTTAAGGGGTCACCAAGGGGAAGGGAGAACAAGGGGCTACCAGGAGAAGGGAATGGGGCCAGAATACTCCTGGGCAATGGGAGAAGGGGCTTATGGTTCACAGTGAGCCTTAGAGGCCAGGGTGTGGCGCAGGTGGTGGGGGTGCCACTCTCTCGCATCAGCCACCTTCCCTGTACTTGCCAACGCCCTGGGAGAGGGAGCTGGCAAAGCAGCAGTTCTGCCCCCACCCCCGCCCTGCCACAACTCAGGATTTCTCAGGGAATTTTTTTAGGCCACTGTTTCACAACCATTTTCAACCCCTGCCATTTTTTGTTTGTTTGTTTTTTAGGGGCAGGGTCTTGCTCTGTTACTCAGGCTGGAGTGCAGTGGTGCAATCATAACTCCTGGGTTCAAGTGATCCTCCCACTCCAGCCCCCCGAGTGGCTGGGACCACAGGCCCATGCCACCATACTCAGCTAATTTTATTTATTTATTTACTTATTTATTTTTAGAGACAGGGTTGCCCTCTGCCTGCCCAGGCTGGAGTGCAGTGGCGTGATCATAGTTCACTGTAGCCTCAAACTCTCAGGCTCCAGGATCCTCCCGACTTAGTCTCCCCAGTAGCTGGGACTACAGGCATGCACTACCACACCCAGCTAATTTCTTAAAAAAAAATTTTTTTTTTTTTTGAGACGGAGTCTCACTCTGTTCCCCAGGCTGGAGTGCAGTGGTGCAATCTTAGCTCAATGCAAGCTCCGCCTACCAGGTTCACGCCATTCTCCTGCCTCAGCCTCCCAAGTAGCTGGGACTACAGGCGCCCGCCACCACGCCTGGCCAATTTTTTTGTATTTTTAGTAGAGACGGTGTTTCACCGTGTTAGCCAGGATGGTCTCGATCTCCTGACCTCGTGATCCGCCTGCCTAGGCCTCCCACTGTGCTGGAATTACAGGCGTGAGCCACCGTGCCCAGCTTCTAAAACTTTTTTCTAGAGACAGGGTCTTGCCATCTTGCCCCAGCTGGTCTCAAACTTCTGGGTTCAAGTGATCCTCCCAAAGCTTTGGGATTACAGGCATGAACCACTGAGCCTGGCCTAACATATATATTTGTAAATTTCTTCCATAGATGGGGTCTTGCTATGTTGCCCAGGCTGGTCTCAAACTCTTGGCCTCAGGTGATCCTCTCGCCTCGGCCTCCTAAAGTGCTGGAATTACAGGCATGGGCCTCATGCCTAGCCACTCTGCCCATTTTTTGATAAACAGAATCATCTCACACAATCCCATTTAGTGCAATTTGAAACCTCAAGCCTTTTTCATTTTAACTGTGCAATTATGCCAGTCCTGTGAAGGCATGATCCCAGCCATCCAGGCTCAGGGGCTGTCTCAGTCACAGAATCCATCTAGCAATCAAAAAGTCACTTCACTAAAACTCAAATTCTCTTTCTCAAACACCAGGAATTGCAAACAAATATTCGTATTTAAATCTACTACTATGAAAAATCTTCACCACACACTAAAGTACTAGATTGGTGCAAAAGTAATTGTGGTTTTTGCCATTAAATAGTAAAAGGAGTAAATGTTCCTCCCCTTTCCCCCATATAGGAAGCTTGCTGGACTTTCTGAAAAGTGATGAGGGCAGCCAGCAGCCATTGCCAAAACTCATTGACTTCTCAGCCCAGGTGAGAGCCTAATGCGGAAACGGAGAAGGGAAACAGGAATTCAATATTTTTATTTGCCAAATATTTACTGACCACATACTATGATGATAGCAGTAATAATAATGGGTAAAATGTATTGAGAGCTCAGTATAAAACTATGCTTTTTGCATGTATTTTATTATACATGTACTCATTCATTTAATCATCCTATAAGCTTTATAGGCTGGGATTATCGTTATCTATTTTGGTATAACAAACCATCCAAGTCCTAGTAGCTTGAAACAACAGCAATTGTTATTTCTCATGATCCTGTGGGTTGCCTGGGTTCAGCTGGGTGGTTCTTCTCGTCATGGTAAAGTGAGGTGCAGATGCATACTGTTGGCACTTGCCCAGGCTAGAATGTCCAAGGCGTGGCTCAGCCTCCAGGGTCTCTCCACATGGCCCCTCACCACCCAATCACCCAGCCTGAGCTTCTTCATGGCGCAGCAGCTGGGTTCCAAAAGAGAGCTGGACCAGGGGCCAAGCCTTCATGAGCAGGCTGTCATTAAGCCTCTGCCTGCATCAGGCTTGCTAATGGCCCATTGGCCAAGTCACATAGACATGCCCAGAATCAGTGTGGGAGGGGACTGACCAAGAACACAAATCCCAGGGACCCCCCCAGTGTAATAGTCTGGCCACAGAGTAGGTAATTAACATCCCATTTTACAGAATAGGAAATTGAGGCATAGAGCAGAAGTAAAGTACAGATGTGGAAACTGAGCCCCAGTGTGGTTAAATGGCTTGCATAAGTTACTGTGCTAATTATGGGGGATATAGCAGTGAACAAAATGGAAATGTTCCTGTCCTAATAGAGTTCACAGTCCAGATGAGAAGATGAGTATTAAATAACCAATCTCTTAGAGACCATGACCCAAGTGGTCCTGGCTGAGTCAAAAGAGCACAATATCTAACAAAGTAAATAATGTTCGCAAATCGCAGAAACACTGCTGAAAACCTAATTTTCTTTCTCATGTTCCCCACGCCCCTTGCAGCTCCTCTCATCCCCAGCCTAAGCGGTTTTTTCACTTCCGTCCTCTCTCATGCTCTCTCTGATGTATGGGAAAACAGAGTGTAAGGACAGGGTGGTATTAGAGTGCATAGCTAGAGCATTTAGCCTGGTCCAGGAGCAATCAGAGAATGCTTCCTGGAGGAAGTGGCCTCTAGGCTAAGCCTGAAGGATGAGTAGAAGTTGAGTAGATGAAGAGAAAATGGAAAGGTCTTATAGACAAAAGAAACAGCCTGTGCAAAAGTAGGTGAAGGAGTTCAGCCTACTCAGCAGGAGCCCAGGGGTGGTGGGAGTTGAGCGAGACCCTGCCTGGGCCTCAGCTGGGCCTGCTGGAGATGCCAAGGGCAGGGTTCATTTGAGTATGCAAATTCAGGGGCCCAGAGGACACCACAATGTGTAACAAAAGACTCTACTTTCAGAGCCTGGAATGCCAGAGGCATATGGAAATGTGTTTTCACTCCAATGGGCCAGGTCCTCTGGGAGACAATAGACTGGTCTGTTGCTAAATTATCACCTTCCAACTAGCAGAAACCCTGCTGGGCAGCAGTCACGGACCAGGACAAGAGCCACTCTGCCCGTTTCACAGAGGGGAAAACAAAAAAAGGGAGGAAAACAGGTTCTGGGCCTTCATCTGTCCAGCAGCAGAGGTAGATTCAGAGCCCAGGGACAGAAAGGAGCCCACCCTGGGCCTTGGTCTTCACCTCCAGACTCAGAGAGGCAGCTTGGAGCAGCAGGTGGAGAACTGGACCACACATGTGGTGTTTTTGTAGTCACAGCTTTGTGGGTGACATGAAACGTTATGCAGTAGCTGCATATATACAAACAGGTCAAAACAGAGCTGCTCTGACTGAAGCAGGGTGGGGGGCTTATCTGTGGCCTTTCTTTTGTGTCCCCCACCCCCATATAACCTTGAGGCATCCATAGGATTCAGTTTGAAGAGCTCTACAGGTCCTTCCAGCTCTGATGCTGTGACTCCCTGATACCCTTTGGAAGCAAACCCAAGTTCCGATACCCAACCTCATGGCACCCTATTTGGGGGTCATGAAATCTCACCACCTTATCAACCCGCAGTGCTTACACCTGGGCCCAATAAACCTACTCGTTATTCATTCAGTCAGCAGACCCTTGAGAAGCAACACCATTAGCATCTGGGCTTAGGAGTCACACAGAGTTTTGTTTTGATCTCAGCTCTGCCTGTGTAGCTTCGAGCAAGTTGCTTAACCTCTCTGAGTGCCACTTTCCCCCGCTGGGAGCACTGGGAGCCACTCTTGAAATAAATACTTAACTATGTGCCAAACACTCTACTAAGCCCTTGATGTAGGCTTAGGGGTTTCATCTTCACATGACCCCTCGGAACCAGGTGCTATTACAGAGAAGAAAAGTGAGGTACAGAGAGATGACACAACTTGCTTGACATCACAGAGCCGCAGCGCTCAAGCTGAGTTGGTCCAGCTCCAGAGCCATTTAGCTATTACCCTCTGCTGTCTCCTAAGTGGGGTGTCATCCCTGCCCCATTGAGCTCCTGTGAAAATCAGTAGCATATGAGCATCTGCCAGTGAGGATCAAACAGTGGTAACTACCAGCATTAGTGCTCGCTCCAGAATAAAAGCAAGGCAAAAAAGCTGGGCCGAGTGACAGATAAGTGCGTGGACCCCAAGCAGCGCTTTTGGAGCTCCAGCCCTGGCTCTGCAACTTGCAAGCTGTGTAAGCTGGGGCCACTTACCTATTTCTCTGGGCTTTAGTTTTCTTATCTGTGGAATGGGGCTGATAGCAAAAGTGCCTCCTCCAAAGCACATGGTAAATGTTACATAAGTGTTTAAGTATCATCTTATAAATAAGCTATGATGCCTTCCATTAGCATAATAATTTTTGTTAACTGTTCATCTAAGGACTCATAAATTTCCCACACTCCCAGGGCCAAGATGCTGTCTCACTCCACCCTGGCAACCTCATCCCCATTTCGTCCCCACCCCCCACTATTCTAAACAAAATCAGAGTCTCTTCCAAGTTTTTATTGAAAAATTGGGGTCTCTGGGTCTCCCTTGGGTGTGACAGCTCAGGCCTGTAATCCCAGCACTTTGGGAAGCTGAAGCAGGAGGACCCTTTGAGCCCAGCCTGGGCCATAGAGTGGGACCTCTTCTCTATTAAAAAAGAAAAAAAAAAATTCTTTTTAAATTTAGTCTGGTATAGTGCCATGCACCTATAGTACCAGCTACTTGGGAAGCTGAGGTGGGAAGACTGCTTGAGCCCAGGAGGCACAGGTTCCAGTAAGCTGTGATCCCACCACTGTACTCCGTGACAGAGCAAGGCCCTGTCTCGAAAGAAAAAAAAAAGAAGAAAAGAAAAAAGCAAAGCATGGGTCTCCATTCTAACTGCCTCGGGTGTCCCCTGCTGTCCACCCCTTGCAAGGGCGCCACCCACTTGCCTCAGACCTTGGGAAGCCGGCCGGCGGTGCTTTGTTCTGTCTAGTCAGACGCCCTCACTTCCAGAATAATTTCATCAGACTGCACCCAGCTGCAGTCTGCCGGAGCACTGGAGTGCTGGGTTATTTAGAGGCAGCAGGAGGCACTGGATTAGGAGTCCTCAGACTGGTTTGAGCCTGACATTCAGAATTTTCCTGGTGGTGTGATCTGGAACAAGTGGTTCCATGTCTGTAAAACAGAGATCACGATCATTCCTGCCTCAAAGAGCTCAAGCTCAGTTTGTAAACCAAAAGTGCTGCTTTCTGGGCATCTGAGAGTTTACCTTCAACCTCTTTTGTCCAAACCCTTGTAAGTAAAAATGTCTGCAAGACATAATCCCTGTGTTTTCATCAGAGGCTTCTAGGGCCCCTGGTGTGAATAAGAATCCTCTACGCAGTCTGTTATTCACTCAGCAGCCACGGTGATCTTTAAATGTACATCAGAACATGTCACGCTCCTGCTTGAAGGCCTCTAGTATCTCCCCAACACGCTCAGAATAAAATCCACCCTCCTCTCCTGGCCTACAAGGCAGTTCATGATTGGCGGCCTCCCTCTCAACTTCAACTCTCCCTCCTCTCTCTGTGGCATCTTCTGCTGGCCACACTGGCCTCTGTGCTGTTCCATGAACACCCAAGCTCTTTCCTACCTCCACGCCTTGGCACCTCATGTTCTCTCTGCCTAGAATATTCTTATGTGACACACTTATTATTATCATCATTCAGATCTTTGCTAAAATCTCACCCCCTCAAAGCAGGTTTCCCTGAACGCCCAATCCAAAAAAGCTCTCTACAGGTCATATTTTGTTACATTGTTTTATCTTTTTTTTCTTTTTGAGACAGAGTCTTGCTCTGTCGCCCAGGCTGGAGGGCAGTGGCACAATCTCGGCTCACTGCAGCATCTGCCTCCTGGGTCCAAGCAATTCTCATGCCTCAACCTCCTGAGCAGATGGGATTACAGGCGTGCACCACCATGCTCATCTTCTTTTTGTATTTTTAGTAGAGACGGGGTTTCGCCATGTTGGCCAGGCTGGTCTTGAACTCCTGGCCTCAAGTGATCCACCCACCTCGGCCTCCCTAAGTACTGGGATTACAAGTGTAAGCCACCATGCCCGGCCTGTTTTATCTTTTCTTTATGGTACTTACCACCTGCAGGGCTTTGCCAGGCTCATCACCTGTTCAAGCAACATGTCTGGCACCTACAAGACACTCAGTAGATTTCTGTTGAGTAAATAAGTGAATTTTCCCTACCCAGGCTGGGGCATGAGGAAGATATGAGAGGTATAGCAGAATATGACATGAACCTGGGTTGTCCCCAGAAAGAGAGTTGAAGGTGAAAGCTCTTCGTAGTATCCTAGGGTTCGTGTGTGTGTGTGTGTGTGTGTGTGTGTGCATGTGTGCATGTGCACGTGTGTGTGTATGTGTGTTCCTGGAAGAATAGGTCCTGGAGAAATAGTCCCATTGCTTTTTCCCTGAGAACATTTCAAAGTGCTCTCTGGAAGTCTTGGAATTCTAGAGAATCCCCCAAACTGGCCCAGGCCTCCTTAGGGATCCCTCTAACCTGAATGGGTTGATGAAGGAATGCCACCCTGAGCCCTGGGGCCCTCCGGACAAAAGAGGGAGAGCTGGTGCAGACATTTCACATTTTCTTCACTTGAACACCTCTCTGCTGCTTTCGGGTGGGGCCATCTTGGCGTAGGCCAGGTCTGAGGACAAAGGTATCTCTGTTTGGGGTGCAGATTGCAGAAGGCATGGCCTTCATCGAGCAGAGGAACTACATCCACCGAGACCTCCGAGCTGCCAACATCTTGGTCTCTGCATCCCTCGTGTGTAAGATTGCTGACTTTGGCCTGGCCCGGATCATTGAGGACAACGAGTACACAGCTCGGGAAGGTAGGGAACGCTGCCAAGCAGCCCCATGTTGTCCATTTGGATGCTTGTGAGTGTTGAGAGTTGATACTTGTGAGAGCGATTGGTAAAATGCAAGAGTCTGCCCCAGTATTAGCTGTGCATTCTTGAGCTTGGTGGATCCTTCTGGATAATGTCCTGAACTTCAGAGTCTCACCTGGAGACTTTGAGGAGATTTTAGATCAGATTGAGAAGTACTGATAGATTTTAGAGGGAGTGGGCAAATATATGTTGAAATTAAGGGTAAGAGCAGCTTTGTGCATAACAGACAAAAATGGGGAGGGTATCCAAATGTCCATAGCAGGAGGATGGATGTATACATTGTGGTATATTCACACCATATAATACCACGCAGTGATGAAAAAGCACAAACCGGCCAGGCTCAGTGGCTCACGCCTGTAATCCCAGCACTTTAGGAGGCCAGGACTGGAGGACTGCTTGAGCCCAGAAGCTCAAGACCAGCCTGGGCAACACAGGAAGATCTAGTCTCTACAAAAATTTAAAAAATTAGCCAGGCATGGTGGCACATGCCTGTAGTTGTGGCTACTCAGGAGGTCAGGGTGAGAGGATCACTTGAGTCTAGGAAGTTGAAGCTGCAGTAAGCCATGATCATGCCACTGCACCCAGCCTTGTGGACAGAGCAAGATCTTGTCGAAAGAAAGAAAGAGAGAGAGAAAGAAAGAAAGAAAGAGGCACAAACCAATGCTAAATGCACCAAAATGGGTAACTCTCATAGGTATAATATCAAAATGAAAGAAATTAGACCAAAAAAAAAGAGTAGATGCCGCTTGGTTTCGTTTTTGTGAAATTCTAAAAAAGACAAAACATGTAATTGGACATTCATGGCAGCATTCTTCCTAATAGCCAAAAAAATGGAAACAACGCTCTTTAATGTCCACCAATTGATGAACAGACAAACAAAATGTGATATATCCATACAATGGAATATTATTTGGCCATAAAATGGAGTGAAGTACTATACCAGGCTAGAACACAGATGACCCTTAAAAACCTTATGTCAAAGGAAAGCTAGCATGAAGACCACATATTGTATGATTCCTCTTCTATGAAATGTCCAGAATAGGCAATCTTTTTTTTTTTTTCTTTGAGATGGAGTCTTGCTCTGTCACCCAGGCTGGAGTGCAGTGGCTCAATCTCAGCTCACTGCAACCTCTGCCTCCCAGGTTCAAGCAATTCTTGTGCCTCAGCCTCCTGAGTAGCTGGGATTACAGGCATGCACCACCATACCCAGCTAATTTTTGTATTTTTAGTAGAGACAGGGTTTCACCATGTTGGCCAGGCTGAACTCAAACTCCTGACCTCAAGTGATCTGCCCGCTTCAGCCTCCCAAAGTGCTGGGATTACAGGTGTGAGCCACCACGCCTGGCCCAGAACAGACAAATCTAAAGAGACAGAAAGTAGATTATTGGTGCCTACAGCTGGCAGTGGGGAGTTGGGAGAAATGAGGAGTGACTTCTGTGGGTTTTTTGCAGGGAAATGTGATGAAAGTATTCTAAAATCCACAACTTTGTGAATATTCTGAAAGCCACGGAATTATACACTTTAAATGGGTGAAACGTATGGTCTGTGAATTCTATCTCAATAAAGCTGTTAAAGAAAGAAACAGGCAAAATTTATTTATAGCACCAGAGGTCAGAATTGCAGTCACCTTTATTTTCTGTTAGCCTAATT
The DNA here is from genome assembly GCF_006542625.1 of Nomascus leucogenys. Classification (NCBI taxonomy): domain Eukaryota; kingdom Metazoa; phylum Chordata; class Mammalia; order Primates; family Hylobatidae; genus Nomascus; species Nomascus leucogenys. Next base: position 31,842,830 of record NC_044393.1, on the reverse strand, counting down.
TTTATTTATTTATTCATTCATTTATTTATTTTGAGATGGAGTCTCGCTCTGCTGCCCAGGCTGGAGTGCATTGGCGCCATCTCAGCTCACTGCAACCTCCCCTGCTGGGTTTAAGCGATTGTCCTGCCTCAACCTCCCGAGTAGCTGGGATTACAAGCGTGCGCCATCATGCCCGGCTAGTTTTTGTATTTTTAGTAGAGACAGGGTTTCACCATTTTGGCCAGGCTTGTCTCAAACTGCTGACCTCAAGTGATTCACCCGTCTGGGCCTCCTGAAGTGCTGGGATTATAGATGTGAGCCACTGTGCCAGTCCTATTTATTTTTTTAAAGAGACGATGTGGCCAGGCACAGTGGCTCACGCCTGTAATACCAGCACTTTGGGAGGCCAAAGCAGGCGGATCACAAGGTCAGGAGTTTGAGACCAGCTTGGCCAATATGGTGAAACCCTATCTCTACTAAAGATACAAAAATTAGCTGGGCGTGGTGGCAGGTGCCTGTAGTCCCAGCTACCTGGGAGGCTGAGGCAGGAGAATCATTTGAACCTGGAAGGCAGAGGTTGCAGCAATGAGCTGAGATTGTGCCATTGCACTCCAGCCTGGGTGACAGAGCAAGACTCTGTCTCAAAAAAAAAAAAAAAAGATAGGTGCTTGCTCTGTTGCCCAGGCTGTAGTGGAGGGGTGAGATCATAGCTCACTGTAGCCTCCAACTCTTGGGCTCAAGCAATCTTCCTGCCTCAGCCTCCTGAGTACCTGAAACTACAGATACGTGCTACCATGCCCAGCTAATTTTTTAATTTTTTGTAGAGACAGTGTCTCACTGTGTTGCCCAGGCTGGTCTCAAACTCCTGGACTTACGTGATCCTCCTGCCTCAGGCTCTGAAAGTGCTAAGATTACAGGCATGAGCCACCGTGCACAGGCTGCAGTCACCTTAAGTAAGGGAGTATTAACTGGAAGGATGTAGAAAGGAGCCTTCTGAAATGCTGAAAATGTTCTACAGCCCAATCTGATGGTGATTACAAGGGTATATACATATATAAAGCTGCAGCAAAATGGATATTAAAGATTTGTGCATATTATTTCATGTATGTTGTAACTCAATAAAAAAAAAATTTAGACCGGGCACAGTGGCTCATGACTGTAATCCCAGCACTTTGGGAGGCCAAAATGGGCAGACTGCTTGAGCCCAGGAGTTCAAGACCAGCCTGAGCAATATAGCAAGACCCCATCTCTACAAAAAATTTAAAAATAAGTGAGGTGTGGTGGTGCGAGCCTGTGGTCCCAGCTACTCAGGAGGCTGAGGTGGGAGATTCACTTGAGCCCAGGAGGTTGAGGCTGCAGTGAGCCAAGATCATGTGACTGCACTCCAGCCTGTGTAACAGAGCAAGACCTTGTCTCAAAAAAATAAATAAATAGGGCCGGGCATGTTGGCTCATGCCTGTAATTCCAGCACTTTGGGAGGCTGAGGCGGGCGGATCACGAGGTCAGGAGATCGAGACCATCCTGGCTAACACGGTGAAACTCCATCTCTACTAAAAATACAAAAAATTAGCCGGGCGTGGTGGTGGGCGCCTGTAGTCCCAGCTACTCGGGAGACTCAGGCAGGAGAATGGCGTGAAACCCGGGAGGCGGAGCTTGCAGTGAGCCAAGATGACACCACTGCACTCCAGCCTGGGCAGACAGAGCGAGATTCCGTCTCAAAACATAAGTAAATAAATAAATAAGGGTAATGACTAAAGGAATAAAAGTAGAATGTATAATTTCTAAACCAGAAGAAGAGAAGAAGATAAGCAGGAAATCAAGAAAAGTCTCTAGATCCAAAGGAGGAAGGGAGAAAACACATATACACACACACACAATCACACACACACACACACACACACAGAGAGAGAACATTTTCAAAACTTGACCGTGTACTCAGTCATAAAGCAGGTCTCAACAAATTCCAAACAACATATATTCTATAGACCATGTTCACCAACCATGATATAATTAAGATAAATACTAAAAAAGGATAACTAGGCCAGGTGTAGTGGCTCACACCTGTAATCCCAGTGCTTTAGGAGGCCAAGGTGGAAGGATCGCTTGAGCCCAGGAGTTTTGAGACCAGGCTGGGTAACATAATAAGACACTGTCTCTACAAATTTTTTTATTTTTTATTTTTTTGAGACGGAGTCTGACTCTCATCCAGGCTGGAGTGCAGCGGTGTGATCTTGGCTCACTGCAACCTCCACCTCCTGGGTTCGAGCGATTCTCCTGCCTCAGCCTGTAGCTAGAATTACAGGCACCTGCCACCCCACCCAGCTAATTTTGTATTTTTAGTAGAGATGGGGTTGGCCAGGCTGGTCTCGAATTCCTGATCTCAGGTGATCCTCCTCCTCGGTCTCTCAAAGTGCTGGTATTACAGGAGCGAGCCACCGTACTTGGCCAAAAAAGTTTTTTTAATTAGCTTGGCATAGTGGGGCACACCTGTAACCCCAGCTGCTCAAGAGGCTGAGGCAGGAGGATAGCTTGAGGTCAGGAGTTCGAGGCTTCAGTAAACTATGATTGTGCCACTGCGCTCCAGCCTGGGAAACAGAGTCTCTAAAAGAAAAAAAAAAAATGAAAAGGCTAACTAAACCCAAGTCAGACTAGGTGGGAGGAGGGGCGGGTAAAGGGGGAGACACACCGTGACTGGTGGAAACCTCATGGGCTGAGAGCCAGCATCCTCCCTTTTCCCATCGCCCGGGGTGAGAGGACTGAGGCATCGGCTGCAACCTGGACTCAAGGCCCCCCGAAGTCCTTCTGTCCCCAAAGACCTGTGACCTCTGGGATTCCACTCTTCAGAGTTGTAGTTAACTGGGGTATCAGCTAAATCAACGAGGAGGCTTCTAGAGTGAACTTCCATGCCATACCCCAGGCCCCTAAGCCCACTCCTCCTTGTTTAGCCATCTGTCCTCAGGATGGATGTCCCTTGCTTCCACAGGGAGGCCACGTAACAGGGAAATTGCAAGTCTGCAGGGGCAGATGTTGGCAGCTATTGCCCTTGCCTGTTCCCCCAACTTAGCAGAGCCAACCCTCACTACTCCCCAGCCTTCCCCCGACTCTGCTCTGTTCAACCCTGCAGGGGCCAAATTCCCCATCAAGTGGACAGCTCCTGAAGCCATCAACTTTGGCTCCTTCACCATCAAGTCAGACGTCTGGTCCTTTGGTATCCTGCTGATGGAGATCATCACCTATGGCCGGATCCCTTACCCAGGTAGGGAAGGGGCATCAGCTCGGGGCTGCTACCAGGGCCCAGCCTGGCAATGGGCTCATCTGGACAATATGTCCATTCAAACTGAGTTCTTGATCCTCACCCCCAACTTTCCCTCACCTTTCCTGTCTTAGTTAAAGGCACCTCCATCCACCTAATGTCTTAAGCCTGAAATCTGGGGGCCTCCTTGGCCCTTCCTTCTCTCTCACTCCTATGACTTTTTTTTTTTTTTTTTTTTTTTTGAGACGGAGTCTCCCTCTGTCACCTAGGCTGGAGTGCAGTGGCGTGATCTCGGCTCACTGCAACCTCCGCCTCCCAGGTTCAAGCGATTCTCCTGCCTCAGCCTCCTGAGTAACTGGGATTACAGGCATCCACCACCATGCCTGGTTAATTTTTGTATTTTTAGTAGAGATGAGGTTTCACCATGTTGGCCAGCCTGGTCTCAAACTGCTGACCTTAGGTGATGCACCTGCCTCGGCCTCCCAAAATGCTGGGATTACAGACATGAGCCACCATGCCTGGCCTCACCCCTATGACATCTGAGCAGTCAAAAGGTTTTGGCCACTTGACTCCAAAACATATCCCAAGTCTCACCACGTTGAACTCCACAGTCTCCACTGCATCCAGGCCAGCATCATCTCCCATGGATGGTGCAGCGGCATCCTCATCAGTCTTACTGTTTTCTCCCTCTATGTCCTACAGCCTATTCTCCACTTGTAGCCAGAAGGATAATTCTAAACTGTAAATCAGATCTTGTCCTTTCTCCACCTTTTTTTTTTTAAGACAATGTCTCACTCTGTCACTGAGGCTGTAGTGCAGTGGTGCAATCATAGCTCACTGCAGCCTTGACTTCCTAGGCTCAAGTGATCCTCCCGCTTCAGCCTCCCGAGTATCTGGGACCACAGGCACATGCCACCATGCCTGGCTATTTTTTATTTTTTTAATTTTTTTGTAGAGACTTGATCTCACTACGTTGTGCAGCCTGGTCTCTAACTTCCAGGCTCAAACGATCCTCCAGCCTTGGCCTCCTAAAATGCTGGGATTACAGACACACACCACCATGCCCAGCTAATTTTTTAAATTTTTTGAGAGACAAGGTGTTGCTATGTTGCCGGGCTGGCGATTTCCATTTTTAAGTGATGCTTTCAGCATGGAGAATGAATGGGAGGGAAGGGGAACAGGCTGGCAGCTGGTGAGGAGGCCACAGCAGTGGCCCAGGCAGAGGTGATGATGGTCTGGACAGGGTGGTAGCATTCGTGACTAGCATATGTTGATGAACTACTGCTATGTTTCAAAAAAAGAAAAGATCTGACTTGCTGACTTAGGAGGTGAGAGAGAGAGAATCAAGGATGATTACCCTGGCTTTGCACCACAGGGTGGGTAATGGTCTAGGGATAGAAATTGGAGAGCTCTGTTTTAGCTCTGTTAAATTTGAGTTGACTTAAGTATAGAGACATCCAAGTAAAGGAAGCACTTGAGTTCATGAGTTTGGAGTTTGAGACTAATAATATAAAATTGGGGATCACAGACATTGAATGGCTATCCTTATGAACAGCTAATAGAAACGTGAACTGAACAAAAAAATGGTCCCACCCATAGGTTGACACTGAATCTGGTCACCTGAATGTTTTGTCTTGAGGGTGCACTAGTCAAAACCAGGCAATACACAATAGACGCTAAATCCATTAGGATGTGTTCCGCAGCAAGGAACAAAATAACAGACAAAGAGTAACTGAAACAGAAGCAATCTATTACTCCCCATCTGCCATTGGTGACTGGTTTCACCAGCTCAGCAGCTGTCAGGACTCTGGGTTCCTGTCTCTGTGATGGTCTTTTCCATGTTGTCACCTCCAAGTATCATAAGTATCTCACAGTGTTCAAAGGAAGAGATGAAGGGTACATTCTCCAAAGACTCTCCTCTAAGCAGGAGGAAAACCTTTCAGGCACTTTCCCAGCAGACCTCCCCGTCAGCTCCCATTAGCCCAAACTGGGTCCCAGGCCCATGTCCTAGCTGCAAGTGAAGCTGAGGGTGGAAGTCTCTGTCTTTCACAGTGGAAGGGGCTCAGCTTGCAAGGTGAGGTGGGGAGTGATGACTGCTGGGGAGGCCACAGGGCCTGCCAACCCTGGGCTCTCATTTCCTAACTGCTTCCTTTTCTAATTCCATGGCTCCTTTTCAGGGATGTCAAACCCTGAAGTGATCCGAGCTCTGGAGCGTGGATACCGGATGCCTCGCCCGGAGAACTGCCCAGAGGAGCTCTACAACATCATGATGCGCTGCTGGAAAAACCGTCCGGAGGAGCGGCCCACCTTCGAATACATCCAGAGTGTGCTGGACGACTTCTACACGGCCACAGAGAGCCAGTACCAACAGCAGCCATGATGGAGAGGACAGGGCAGGGCCAGGGGGTGCCCAAGTGGTGGCTGCAAGGTGGCTCCAGCACCATCCACCAGGGCCCACGCCCCCTTCCTACTCCCAGAAACCCACCCTCGCTTCAGCCACAGTTTCCTCAACTGTCCAGTGGGTAGGTTGGACTGGAAAATCTCTTTTTGACTCTTGCAATCCACAATCTGACATTCTCAGGAAGCCCCCAAGTTGATATTTCTATTTCCTGGAATGATTGGATTTTAGTTACAGCTGTGATTTGGAAGGGAAACTTTCAAAATAGTGAAATGAATATTTAAATAAAAGATATAAATGCCAAAGTCTTTACCAAAAGGTTGGTTTTCCTGTTCTTCCAATTCTTGAATATCTATTTGCCTTCTTGCTGTATGACAAGTCAAAAAGGGTGAAGGACTCTCCTGGGGACCAGAAATACAAAGAAAAGTGGGGTTCAGACTGGGTGCAGTGGCTCCCACCTGTAATACCAGTGCTTTGGGAGACCGAGGAGCGGGGGATTGCTTGAGCCCAGGAGGTCGAGGCCACAGTGAGCTATGATCGTGCCACTGCACTCTAGCCTGAGCGACAGAGTGAGACCCTGTTTCAAAAAAAAAAAAAAAAAAGAAGAAGAAGAAAGAAAGGAAAGAAAAGTGGGGTTCAATGCTTGAGGTTTTCTAACTGCCCTAAAATAGTTACTGGCTATATTAGTTTCTTCTTGCTCCTGTAACAAATTACCACATATCTGGTAGCTTAAGACAACAAAACTGTATAACATTACTGGGCCGGGCATAATGGCTCATGCCTATAGTCCCAGCATTTTGGGAGACTGAGGTGGGTGATCACTTGAGATCAGGAGTTCGAGACCAGCCTGGCCAACATAGTGAAACCCCTTCTCAACTAAAAATACAAAAATTAGCCAGGCGTGGTGGTGGGCGCCTGTAATCCTAGCTACTGGAGAGCATAAGGCAGGAGAATTGCTTGAACCTGGGAGGTGGAGGTTGCAGTGAGCCGAGATTGTGCCACTGCACTCCAGCCTGGGCAAGACAGCGAGACCCTGTCTCAATAAATAAATAAATACATACATACATAGATATATGTATAACCTTACTGTTCCAGAAAAGCGAGACCCTGTCTCAATCAATCAATCAATCAATCAACACATGTATAACCTTACTGTTCCAGAAGTCAGAGGGACTGAAATGGGTTGACAGGGCTGCATTCTTTTTGGAGGCTCTAGGGGATAATTTGTTTCCTTGCCTTTCCCAGTTTCTAGAGGCTGCTCCCATTCCTTCACTCATCAGCCCCTTTTGTTCATTACTCCAAACTTTGCTTTCATCTTCATATCTCCTCTGACTCTGAGTCTTCTTCCCCTCTTTTATTTGTAAGAACTCTTTGGACCCACCTGGATAATTCAGAATAAACTTCTCATCTCGGGATTCTTAATCACCTTTGCAAAGTCCCTTTGCCATGTGAGGTAACATTTTCACAGGCTCTGAGGGTTAGGACATGAACATCTTTCGGCGGGGGGCACTATTCTGCCTTCTCCGCTGGTATCCAGATGCTGGATGGGTTTTGCCTCCAAGGAGCTGGGTCTTCCAGGATGACAGGAATGGTTTCTCATGATTTGGGACCCTGACTTTCCTGTTAGGCCACATTGCTACAAGAGCTGGTCAGTTTACAGCTCCCCAGAGCTGGGGGCCGCCTCCAGGGTTGGGGGCTGCCTGCAGACCTGACATTTCCCACGGGTCAAGCAGCCATCATACTTGTCGAGGTGGTATTTGCCATTGCAGGAATCCTGGTCTGGAGATATGGCTGCTGAGAGGTGTCTAGTACCCTACAGGGGAAGCTCTCAGTGGAGGGGTGGGAGACTTGCGTAGGAAGCAAAGAAGACGAAGTGGTGGGGGCTTCCTGAATGTTGCCTCAGCTGAAAGTCCCTGGGAGCTAGTTTTTATCATAGAGAGAAAGACAAAAGAGGTGGACGATGGGTGAAAAGGAAACACCACCTTTCTATATTATTGCATCCCCTGAAGGTTGTACATCACATCACCCCCCAGGGTCCCATGGAATCCTACACTAACTTGATTCTGTACCTCTGAGTAGGGTGGGGTTCTGACCTTAGGCATTGAATATAAGAACAGTAGAAAATAAAGCTAGTAGTGTTTCAACTTACCTAGTTGGTAATTTCTTTCTTGCTTTCTAGTTTGGGGTATGGCTTGGGTATATGAGAGCAGAACCCAGGGTCTTCTGATGGAAATTTGCCCTTATGATTTGTGATAATAATCCAATGGGAGGAGTACACTTCTCTGCTCCATTAATGTTGAGCTTGACCATGAGACTTGCTTTAGCCAGTAGGATGTTAGCAGATGTGATGCAAGCAGAGGCTTGAAACGCGCTTGTGCGGCTGGGCTTGCCTTCCAGTCTTTTGTCCTGAAAAGAACACGGTCTGAGGAAGATGAGTGATAGATGGAGTAGACCTAGACCAGCCTGCAGGCCTGAGCCCAGCCTAGATCAACTGAGCTCCATCTGACCTGTGGACATGTGACAGAGAAATAGATGCTTTTGTGTTCTGGGGTTGTTTTGTTACATAAAAGTATGACAGCCACAGCAACTGAGGCATGATCTCAGGAGTTGGAGCCTATTGCTTATGGACAAGGTTAAGAGATCAATTTCTGCTTCCTACTCTTTCAATTTATACTGCCCAAACCAACACTGATTTGTCTCTCTGGTCACTGAAAAGACAGGTAAAAACATGGGGATAGATACAACACCAAAAGCATGATCCACAAAAGAAAAAAAAAAGATAAATTGTACCTCTTTAAAATTAAAAACTCTGCTCTGCCAAAGACACTATTAAGAAAATAGAAACATGGCCGAGCTTGGTGGCTCACGCCTGCAATCCCAGAACTTTGGGAGGTCGAGGTGGGTGAATCACCGGAGGTCAGGAATTCGAGACCAGCCTGGCCAACATGGTAAAACCCTGTCTCAACTAAAAATACAAAAATTAGCCAGGCATGGTGGTGGGCGCCTGTAATCCCAGCTACTCAGGAGGCTGAGGCAGGAGAATCGCTTGAACCCAGGAGGCGGAGGTTGCAGTGAGCCAAGATCACACCATTGCACTCCAGTCTGGGTGACAAGAGCAAACCTCTGTCTTAAAAAAAAGAAAAAGAAAAAAGGAAAGAAAAACATGATCCCCAAGCTTGTAGAAAATATTTGCAAAAGATATCTCTGATGAAGGACTGGTATCCACAATATATAAAGAACTCTTAAAACCCAACAATTAAAAAAAAAATATGCGCTAAAATAGCTAAGATTCAAAACACTGATGACACCAAATGCTGAGGAGGATGTGGAGCAACAGGAACTCTCATTCATTGCTGGTGGGAATGCACAATGGTACAGCCACTTTGGAAGGTATCTGGCAGTTTATTACCAAACTAAGCATAACCTACCACACAATCCAGCAATTGTGCTCCCATATGAGTTGAAAACTTACATCTACACACACTCACAAAAACGGCACATGGATATTTAGAGCAGCTTTATTCATAAATGCCAAAACTTGGAAACAATCAAGATGTCCTTCAATAGGTGAATGGATAACCAACTTGTGATATATTCATATAATGGGATATAATTCAGCACTAAGAAAAAAGAGCTGACCAGGTGCAGTGGCTCACACCTATAATCCCAGCACTTTGGGAGGCTAAGGTGGGAGAATTGTTTGAGCCCAAAAGTTTGAGACCAGCTTGGGCAACAAGTGGGACCCCCCCACACACCGTATCTACAAAGAGTTAAAAATTTAGCTGGTTGTGGTAGCATGCAACTGTGGTCCCAGCTACACAGAAGGCTGAGGCAGGAGGATCACTTGAGCCCAAGAGACTGAGGTTGCAGTGAGCCGTAATTGTACCACTGCACTCCAGCCTGAGCAAGATAGCGAGACCCTGTCTCAAAAAATAAATAAATAAATAATTTTGGCCAGGCACGGTGGTTCACGTCTGTAATCCCAACACTCTGGGAGGCCAAGGCGGGTGGATCACATGAGCCCAGGAGTTTGAGACCAGCCTGGGCAAGATGGTGAAACCCCATCTCTACAAAAAATACAAGAATTGGCCAGGCATGGTGGCAGGTGCCTGCAGTCCTAGCTACTCAGAAGGATGAGGTAGGAGACCTACCCAGGAGGTCTAGGCTGCAGTGAGCCGTGACTGTGACACTGCACTCCAGCCTGGGTGATAGAATGAGACTCTGTCTCAAAATAAATAAATAGCAGGGCACAGTGGCTCATGCTTATAATCCCAGCACTTTTGGAGGCTGAGATGGGTGGCTCGCTTGAGGCCAGGAGTTTGATAACAGCCTGGCCATCATGGTGAAACCCTATCTCTACTAAAAATACAAAAAGATTAGCCGGGTTTGGTGGAAAATACTTGTAGTCCCAGCTACTGGGGAGACTGAGGCAAAAGAATCACTTGAACCTGGGAGGCAGAGGTTGCAGTGAGCTGAGATTGTGCCACTGTGCTCCAGCCTGGGCGACAGAGTGAAACTCTGTCTGAAAAAGAAAATTCAAAAATAAATAAATAGGCCGGGAGTGGTGGCTCATGCCTGTAATCCTAGCACTTTGGGAGGCCGAAGCAGGTGAATCACCTGAGGTCAACAGTTCGAGACCAGCCTGGCCAACATGGTGAAACCCCGTCTCTACTAAAAACACAAAAATTAGCCTGGCATGGTGGTGGGCGCCTGTAATCCCAGCTACTCAGGAGACTGAGACAGGAGAATCGCTTGAACCTGGAAGGCGGAGGTTGCTGTGAGCCAAGATCGTGCCACTGCACTCCAGCCTGGGCAACAAAAAGCAAAACTCCATCTCAAATAAATAATAAATAAATAAATAAACCTTTTAAAAAGTGCTATCCAGCCATGAAAAGACATGCAGGAAGCTTAAATATATATTGCTAAGAAAGAATCCAATCTGAAAAGATTTCATACTGTATGATTCCAACTATATGACATTCTGGAAAAGCAAAACTATGGAGGCAGTAACAAAGTTAGTGGTTGCCAGGGGTCTGGCAGTGGGAGGGAGAGAGAGATGAATAGGTGGAACGCAGGATTTTCAGGCATTGAAACTATTCTGTATGAAACTGTGATGGCATATACATATCACTATACACCTGCCCCAATTCATAGAATTACAACACGAAAAATGATCCCATATGTACAGTGTGGACTTTAATAATGTATTAATGTCAGATCATTGATTGTAACAAATGTACCATGCTAACACAAGATGTTAATAATAGAGGAAATTGGAGGCAAGTTGAAGGGGCATATGATAACTCTGTGCTTTCTAATCATTTTTCTGTATACCTAAAACTGCTTTTAAAATTTTGACGGCTGGGGACAGTGGCTCACGCCTGTAATCGCAGCATTTTGGGAGGTTGAAGTGGGAGGATCACTTGAGCCCAGGAGTTCCAGACTGTAGTGTGCTATGATCACACCACTGCACTCCAGCCTAGGCAACAGAGTGAAACTCTGTCTCTGGGGGGAAAAAAGTCTATTAATTAAACAAACAAACAAAAACATGGGGATGAATTTTGTGCCACTAATTCTGCATGCAGTCTTCCCCTGGAAGAAGGTGATAAAGGCAGGCAAGGATAACATGCTCCTTTCTTTTTTTTTTTTTTTTTTTTTTTTTCAGACAGAGTCTCACTCTGTCGCCCAGGCTGGAGTGCAGTGGCGTGATCTCAGCTCACTGCGATCTCCGCCTCCCGGGTTCACACCATTCTCCTGCCTCAGCCTGCCGAGTAGCTGGGACTACAGGCGCCCGTCACCATGCCCGACTATTTTTTTTTGTATTTTTAGTAGAGACGGGGTTTCACCATGTTAGCCAGGATGGTCTGCATCTCCTGACCTCATGATCCGCCCATCTCAGCCTCCCAAAGTGCTGGGATTACAAGCGTGAGCCACCACGCCCGGCCTAACATGCTCCTTTCTAAGGCACTAATGACCTGTTTCAGTCTAGCCACTAGTTGTGGCTTTGAGTTTAATTATATGTAAGGCATTTGTTTCGTTTTCTCCCTATAATTTGGAAGAAAACTACTTCCTTAGTCCCCTAATTGGGCTCTTGATTTGATCATGTCTCTGTCCCCATCACAGTATATTCTGACCATAAGACTATATTAATTTGCACTCTATTTGCATCCCTTCCCTTTTTTTTTTTTTTTTTTTTTTTTTTTTGAGATGGAGTTTCTCTCTTGTCCCCCAGGCTGGAGTGCAATGGCGTGATCTCAGCTCACTGCAACTTCCACCTCCTGGGTTCAAGCGATTCTCCTGCCTCAGCTTCCTGAGTAGTTGGGATTACAGGTGCCCGCCACCATGCCCACATAATTTTTGTTTTTAGTAGAGACGGGGTTTCGCCACGTTGGCCAGGCTGGTCTCGAACTCCTGACCTCAGGTGATCCACCTGCCTCAGCCTCCCAAATTACTGGGATTACAGGCATAAGCCACCATACCCCGCCCATCCTTTCCATTTTAGGGGTTGGCAATGACTGCTAGTTGTTCCCATATCCATGCTCCCCCTTCTTCTTTTTTTCCCCCTAGATCTCATGAGAGCTCCTCCTTCTTCTGGAGAAACAGAATTTTTACCAGGAACACATGACCACCCAGAATGAAGGCTACACTTCTACCTCCCCCTTGCAGCAAAGTGTGGCTATGTGATTATGTTCTGATCGATGGGTTGTAGGTGGAAAGTATGATGTAGCAGCTTCCAGGGACCTTTTGTTTTTCACGTTTGTTTGTTTGTTTGTTTGTTTGTGACAGGGTCTCACTCTGTTACCCAGGCTGGAGTGCAGTGGTGTGATTGTGGCTCAGTGTAGCCTCGACCTCCCAGGCTCCAGTGGATTCTTCTGCCTCAGCCTCTTGAGTAGCTGGGATCACAGGTGGATGCTTAGCTAATTTTTAAAATTTTTTTTAGAGACAGTTGGCCAGGCTCGTCTCAAACTCCTGAGCTCAAGCGTTCCCCCCACCTCAGTCCCCCAAAGTGCTGGGATTACAGACGTGAGCTGCCACACCTGGCCCAGGAACCTTTCTTAAAAGACAGCTGGTATAGGATCCTTGCTCCTTATAGATGATAGATGATAGATAGATGATAGATAGATAGATAGATAGATAGATAGACGGACAGACAGACAGAGATTAGGTAGATATATGTATAGATATATTAGCCAGTTGTGGTGGTGTGTGATATAGCGTGTGTGTGTGTGTGTGTGAGTTTTTTTTTTTTTAACCTGCAGTTCCATGCAGTGTCCATTATTTTTTATCTCTTCCCCCATCTTGCTGCCTAGAATGTACATGTGAAGGCTGGAGCTATAGCTGCCAGCTGAAGAAGATGAATGAACTCTAAAGATGGCAAAGCTGGATGAAACCTGGATCCCTGGGGACATTTTAGGGCACAACCACCATATTGGCCTGGACAATCTTCCTCTAGACTCTCACCTCTGAGGGTGCAGCACGCACTGCCAGTGCCCCACTCGTATCTCTTAGAGTGGGCTGGACTTTTCAGGGGCCATTATCTTGAGTCACTGTTTCTGAGGACTTTTTCCCTAAAACTGCAAAAAGCCTCAGCTGCCAGTGTTCCTAGAAGGCTGAAAGTGCCAAGGAATTAACACCCTCTGGCAACAGTACTCAGCTGATGACTTTCGGGAGTTGGTGTATAAACAGCCTTGCTCCCTTGCCCCTGGGTGGGGTAACTCTAAGGTGTGTAGTTTGCATCATCTCCCAGAGCTTCTCCAAGGGATTAAGCTTCAGTTGCCCACAATCATAACTTGCTTGACAAATACCCTTTCCCAGTATAGTGCCAACATGAATGTGGGTTGATAGTTTTGGTTATATTCAGGAATAAGATGAAAGTGAAATGAAGAAGACATATATCAGAACTTGACCTAGTCAATGATATGAGCAAATTCTTTGCTGAACAGGGAGAGAGTTTCAAATAAAGTCACATTTTTGCGCTAGTCACAATGTAACAGCTATAGACACTGCAGACCGTTAAATTTAATTTGCAATATTAACATTTTTCTCCATCACTTTAAGTCTAGACCAGGGTTTGGCAAACTATGGCAAACTACGCTTTATTGGAACACAGCCATGTCTGTTATTTATGTAACATTTGTGGCTGCTTTTGCACTAAGATGGCAGAGTTGAGTAGTTGTAACACAACCATATGGTTGGCAAAGCCCAAAATATTTACTAATCTGGCCCTTTACAGAAAAAAAATCTTGCTAGCAAAACAAAAATTCAAGCCCCAATTAGTAGCACTTCCTGATTTTTGTGGTGTAAACATTCCCACCATGGCGAATTTCAAACTACCAACCAGAGCTGCACGATGACTTTCATGGGCACTTTTGCCTTTGTGGAACTTTTCCTCCATAACATATATATATATATATGTTATATATATAATCATATGTTATATATATAATATTATATATGTTATATATTATATTGTATATTATATATTATGTTATATGTATTATGTTATATATTATATGTTATATATAAATTATATGTTATATATTATATATGTTATATATAAATTATATATGTTATATATATTATTATATGTTATATATATTATATATGTTATATAGTTGTATACTTATAGTAAACATATAGTTTACAGCTGCAGTGTTTCCATATCTTGGCTATTATGATAATGCTGCAATAAATATGGGGGTGCAGACATTGATTTCATTCCCATTTGGATATATACTCAGAAGTGGGATTGCTGCATTATATGGTAGTTCCATTTTTAATTTTAATTTTGATGAACATCCATACTGTTTTCCATAGTGACTGTATCAATTTATGCAAGAGTTCCCTTTTCTCCCCATCCTTGCCAATACTTATTATGTGTCGTTTTGATAATAACGGTTCTAAGAGGTGTGAAATGATTGCTCATTGTGGTTTCGATTTACATTTCCCTGATGATTAAGGATGTTCAGCACCTTTCCATTTACCTGCTGGCCATTTGTCTGTCTCCTGAGAAATGTCTGCTTAGATCTCTTGCCCATTTTTAAACCAGGTTATTTGGGATTTTTTGCTATTGAGTTGTTTAAGCTCCTTATATATTTTATATATTAACCCCTTATCAGATTGTTTTTGACTGGTAAATATTTTCTTCAGCTCTGGCGGTCGCCTTTTTACTCTGTTGTTTCTTTTGCTGTGCAGAGCTTTTTAGTTTGATGCAATCCCACCTGTCTATTTTTGCTTTTGTTTCCTGTGCTTTTGATGTCATATCCAAAAAATCATTGCCCAAGCCAATGTCAAGTTTTCCCTATGTCTTCGTCTAGTAGCTTTACAGTTTCTGGCCCTATAAGTCTTTAATCCATTTTGAATTGATTTTTGTATATAGTGTGAGATAAAGGTCCAATTGCATTCTTTTGCATGTGGATATTCATTTTTAGGGATGATGAAAATGTTCTGGAGACAGATGATGGTAATGATTGACAACATTGTGAATGTAGTTGATGTCATTGAATTGTGCACTTAAAAATGATTAAAATAGTCAATATTTTGTTATGCATATTTTACAACAATGAAAAAAATTTAGGCCGGGTTCAGTGGCTCACACCTGTAATCCCAGCCCTTTGGGAGGCCGAGGCAGGCAGATCACTTGAGGTCAGGAGTTCTAGACCAACCTGGCCAACATGGCAAAACCCCATCTCTACTAAAAACACAAAAACTCAGCCAGGCTTGGTGACATGCACCTGTAATCCCAGCTACTCAGGAGGCTGAGGCAAGATAATTGTTTGAATCCGGGCATCTGAGGTTGCAGTGAGCTGAGATTGCACCACTGCACTCCAGCCTGGGCAACAGAGTGAGACTCCATCTCAAAAAAAATTTTTTTTTCAGAAAAAAAAGAGAAACTTGCCCATGTTATGGAGCTAACGAGTGGTGGAGATGGGTTCTGAACCCAGGCAGTCTAGTTCTAGGATTCTGGCTTATGTCACCAAAAGAGATTGGGATATGAAAGGCCTTTAGGGAAAAATACAAAGCATGAGAAGAAAAAAAATGGAAATACTAAAAAATAATAGGTCATTTATGGAGCTTTGCTCCTTATCAGTTATCTTTCTTCAGGCAGCTAGAAATGGTGGGAAACACTCAGGATCGAAGCTCTAGGAAAACTGGTTCCAAGTCTGGAACCTATGAGACTGCAGCAAATTCCCCCTAGTCTCTCAAGCTTCCTCCTCCTTGGGGTTAATAGCCAATCTGCCAATCTTCAGGATGGTTGTGCAGGTCACAAGAGTTAATGGGTGTGTGTTTCCATGATCTATTACTGAAATGATCTATAATAAACCACCCCACTCTGAAACAGCTGTGCTTAGCTGGGCAGTTCTTTTGGTCCACATGGTGTTCATGAGGTTATTCATGTAGCAGCATTCAGCTAGTAGCTCAGTGGGGGTTGGAATGTCCAAGATGACTTCAATCACATATTATAGTGCTTAGCTGTAGTTTCTAGAATGTCTTGAGGAGTTGGCTGGGCCTCCCTCTGTCTCCATGTGCCTTTCCAGCAGAGTAGCTACACTTCTTTATAACCAAGAAGGTAGAATCAGACGTTTTCAATCCTCTTAAGGCCTAGGCTCAGTACTGGCAGAATCACTTGTGGCACATCCTATTGGTCAAAGCAACCGACATGACCAGCCAGATTCAACAGGAGGTAAAACAGAGTCTCTCTCTTGAGGAGAGAAACCGTATGCGCATCATGCAAGGACGGACAGAACTAGATGGCAGCTATCTTTGCAGAAAATCCACCACAGTGGTGCCCATAGGTGGGGATCAGAGTTCAACTGTCCCTTGCCCCCTAGAATTAGATAAAAAGAGTCTAATGAACTGTTAGCATAATGCTAAGTGCTGCAGCACATAAAATGCTCAGCAAGTGCTGATGATTATTATTAATCATTATTATTCTTTTAATAGCTTTTTTTAAAACAGTCTAAGATAGCACTGGTACTGTATTCAGTTTAAAGCGATATACATGGGCCAAATGAACTTTGAGTTCTTTCCTAACCTTAATACCATGATTCTTTAAGTCTCTTTTTTACAGATTTGGAAGCTGAGGCTTAGGAAGATTGCGTGACTTGTCTGGAGTCACACACTAAGCTAGTGCATGACATCCACATTCAGAGATATCTCCCTCCACTGAATATGCTGGTTTTCACTCGTTCATTTAAAAAATAATGTATTGGGCACCTACCACAAGCCCAAAGGAGTATACATAAACATATGCTGACAATTATTTATTGAATACATCTTATGTAATATTGTGTCACTGAATCCTCATCACAAGCCTATGATGAACCCCCTTCCCATTTTACAGATGGGAATGAGGCAAAGCAAGGTAAAAAACAAACAAAAAACAAGGTCTACCCTCATGGGGATTACAGTCTACTAAAGAGGATATAGGATAGTCAAACAAATACTTAAATATATAATTACAAATTATTCTTGGAGTCGTACTGCTCTTGGAGCCCGAGTGCCCACGCTTTCCCTCAAATCAAGGTCTCAGGTAACCCTGGCAATGGGTCTTCCTGCCAGTAGTAAAGATGGCGCTGAGAGCACGAGCGCACTTTCACACACCCCCATTACCCACAATGCAGCGGGGATAGGGGAGGCTCAGTTTCTGCCAGGAGCTAATATGGCTTCCATAGTTACACGGTTCTCTCTCTTCACCTAATCAGCGACCTTACTTTCCCAGATCAGACTGTCGAGCAGGAGCTAAGACTCCTTTTCCCCTCTGCTGACCGCCACTACAGGAGCGGTTGAAGCCAGACGACCACCTTGCGGAGTTAAACTCCGTAACCAAGGAGCACCACTTCCGCTGACGTCATTACGGCGACACGTGGATCCAAGATGGCGACGGCGATGGTGAGTGAAGGAGACTCCGGGAGCGGGAGCGGGAGCTGGAGCGGGGCCCTCCGGGGTATCCCAGGATCTTCCAGCACCCCATGCCTGGCCCTGAGCCACCTCCCGGACCCCTGACTCAGGCCTGAGGGCTACCTCTGACTGGGCTCGTCTTCCCCGAAATCCACCTCCCCGGCCCTGCCCCTGCACTCAGGCTTGTCAAGGCCGCGAGTTTTGGGTGAGGCGCCGTTTCGGAGGGAGACCTCCGCTGCTGCCTTCGCCGGTTCCCATTCTACTTTTGGTCTCCGCCCACTGTGAGCCCCATTTTCCATTTTTCACCTCCCAATCTTGACCACTCTGAAGACCACCCCCGCGTTATTCTCATCCTTGCTCCTCCCCGTCACGTCCAGACCCTGCTCACCCCGCCTCCCCACCATCCTAACTAGTCCGCGGATGTGACCTCTCCTCTGACCACCCTCCCAGCCCAAGCGCTGCCTCAGATCCTTTTCAGAGCCCTGTCCTCACTTACACTTATAGCTGTCCCCATTGCGCAGCCCCTCGACTGCCGCTACCCCAGAGCTTGCCTTCACCTACCCCACCCCCATCTTTCATCCCTAGACGCTTCCCTGCCCCTCCTGTCTTCTCTCAGTCAACTCCCTGCCCCTCTCTTAGGGACCTTTTACCCTGTTGGTTCTCAAACTTTGCATAAGAATCTCGGGGTATGTAGGGGGAGACGTGCTAAAAATGCAGTTTCCTGAGCAGCCCCGCTCCCAAAGATTCTAGTTCCGTAGGGCTAGGTGATGCCCAGAAATCTGCCCTTTTATAAGCACTCTAGTGATTATATAGTGGTGGTGGTCTGTGAACTACGTTTTGAAAAACACTAATAGCCCCACCTCACTGCTCTCCTTCCCATTCCCCAACATGGCCACACAGCTCGTTAGGGTTGAAGGCTCTTTATTATGAAGCTATATGTTGGGATGAAGTCTGTGTGTGGATGAGGGTGGAGGTAAAATAGCCATGCTTGGAAGTTGGGTCGGAGCTTGCGGGCTCCTGGTGCAGAACCTTGGAAGTAAATCTTTGAAGGACTGGCCCTTTTTCCAAAAGTTTAGTTCAAATTCTGCTTGTCAAGAGACCAGAACTAAAATTGAAGTCACTTAGTCCAGAATGATTTCCTGGATCTTCCTGCATATTGCCTCCTCAGCAGATAATTTCATCCTGGGAGTGAATGACAAGGAAGACTCAGAGAAAAGGAAATGACATTTGACTTTAGCAAAGGAAGATTCTGGCTTAAATAATTTGGTGTTGGTTTTCTCCAAACAGGGATATATTATTGACTGGTAGCAATTTTCCCTCCTTCTCTTAGCTGTCTGAGAACTTATCTTTCGTTTAATGAGGGATTCCTTATTTAGAACTTCAGAGGTCAGGTAAAGAGATTTCATGGCCTTACCTAGTTTCTGTGGTTTCAGACTTCAGGCTGAACCACGAGTGGGGCAAATCCTCAAAGTAGTATGTTGAAACCTATATATATTCTGGTACCACATTCAGAACAGAGATAGTGTAAGAACTTAAAAGGAAATCACACCCTCTCTTGCTATAAGGAAAACATTGAGTAAAGTGGTATTTACTGCACTGCACTGGGAAATCCCTGCCTTGTTCAGAGATTTTTAAGAGGTTATAAGCTAGCAATACGTATATGTGGTACACATCTATTTAGTCAACAAATATTTGAGTACCAATTCTGTTCCAGGAACTAGAGGTGTAGTTGTGAATTAGAGGGTCAAGGTCCCTACACTTGTGGAGCCTTTCTGGTTTGAGGAGACAGGCAGTGAACAAGTAAATATGTGAACAAAATAATGTCACCAGTAGATGCTGTGAGGACAGCAAAATGAAGTGATAGTGATTGGGGTGACTGGGTGACACAACTACTTTGGATTGAGTGGTCAGAAAGAAGTCTTCTCAGAGGAGGTGACTTGAGTTAAAACGTAATGAACAAGAAGGAACCAGCCATGCAAAGAATGTTCCAAGCAAAGGAAATGGCAAGTGTAAGGGGCCGATGTGGAAGGGAGCTTGGTGTTTTTGAGGAACACACCTAAGGCTGGAGGGGCCGAAGCATGATGAGGGTTGGGGTAGGAGAGAATGATACAAGATGAAACTGGAGGGAAGCAAGAGCAACTGTTTTGAGAAGCATGCCTGGAAATGGGATGGACTGCGGTCTACATTTTGTTGTCTGTGGATTGCATTTTGAAATAGAGTGTTTTATTAGGTTGCTTGCCCTTCCCCTTCGGGACAGTACTTGAAGGGAGCCAGCTTGTTCTCGGTTGGCACAGAGGCTGTGGAAAGGAGTTCGGATTTTAGTCTAAGCACAGTGGAAGGGACAGTGATTTTGCCCAACATGGTGACTCACACCTGTAATCCCAGCACTCTGGGAGACCAAAGCCGGGAGATCGCTTGAGCTCAGGAGTTTGAGACCAGCTTGGACAACATGGCAAGCCCTATCTCTACAAAAAAAAATACAAAAAGAAAAAATTAGCTGGGCTTGGTGGTGTGCACCTGTAGTACCAGCTACTTGGGGGGCTGAGGTGGGAGGATCACCTGAACTTCAGTGAGCCCTGATCACAGCACTGCACTCCAGCTTTCGCAACAGAGCGAGACCCTGTCTTAAGAAACAACAACAGGCCGGGAGCAGTGGCTCACACCTGTAATCTCAGAATTTTGGGAGGCCGAAGCAGGCGAATCACTTGAGGCCAGGAGTTCAACACCAGCCTGGCCAACATGGCGAAACCCTGTCTACTAAAAATACAAAAATTAGCCGGGTGTGGTGGCACGCACCTGTAATCCCAGCCACTTGGGAGGCTGAGGCACGAGAATCACTTGAACCCGGGAGGCGGAGGCTACAGTGAGCCAAGATTGTGTCACTGCGCTCCAGTCTGGGCGACAGAGTGAGACCCTGTCTCAAAAAAACAAAACAAAACACACCACCAACAACAAAACCCTGAAAGTATGGTGATTTAGTGTTTGTTGTGCCACCTGGGAGTATTGTACTGAAAACAGTAACTGATTTAAAGAAACTGAGTATGTAACATATGCAGTGACCCGCAGAGGCCAGTTTAAAGGGTGCATATGGAGAAACTTCATATCTGGTGCAATAGTGAAAAGGTGTGGAAGCAAATTTATTACAGGGGTATGTGAGGAAGGGGCAAAGTGGAGTCACAGACTTGAGTTTGGTCTGTGTCAGCACTTCATTACACAGAAGTCAGAATAGTCCCCACACCCTCATACACACCCTCATTTCATAACCATTGGGGCGGGGGGGTGCGGTAGATCTACTTTGGAGTGTATGGGTCTCTGAGGTGAGTCATACAGCCAAAGAGGAACTGAACTACTGGATTCAGTGGCCGTGGGAACAGCTGGGTTTTTGGTTTGTCCTTTGTTTTGAAAGTTAGGGTTGTGGGTGCAAGTGCGGTGGCATGTGAGCTTTTCCCTTTCTCTCTTTCCTTGGTGAATGGCTCTTCTTCCCCAAGGGTTGAGCCGCCATCTCCCAGAACAATGTTAGTATAGAGGGTGTTTCCTGAACCTGCAGGGCAAGACTTCTCCGTCCATAGAAGATAGCTGGTGTAAACTGAAGTTCTCTTTGATTTTCCTGTCTTCTTCCATCCTTAGATTTAGACTACTCTGTAAAGTTACAGGATACAGTGTTGATCTAGCTAGGTCTGAATTGAGAGGCGGGCTCATGTCTCACTCTTTATGGAAAACGGTTCTTAGGAATATTATTTCACTGAAACTTGGGAAATGTCCATTGAGTACATTTCTAGATGTGTCAGGAGTCTAGAAACTTCAGTTTGGAGAATAAAACTCTACTTCTCTCACATCATTGTTCATACTGTTTTGGTTTTTATTATAATCTTCTTTATGGATATAATTCATATGCCATAAAATTCACCCCTTTAAAGTATATAATTTAGTGGGTTTTAGTGTTTTCATAGGTTGTGCATACACTAAATGTGATGGTTATCACCATTGTGTAATTCGGAACATTTCATCACCCCAAAAACAGAGTCACTCCCTACTCTTCCCTCCCCACAGCCCTAGGCAACTACTAATTCACCTTCTGTCCCTATAGATTTGCCTATTCTGGACATTCCATACAAAGATAATTATATGTGATCTTTTGTGTCTGGCCTCTTAGCATAATGTTTTCAAAGATTGTTCATGTTGTATCATGTATCAGTAGTGCCGCATCCCTTTTTATGGTTGAATCTTCCCTTGTATGGATGTACCACAGCTTGTTTATCACTCATCAGTTGATGGATATTGGGATTGTTTTCACTTTTTGGTTGTTAGGTATAATGCTGCTGTGAACATTCAGGTGTAAGTTCTTGTGTGAACATACTTTCAGTTTCCATGGGTGTATAGAAGTGTATTGCTGCATCAGTTCACACTGTTTTGAGGTTACTTGGGTTTGATCCAGTCCAGAAACAGGAATGGAATGAATGACATCAAGATGCCTTTGTGCTAATGGAGCCAATGCCAGTAGTCCCTCCAGCCCCAATCAAAGGCACAGAAACTGGTTTTGTTTGTTTGTTATTATTATTTGAGACAGGGTCTCACTCTGTCATCCAGGCTGGAGTGCAGTGGCACGATCATAGTTCACTGCAGCCTCCACCTTCCAGGCTCAGGCGATCATCATGCCTTAGCTTCCTGAATAGCTGGGACTACAGGCATGCACCACATCCACCTAATTTTTTAATTATATTTTTCTTAGAGACGGGGTCTTGCTATGTTGCCCAGGCTAGCCTTGAACTCCTGGCCTCAAGCAATCCTCCCGTCTTGACCTCCCAAAGTGCTGGGATTACAGGTGTGAGTCACTGTGCCCAGCAAAAACTGTTTTTAATGGTAGAATATGGTGCTAATCAGGTTGGATGATAAGAGTCCTGGAACAGAAGGCCAGAGGCCTGAACTGTGCCATCAGTCTTGTGTGCAGGAAGTTGCTGTCTCATCTGGACCCCATGTACAGGAGAACATGAGCTGACTGAAGAAGGAATGCTGCAGCAGGAGCCAGCAGCCTGGGCTTGGTCCCAGCGCTGCCACTGATGCATTGTGTGGCCTGGGGCAAATTACTTTGGCTTCATTAGTGTGTTTTCCACATATGTCATGTGTGAAATTAAGGTTTGTATTTGATGATTTCCAAATTCCGAGTTGAAAATTTTGTAGTTTGGAATACTTTAAGGTGAGTTTTGCTAATATGCCTATAAAATCAGACTTTTGTTTTTTTCCATGATGATGGTCCCTATGATCTTGCCAAGCTGTTGTGTTGGTTGTATTGTCTGTCTGATCACCCAGGTTTCCCCACCTGGCTCATGTTCTGCAGGAGCTACTGTGTCCTTGGAGCTGAGGTGCTGACATCGGGCCTTGGTTAAATGTGTTTCTCTGAGGGGTCCCTTTAAAAGAATGCCCTTAATCCCCCTCAGGAAGTACAGAGGAGGTTGGGATCACATTAAGTTGCCTCTTGGTTTTTGTTTTACAACTTGGACAAACGTCTCCCTTTGATCTTGGCAATAAAGAAGCACATCACAGAATGTTGGAGAAGGTTGAGTTTTGATCTCTGGGCACTGGCAAGAAGGTGGGAAGGACCCAGGATGAGAAGAGCCATCTGGCCACAGATGAATAATAGGAGCCACTACCACCTCCAAGCCTGCTTTGATCCCTGAACCATTTGCTGACACTAGGGTTTCCCAAATGGGGCATGGATGGGGACACCCAGGACTTCTCAGTTCCGTCTCATTCCTTTTCATTGCTTCCTTCTCTCCCTTCCTAACATGGTTTCTTACCTATGCCTGATGCATTAAACTGACAGACCTCCCAGGGTTTGAAATCCTGGTCTTATGCTTGGTCTGAGAATCTGGGGTAGACTCCCAGCTCTGACACTGTGATTACTTTTGTGACTTTGGACTGATTGGTTATGTGATTTTGGGAAAACTGTTTGCCCTTTTAAGCTTCAATTACCTTATATTAAAATTTTTTATTGTGGTAATAACAAAATCTACCACTTTAAGCTTTTTTTTTTTTTTTTTTTTTTTTTTTTTTTTTTTTTTTGAGACAGAGTTCACTCTGTCGCCCAGGCTGGAGTGCAATGGTGCGATCTCAGCTCACTGCATGACTGCAACCTCTGTCTCCTGGGTTCAAGCAATTCTTCTGCCTCATCTTCCCAAGTAGCTGGGACTACAGGCATGTGCCACCACGCCTGGCTAATTTTTGTATTTTTAGTAGGGACAGGGTTTCTCCATGTTGGCCAGGCTGGTCTCGAACTCCTGACCTTGGGTGATCCACCTGCCTCAGCCTCCCAAAGTGCTGGGATTACAGGCATGAGCCACCACGCCTGGCCCACTTTAAGCATTTTTAAGTGTGCAGTTCAGTGGCATTAAGTACGTTTACACGTATGCAGCTGTTAGCACCATCCGTCTCCAGAACTTTTTCATCATCTCATTTTTGAAACAAGGATGATATTCTCAAGGGATTGTTGTGATGATTAAGTGAAATATGAGATGAAAGTGCTAGCACAAAGAGGGCACTCCGTAACTTTACTCCAAGGTTTGAAGTCTTCCCGAGGTGAGCTATCTAAGCCTGCTGCTTGGGCTAGCCGAGAGTTCTTTTATAAATTCCCAAGGTGGAGACAGGAGAGCAGTACGTTTCTGCACTTTCTGGCGTCAAGGTTGAAGTCTGGTTGCGTGTTGCTTTGTGAGGGTGGTTATTAGTTTCACCTGGACTTCCGCAGCCTGCTGTGCATTTTTCCCTATCCCCAAATTACAGCTTTGAGTCTTCAATGTGTTTCTGTTCAACAGCTACTCTGTGTCTGTGGGCTCTGAAATAAAGGCTACATTTTCAGTTTCCTGTGGCTAATTTGTTTTTTGTTTGTTTGTTTGTTTGTTTCTTGCTCTGCGAGTTCTTTAGTTCCGTGGGCCTGCTTGGTAAGTAGTCTCTAGCTGTCATTAGCCTTCATTCACATGCGGTTGGATTCTTGGTAAGCTTTAACTGACTGGGAATTGACTTCAGTTAACTGTTGGCAAACTGTGCCCAAAGCCTTTTTCTTTTTTTTTTCCTCTCTTCTTTTTCCTTTGTCTGTCTTTTGTGTGTGTGTGTGTGTGTGTTTGTTTTTTGTTTTTTTTTTTGCTTAATCTGAGGGAGCAGTTACTGACATGGTCTCAAAATGGTGACTGTCGCCAGGCACAGCGGCTTACACCTGTAATCCCAGCACTTTGGGAAATGCCGAGGGTGGGGTGGGTCATTTGAGGTCAGGAGCTCAAGACCAGCCTGGCCAACATGGCGAAACCCTGTCTCTACAAAAATACAAAAAATTCGCCGGGTCTGGTGGCAGGCACCTGTCATCCCAGCCACTCAGGAGGCTGAGGCAGGAGAATCACTTGAACCCAGGAGGCGGAGGTTGCAGTGAGTCGAGACCGTACCACTGCACTCCAGCCTGGGCAACAGAGCTAGGCTCTGTCTCAAAAAAAAAAAAAAAAAAAAAGTGACTGTCTTTTAGAAGAAAGAGAAGAATCTAGTCCATTGCTAAGGGAAATGCTGCTCTTGCAGTAGGAAAGGCGTGGAACAGGAACCAAAAAGGCTGTTCAGATTGGCCAGATGTATTGCTGCTAGTTGATGCTATTTATGGGAAAGGAGATTGCAAGGCAGAGGGCTCCAGAAAAAGTTAACCTCTGGTTACAGAGAAATGCAAGTGAATGAAATAATTTTTAGTTCTCAGGGAAACTTCCTGTTTTCTTTGGAAGATGTTAATTGTTCACACCTTTCAAACTGGGTGGGGTGAATTTGGAGTGGCTGGGGGTACTTTTGAGTCCTACCAGCCCTTCATTAGACAGCTGTTTGGGGGAGATATTTCTGAGTGCCCAACCCACCCTACCCCCAAGAATAAAACAGATGGGGAGGGAAAGACCTTGATTCTTGGTTCTCTTGAGCTTTATAACATTCCAGGTCACCTGTGTCTTTGCCAGTGATGGCGTGTTAGATTACAGCACAAAAGGCTTCTAGATTGCCATCACCTTGTTCCTTGATATGCTGCCTTTGCAGTCTCGTGACTTGCAAACCAAGTAGCAAAAGCAAAATGACGTTGAATGGGCTGGTTAACATCTCTTAGGACTCCTTTCATGGCTCTGAACATGCAGAAGATGATTACTAAATATTTAATTGACTTTTCAGACTGAACCTTGCATGGGCGTTAATGAGGCAATCAATTAAAAATTAAAAGAAGATTTAAAGGAATTTCCTAAGAAGCAGGTACTTTGCTCCTTCCTTACAGAAAAGAACTGCAGACCAAACAAACATCCTGTATCAGGCTATCAGGAATATAGAAGGTGATGAAGTCATAGAATCACAAAAAGTTGGAACAGTATCCAGGGGTTTTACCAGAGACCCATGAAATTCTAGTCCTTGATTCTCTGTGTATTGGAATATTTTTTCCAAGATCAGTATCTGTAGCTTTGATAAGTTTCTCAGAGGGATTTGTGACACCCTCCCCAAGATTAAAAATTGTTGATCTGTCTGCTTACCCACATACCTGGTGCCAGAATCCCCTCTGCATAATTCTTACCTTAGCCCACTTGCTGCACATCTTCTGTGGAACTCATCCCAGTATTTTCAGAGGCAACCCATTTCCTTCACTTCTTAAAATATAAATGAATATTTGTCTTTAATTTTTTAATTTTTTTTAGAGACAGGGTCTCACCCTGTCACCCAGGTTGGGGTGCAGTGGTGGAATCGTACCTCACTCTAACTGCAGCCGTCAGACTCCTGGGCTCAGGTGATCCTCCCACATAATTATAGATAGTAGCTACTATGCCCAGCCTAAATGTATTTATTTCATTTTATTTATATATTTATTTATTTTTATTTTGAGACAAGGTCTCACTCTGTTGCCCAAGCTGGAGTGCAGTGGCATGATTTCTGCTCACTGCAACCTCCACCTCCCAGGCTCAAGTGATCGTCCCATCTCAGCCTCCAGAGTAGCTGTGACAACAGGCAAGCACCACCATTCCTCATTAATTTTTTGTATTCTTTGTAGAGACGAGGTTTTGCTCAGGCTGGTCTCAAACTCTTGGGCTCAAGCGATGCACCTGCCTTGGCCTCACAAAGTGCTGGGATTATAGTCGTGAGCTACTGTGCCCGTAAATGTATTTATTTTTAATAAGGGTGATCCATGTATGTGGAAAAAAGTATTAAAAAGCTATAAAAGTATCAAAACATTATGTTGTGTGCCTACCATAAATATATTCAATTTTTATTTGTCAATCTTTAAAAAGCTATAAAATGGATCAGTTGCAGTGGCTCGCACCTGTAATCCCAGCATTTTGGGAGACCGTGTTGCTCATAAAGGAATACCTGAGGCTGAGTAATTTATAAAGAAAAGAGGTTTATTTGGCCAGGTTTGGTGGCTCATGCTTGTAATCTCAGCACTTTGGGAAGCTGAGGCAGGTGGATCGCTTGAGCCCAGGAGTTCAAGACCATCCTGGGCAACATGATGAAACCCAGTCTCTATTAAAAATACAAAAATTAGGGCTGGGCACGGTGGCTCATGCCTGTAATCCCAGCACTTTGGGAGGCCGAAGCGGGCAGATTCTAGTGGGTGTGTGGTGGTATCTCACTGTGGTTTTGGTTTGCATTTTCCTATTGACAAATGATATTAAATATCTTTTATGCTTATTAGTCTTTCATATATCTTCTTTGGTGAATTTCTGTACAAATCTCTTGTCCATTTTTAAATTGGATTGTCATTTTCTTATAAAGTTTTAAGTGTTCTTTGCATATTCTGGATATAAGTTCCCTATCAGGTATGTGATTTGCAAAGAATTTTCCACTAGTCTTTGGGCCCATCTTTTCATTTTCTTAGTGGTATCTTTGGAAGTGTAAAAGTTTTTAAATTTTTATGAAATTTAATTATAATTTTTTAATGGATTCTGGTTTTGGTGTTGTGTCTAAGACATTTTTGCCTAACCCAAGATCACGATGATTTCTTATTTTTTCCGTCTAGAGGTTTTTGAGTTTTAGCTTTTTTGTTTAGTTCTGTGATCCATTTTGACTTAATTTTTGTGTGTATGTTCTGAGGTTCCATGTGCATATGGCTACCCAGTGGTCCAAGCACTATGTTTTGAAAAGACTTATGTTTCTCTATTGAATTTGCCTTGTCAGCTTTGTTGAAAATCAATTTACTATAAATGTAAAGATTTATTTCTAGACTTTTAATTATTTTCCACTGATCTTTATGCATATTACCACACTGTCTTGATATTGTAGCTTTATAATATGTTTAGAAATTATGTAGTATAAGTCCTCCAATTATGTTTTTAAGGTTGTTTTAGATGTTCTGGGTCCTTTGTATGTCCATATAAATGCTAGAATCAGCTCGTCAGTTTCTACAGAAGAACCTGCTGGAATTTTGATAAGGATTGCATTGAATCTATAGATCAATTTGGGGAGAACTGACATCCTGACAATATTGAGTCTTCGAGTCCATGAACATGGAATATCTCCCCAATTACCTTTGTTCATTTCTCAGCAATTTCAGAATTTTCAATATACAAGTCCTTTTAAAAATATATATTCCTAAATATTTTATTCTTTTTGATACTAAGTGGAGCTTCTTTTTTTTTTTTAGTTTTAGTTTTGGATTGTTGTTGCTAGTATGTGGAAATACAATTAATTTTTCTATATTGATCTTATAGTCTGACCTTGGTCAACTTGTTTATTAGTTCTAGTAGTTGTTTTGTGTATTCCTTAGGATTTTCTAGATACACAATCGTGTGATCCGCAACCAAAAGCACTTTTTGCTTATTTCTTTTAATTTTTTCCCCTATGCTTCTTCAGGGATACCCTTAATTATTAATGTATTTGCTTTAGTGCAGTGGCTTATAGTATAGTGTTGAATGGAAATGGCAAGAGTAGGCATCCTTGCCTTGTTCCTGATCTTAGGGGAACTAATTCAGTTTTTCTCTACTGAGTGTGATGTTGGCTGTGGATTTTTCATAGCTGCCCTTTATCTGATTGAGGAAGTTCCCTTCTAGTCCTAAATTGTTGAGAGTTTTAATGATGAATATGTTGGATTTTGTCAACAGCTTTTTCTACATCTATTATGATGATCATATGGTTTTTGTCCTTTATTCTGTTTATCTGGTGTATTATATTAATTGATTTTCAAATATTAAGCCAACCTGGGATAAACACCACTTGGTCATGATGTATAAACCTAGATTCAATTTTCTAATATTTTGTTAAGAATTTTTTCATCTGTTCATCATCATCATGAACACACAGGATAGTTGTCTGTAGTTTCCTTTTCTTGTGATGTCTTTGCCTGGCTTTGGTACATGGTTTTTAAAAATTTATTTAGACAAGTGAAAAAAGGCTATACATAAACTACATAAACCCGCCATGCCTCTTTTTTTTTTTTTCTACATAATAGCTTATGTTGGCAGTCCTTCAGTAACAGTTCTACCTTCTATTTAAGTATATATCACCAAATTACCCTCCCTAAAGACTGTACCAGTTTACCTACATCTAGGCTAATCATACTTTTTAAAGCTTTGTAACTCTGTTAAGCAAAAAATGAGATGTCATTATTTTGACCTACAGTTTTTAAATTATGAATGATGCTGAGCATCTTTTTGTGTTTGGCCATTTGAGCTTTTTTTTTTTAACTGCCCATTCGTATTTCTTTTGGATTATTTGTCCTTTATCAGTTTCTAAGTGTCCTTGTATATTGAAGAAAGTTGTTCTTGGTCAAGTATGTTAAATGTTTTTACCTAAACTCTTTTCTTTCTCTTTAATGTATTTTTTTCATTGTTTTCCTTCATACATTTATATATACTTTTTCTTTATACCTTCTGGATTTTGCTTTATTCTTAGGAAACTTACCACGAAGATTATTTAAAAGCACATCCATATTTTCTTCTAATACTTCTATTTTAATTATATTTGTAAGTCTTTATGTTCTTTCCACCAGTATCAAACACTTTGGATAGCTCTCTAGCTCACGTGTTCTCTGTCTCATATATATATATATATATATATATATATATATATATATATATTTTTTTTTTTTTTTTTTTAAGAGATAGGGTCTCCCTCTGTCATCTGTGCTAGAGTGCGGTGGCACAATCATAGCTCGCTGCAACCTCAAACTCCTGAATTCAAGCGATCCTCCTGCCTCAGCCTCCCAAGTAGCTAGGTCTGCAAGCCCACTTCACCATACCCAACTAATTTTTAAATAATTATGTAGAGGCAAGGTCTCACTATTTTGTCCAGGCTGTTCTCAAACTCCTGTCTGTCCTCAAGTGATTCTCCTGCCAAAGTGCTGGGATTGCAGGTGTGAGCCAGCATGCCTGGCCTGGGTAGCTCAACATTTTAATGTTTAGTAAAACTAGTCTGCCTTCATTATTCCTCTTTTCGAAATCATCCCAAAGTAAAGGACAAATAACAAATTGACTACAATGGTTTGTTAAAGGCATTGAATTGGGGGAGAGACAAGTGAGACGAACAATCAGAGGAAAAGAATTGGAGAGGGATGGTCAAAGGAGAACAATAAGCATTTCGTCTGTGGCAGTACAGTTCTTCTTGAACACCTCTAATCATGACCTCAAACTGTCCCTAAGCATGGCTCCCAGCCTGGTGACAGACCTCCGTTCACTTGGCTGTGCCAGTTTGGGTGGAGCTGGACTTACTTCACTTTGCAGATAACTTGCTGTGTGACCGTGGGTCTGTCACTTTCCCTCTCTGACCTCCTGGATTATATGACCTCTAAAGTTCTTTTAAAAACTTTTTTTTTTTTTTTGAGATGAAGTCTCACTCCGTCGCCCAGACTGGAGTGCAATGGCACAATCTTGGCTCATTGCAACCTCTGCCTCCCAGGTTCAAGCAGTTCTCCTGCCTCAGCCTCCCAAGTAGCTGGGATTACAGGCGTGTGCCACCACGCCTGGCTAATTTTTGTATTTTTAGTAGAGACAGGGTTTCACCACCGTGGTCAGGCTGGTCTTAAACTCCTGACCTCAGGTGATCCACCCTCCTCGGCCTCTCAAAGTGCTTGGATTACAGGTGTGAGCCACTGCACCCAGCCCTAAAAACTGTCTTTTTAACCCCATCAAACCCAACTTGGAATGGAACTTTGCCTTGTTTTGTTTTACTTTTACGTTATTTTGGTTGATAAAATGTCAAATATTCTCAAGGGAATTATGAACTTCTTGAGCTTCAAGGGAGGTCATGAGACCTCTGATTCACCCTGTTCATCAGGGCAGAGACCTCCTCTGCCACCTCCTCCCATGGTCACTCAGCTCACGGTGACGGTTGCATAGCTTTCCTGTTAGAGGAGCCCTTAGAGTGGGCCCGCTGCATCTCCCTTGCAGTGTCCTCCTTGGTTCTGCTTTCTTGTGTAACCCAAAACAAGGCCACCCTGCCTTATCAAGCACCTACTATGTGCCAAGTGCTCTATGAACTTTGTTTAATCTTTACCACCATCACCCTACCATGAGGTTAGCAGTATTTTCCTAGTTTACAGATAAGAACCCAAGACTCAAAAGAG